>NW_024367707.1:20802621-20895549 GCF_014805655.1 Passer montanus
CCGCCGCCGCGCTGCCGCCGGCCGCCGGCCGCCCGCGGGTCAACGTGGTGCTGGGCAACCTGCTGCACAAGTGGTTCGGCGCCGAGAGCCGGGCGCGGCGGCTCCGCGCCGAGGGCGACGCGCTGCGGGAGCGCCAGGAGCTGCCGGCCGCCCTGGAGAAGTACAACCAGGCCCTAGAGATGGGTGAGTGGCGCCGGTGGCGAGGAGGAGGAGGAGGAGGAGGGGGCGCGGCGGGGGCAGCGCTGGCCGCCCCACCGGGCTGGCCCCCGCAGCCGGGCGGGGAGGGGGCTTGCGGTGAATGGTGGGAGAGGGCGCCTGGGGGAGGCTGCGAGCGGGAATGCTGCCAGCGGGTCTCCTCACGCCCGCCCCCCGCTCCAGTGAATGGCTATTTTTGTTCCACTGGTATTTTTGTCCTTGCTCTGAAGGTGCTTGGCGTTTAGCTGTTCGCTGCCGATGACTCATTATGCAGTATTTCTAGAAAACCCGCTTTCCTATTTATGGGGAAGCCATCATTCAGTGTGGGATACGCAGTAGTGGTCGTGTTGAGCCGCGCCGCGGCTTCCTGGAAGAAATGAGTGTGTCGATCAGATTCATTCAGCTACGTGCAGCTGCACCTTCAGCAAGATGAAAGCTTTGACAACACCTAATGAGCTATCAGGAGGTGTAAAGGCTCGGAAAATTCCCTTTATCTTGCACTGTGCAACATACTCAAGATGATCTACGTCTAGCTTTGGAGAGATGGTCCCCTCGTGTTTTGAGCGTAGCCTCTTTGTTGGCACGCAGGATTTCTGTGTGCAGGGTGTTCTCTGAAGAGCTTGGCTTTAAATAAAAATGCCTGCATTCTTCCTCTGCCAGACCGATGGCAGGCTTAGTTTATCAAACCTAGCTTGTTTTCAGGTTCTGCGCCCAGTAGTAGGTGGATCCTGCTCGCTCGGTTGTAGCCTTGTAGTAGTGGATGTGTGCGTGCGTGCGCCCGGCTTGTTTGCCCTGCTAGCGGTGGGGGTGGTACAGCACCGCGCTTGTCTGAGAGGCGTGGAGCCGGGGACAGCCGCCGTCTCGGCAAATCCCCCGGGATCGCCGCTCCTCCGGTCTCAGCGTGATGGATGGCCGGTTTAATCGAGGAGGAATGGGGGAGAAAGCCTCCGTCGTTTTAACACTGATGAAATCCTGCGGGTAAATGTCTCTGAAAGACAAGTGTAGGGGAAACTCTGCCGCTCCTCTGTCAATGAGCTTTTCCCCTGCATTGACTAAAAATCGTGTTCCTTGATCCTAGCTGTTACATGCAGGGATAAATGGGTCTGATTTTTTTTTAAATTTCTTTTGCTGTGGAGAGAAACAATTTCACCGTTATTCCAGTCCTTGACTCACTTTCAGTTTTTTTGCCATGGCTTAATGATAGGCATTGGAGATGGAAGAGTTTGGGACGGGATAGCATAACATACTATTTCTTCACAGCTGGTGCTAGCTGTGGAAACCATTACTTCTGCTGTTTCTTGCACTTTCCAGCTAGATGTGACAAGTTTTCAGTCCTATCTGAGTGTCCCTATAAAACTATTATGTGGTTTAGCTGAAGTAATCCCTGTTAAAGTAGGGCAGGATGGAGCCCAAGAAGGAAGGTGAAGCACAGGGAGAGGAGAGGCTTAATGTAGGTCACTGGTGGATACGGTGAGTTTTCAGTAGGGAAGCTTCCTAATATTTTGGGTTCAGCGTCCTACTGCTGGGGAGAATAGCATTTCATCAATGAAATTAATGTTTGAAGAGTTTTTTAGAGAACTGTTTCTCACTGTTGTTTCTGCTTCTTGCTGTGTCAGCATGGGGGTGAAAGGAGAGGGAAGACTGTGGTGTGCTGCTGGTGTTCTCACACAGCACGTCTTTCTCCTTCCTCTCCCTGGAGTACAATCTCCAGCCATGGCTGTTGTGCATCAGGGTCTCAAAATAACTCCTTTGCAGTGTACTTATTTCTGTATTAAGTGATTTCCAAGCAGCCTGGGAATCCATTCAGAAAGTCCTCACTCTGTCAGTGAACTTGAATTTTTTGTTTTTAATAAAATTGTGATTGGAAATAATAACAGGTATCTTGCTGGCTTTTGAAATCCAAATGCCATAGGCTTACATATTGTAACTTCCCTGTAGTGGGTCCAAATTCCTGCTGATGAAGGGCAGCCCATGTCCCCAGCCCATCATCTTTTTTGATGTTTTGTGTGTGCTGGTGCTGTTTCTCGCAAATTGAACTGCTGTGTATGATGAGCCTCATGTTCTTAAATTCTTGCCACATGTTCATCAGGTACTCCCTTTCAGTATGCTGGAGTTGCCTTCTTGTTTTCCAGCAAACTATCATGGTAAATAAGGAAGAAAACCCCTACATCTCTTTTCTAACTGTTCAGTGTTTAAATGTTAGCATATGAGTGACTGAAGTGCACAGGACAGCCCTAAGAGTCACACCAGGTGCCCGACAGCTTTGTCCAAACTGAACTGTCAAGTTTGTGGCTATGACCATTTCCTTGGGGAGCCTGTTCCAGTGCCCAGCCACCCTCTCGGTGAAAAATCTTTTCCTAAAATCCAACCTAAACCTCCCCAGACTCAGCTTCATGCTGTTTCCTCAGGTCCTATCCCTGGTCACCAGGGAAAAGAGATCAGTGCATGGGCCTGCACTTCCCCTTGTGAGGAATCTGTAAATTGTGATGGGGTGTCCCCTGTGTTTCTTCTGCTCCTGGCTGAACACACTTCTAATATGTGAGAACATAAGTGCTTTTTACAACCTCCAAATGATAGTTTATTGTTATTGAGTGTCAAGGGTCTGGATATCATTAGAATTTCTTCTTAGCGACTGCGGGCACATGAACACGTTGATTACACAATTGTGATACAAAGTTAGGTAAAACTCCAGGTTTCTTGGCAGTACACATACTTCAGTGTGTGGGGATTTTTTTACTGGTGTTTATTGTGGAATACTTTCCTACTCTGTTTGTTGCTACTAGCTTTGTGTGATGCAATATTAAAGCAAGTTTTCCTATCACTTTGCTCATTCTGATTGTGACCTTCTCCTGATTCACATTTTTGTTCTTGAGGTGCTTCAATTCTTGAGTTACATTTTGGGTGCAATCTGGAATGTCTGGTACATATTTCAGGCCTGGGAAGAGGTCTACATGCCTTCAAGTTGTCAACTTTTTCCAGTTGAACTAGTTAGTCTTATAAACTCATACTCATAGTGAGTATGTTCATCTTTTGTCCTTAACTATCACACAGCAGCGGTGCTGCTCCCGTGTTCACTCCTGCAGTCTGCTATGGATTCAGGTGTGGTTGACTGGGGTTTTTTGTTCTTAAGAAAATCAGCTTTGCTATTTGATCCTTCCAGTTCTCTTGAGATGTGATCTCTGCCGTATTATACAAAGTCACTGCCTTTTTTTTTTCTGCTATAGACATTGTAATAGATCCTCCATTATTGTAAGCTATCTAATTACCGCAGCTTCAAAGCAAGCACATGTCAAGCTGCTTGAAAGAAAGCATTTGTTTCCAGATGGATCGTTTCTTGTGCCAAGCTTTATGCTGTTCAGCCATCATAATATCAAGTATTGTCCAAATGTTGTCTCATGGCTTCTGTCCCAGCTTTCTGAATTTCATTTGTGTGAGGGTCAGAGGTGGGCTTCCTCTCTGACATTGCTTCTCTTCTAACTAGTCTTCTGATTGTCTGGACTCCTAGGTTCATTAAACTGAAATATATGATATATGTGTGCAGGATTGCTTTGTTTGTGGGGTTGTTTTCATTTGTTTACTTGGGTTTAGGGTCTCTTTGTGCAGTATGTGCTTTCTGCACCCTTTTTTCTTGCACCTGCTGCTCTCTCACTGTTGGAGATACTCTCTGGAGGGACTGTGCTTGGTAGGAGTGCAGTCATTTCCTTATGTCCAGGCATACAGACTCTTTAAGCTGTGTGCCTGAAGTTAAAGTAAGCTAGATTTCACTGACAAATAATTGTCTTTTGAGGATGTGCATTTGGCATTGTGTTTTGGTGGTTTCTTTTGGGTTTTTTTTGGTTTAGTTTTTTTTAATTATTATTATTTCTCCAAAGCAGTTCTCAGTTACAGAGGCAACAGATAGCTGTTGCTTCATTGGGAATATTGTGAATAGAGCTTTTCCCAAGTACAGCTCTAAAAGAGATGAAGCTCCCGTTGGGATGAGGGTACATTCATTAGACAACATCCAGGTTAGAGGTCTTGGGTGGTCTCTCAAGCCTGCCCACAGGGCTGTGGCTCTGCTGGGAAGGGCTGTGACCTTGTGCCCACCTGACCCTAAACTCGAGTGAGCTTCTTTGGGTGTGGAAGGGTGAGCCTGTCCTGGCTCCTGTGGTGTAATGTGTGGGTTTTTTGCTTGCTGTGTGCTGTACCGTTGTGTCCCAGCCCTGAGGGTGGCACTCATCCTGTCTGGATGCTGGTGTCCCAGGATACCTTGTTTCTACATGAGACATGTTGGCTTTGGTGTGTAGTTACCCACTGCTGCAATGTTTATCAGGCCTGAGAAGATGATGGTTTCTGGAGAGCTGTAAGAGCTCAGCAAACACTCACAGTGGTTGTGTTTACTTCTAGTGTGATGGACTCTTTCTGAGCAGAAGTATGTTTGTCCTGGGGCAGGGGGGGATAACTAATGCATGCAGCCACTCACACTGCCCAGGATTTTAGTTCCACCCCTGCCAAGGTTTCCAGAATGAGCATATAGGAGATGAAGCTCAGTTGTATCATAGAGTTTTCAAAACACAGGGAAAGATTGAGGCCTTAGGAAGAAAAGGCTCCTTTGCACATACATCTGTGTGGATCTTTGTTTCAAGTGGAAAAAGGATGGTGTAGGAAAGACCAAGGAGAGGAGATGAGTTTGTACCAAGCCCAAAGTAGTGTTAGAGGTTTCAGTACTACAGGCAGGCAAGGGAGATGCTGCTGGGGATGCTCTGGTGTCTCGGAATGGAGAGCTGCTCACTGACCTCTGGCCCACAGGGTGCTGGTTGTGGTGTTGCTAGAAACAAAATGCAGAAGCTTTCTTGAGCTTTGGTGGAAAGAGGAGAATCTGCCTCTCTTGACCAGACCTTGGAGAACTCTCCCCCCTCATCCCAGTGGATGATCACCATAAATTGGTCTGATGCAAAAGAAAGCTTATTGTGGCCACGCAACAGTAATTACTTTTGTGGTCAAGTAATTAATGGAACTTTATCTGATTCCTACCAAGTTCTCCCTTTGTAAGAATTGAATTAAGGGGGTGGGGCAAGGCAGTAGAAAAAGACACCATGGAAGCTTCAATGTGAGTTGATCAAGAGCAGTTGTTGTAGATTTTCCTGCCAGGTAAATGCCAGATGGTGGGGTTGCACTCCTTCCTGGAGAGCATGGCATAGGTAAACTTCAAGCCAAGCATTCTTTGAGTTGCTGAGTACCTACAGCCATAAGATAGGTGTTTGCAAGTGTTCTGCCATGCCCCAGAAATAACTTGTTTGGGCATCTTTCTTCTATGTTTGTGTCTTAAGTTGTTTCAAATAAGGGCAGGAAAGGATACATTTCTTGGAATTTCTTGGTGGACTGGTGAAACACCCTTGACATGCTTTCCTACTGCAGCCCTGACTAGTGATGGATTTCTCTGTTAGTCCTGGGGCAAGGTCAGAAGAGGCAAAGAAGAGTCCCAGTCTGTTAAAGGGACTGAGCTGTCTTTAGAGAGATCTGTGCTTAAGTTTTTGTAGAGATGGTTGATGCCATTGTATGCATCTTATTAATTCTGCCATTTTCTAAGGTTGTACCCTTGTTAATGGTGCACTTGTACCAAAGTCTCATTCAAAGAAAACTGCTAGAGAGCATCCATATGCACCTCTATGTGCATTATATGTATTAGAATACTTTAATGGTCTCTTCTTTTGTACACCATTTCTAGAAGGCTACTATTAAAGATAAGGTCATTTGTCTTTTCCTGATATGGTAAAAAAGATGTTGGCCAAATCTTCCTTCCTCACCCAGTCTTGGGTACACTTTCCTGTTTGCATTAGTAAAGAAGTAAGTCTTCGATGTTGTACCAGCCATTTAACAAAATCAACAAAAAAGCCATGGTAGACAGCTGTTATGACTCCTGCAACAGCAACTGGTTCAGTAATTTTAATAATTTATCAGACGAATATTTAATTTTGTACCTCCTAATGTTAGATGACTTTAAGAGAAGAATGAGAGGTAGTGTTTCTGAAATTACCTTCTACAAAAAATAGTAGTTGCTTGCTGCTTAGAGAAGTTGTGCTAAAAAAGGAACTTTCCCATTCCTCTGTAAAATCATGTCTTGGAATCTGCTTAAAGTGTGTGTCCAAAACTTGTTTGCTCGGTTCTACATGGACAGAAAAATGTGTAAAAGTAGGAGTCAAGGTTACCTAGAGACTGTTGCAGTAATCCCAGAGTTATTTTTAAACTTGAAATATTTTGCAAAGTTCCGCCCCTCAGTGCCTCCCCCCCATTTTACTGTGAATTAGTGCTTGAAAAATAGTAGTAAATACTTCATGTATGAAAGTGGAAACTGGAAACATGTCAAGTCATTTCGAGGAGAAGCTCATATTACTCTTGGTTTGTATAGAGCTTGTGGTTGAGTGCTCAGGTCCTGTAGTTGGATCTCTGGAAGTTTTTGCCTACTTGCTAAGAGTCTGCAGAAGGCAGAGGCATTGCTGAGCTGCAAGACCAGAGCCAAGGTGGTCAGGAGGCTTATTCATCACTGGCAAAGGGGAGAAGGCATCATGCTGTACAGTAGACAGTCTTGCTGTGGGTTTTTTGGTTTTTTGTGTTTTTTTTAAAAAAAGTAATTAACACTGCTCGTGTAACTTACCCCATCTTAAATGGTACAGAACTGAATTTTCCCCTCCTCCTTCATATATGTAACCCAGATGTGATTTTCTCTAAATAATTGAACTACTTCAGCAATCATCAAGAATGAACTATACCTACTTAAGAAAGTCTGAAAATTTTTGAAGTCTCTTCAAACAGCATACTCTTTTTTTTTCTTTGATTAAGTATAACAGAATGTCTTTTGCTTTTGAAAGAAGACATTTATAGAACTGACTTATGCTTCCTTATCTTAAAATTAGTAGGATATTGCAGTACTTTTTTATTTTTTGCAAATGTATTAAGGGACCTGCTTGTTTTGAGGACAGGATAAGTGAGGTAGTAACAGAGAAACAAGAGGGTCCTTTTTTGCAAAAGTCAGAAATTCTGAAACAAGCTTTACCTGGAAAGAGAGTCTATAGCGACCTGAAGGGTAACTTCTAGAAATGTAGCCTATGTACTAATCATGTTGAAGAAGGCAACTATGTTGTCACTGGTAAGGTAGTTTCATGATAGAATATCTGGCTGTAAACTGATCTTGTTAAATAAACTGTGATTGTGGGAGATCTACTTGGCTCGTCCCACCTTGTCTGCAAAGTACAGTGGTGTCTTTGGAGTCTCCTTGCAATCACAGGTTCTTTTGCACCTAGCATAGGTCCCTGTTTCTTTGGGAAGATCAGAGCTTTTCCCTGGTTTGAAGCTCTGGAGGGGCGGTTGACCCCTTGATGTTTTTTGTTTTGGTTTTGAATCTTGCTTGCTATATCATATTTCAGGCAGTAGATATCTTGATTTGGGGCAGTCTCTGTACCTGCTGTTTGAGAGGATAATTCCGTTCTGACTGAGGCTTTGGTAGGAAACCTTTCCCAGCCTTGAACTAAATGCTGGTTGAATTAGTAAGCATTGAAAAGATGACTCATATTTGTGTACTTACAGCTTTTGTTATACTGGTGGCAAGAGGCCATAGATGACCTTGGGGTACATCATGTGAAGCAGCCCAAATGTCCAAAGGGTAGAGTGGGAACTGGAAATACAGGGAGAGTGTGTTGTTTCATGCTGTATTATCTGGAAAGAGTAGCAGGCATCTAGCAGAGTGTTGAAATATCAGGATTTGCATAGGAGGGAGCAATGATCTCATATTGTGCTTAGCTCTGTGTTGGGACATTCTTGAATTTGGGACTTTTGCTGCTGCTACAATTCATGACATGGATTTGGGAAGAAGGTTATCATTGGCTTTGGAGTTGTGGACATGGAACCTAAACTGTAGGTTAATGTAATTTGTAATACATTAATTTGAAATAATGTAATGCAATGGGCTTGCTTCTTCCTCATGAGGCCAGAGCTACAGCACAGAAGCAGGGATGCAAAATTAGCTGTATCATCTGTAGCAGCTCTTCTGGTAGTATACAACTTCCCTTACGCTGTATCTCCTGAGTAATAATGGGAACAGTGATTAGCTGTGCTTAGCAGTGATGACAGTCCAGCTTTAAATAACATATGGAGCTTCCTAACTGAGGACTTACTGAGCCTGAAATAAAACTGCTGAGAATCTAAAGCATTTTGTTCAGCACACTACAAGAGCTGTGTTCTTAAGCCTGGACTTTTGAGCAGCAAAATACAGAGGCCTGAGAGAAAATAGTGTCAATCTTAAAATTAAATCTTCCTTAAAAATTGGTGGCATTGACTTCAAGTGGAGGATGGTGGTGTTCCGTGCTCCTCATCCTCACCACAGCCTATTTCAAGGGTACCTGAGGCTGTACACTACTGCCTGCCAGTAGTGTACTGGTCCCTTGTTCCCCCAGGAGAAATGCCTGCAGAGTCCTGTTCGTAAGTCCCTGTCTGGTAAGTGCTGTGGAAGGGTGCTGGTTGCACAAGTAGACTTCTGGAGGAAGAGCCATCTTTTACTGCACTAAAAGGTCTTGCACGTTTCCTCTGGAGTCTTTGGTTACTCTACTTCAGGAAGATGCCAGTGATGTAAATGCAAGGAAGAAAAGCCATGTTATTAAGAAAATACGTATGCCTTTTCAAGGCCAGTTGTTAATCCAATTAAGGTGGACTGGTGATTCAGAAAACATGGGTTTGCTCGTTGCAAGTGGGTGGTCATGTTTGTTCTCCCCCTTAATCAGGTTTGGGATGCTGACCCTGGTTTTCCTCTTTGCTGTGAAATGAAGTTTTATTTTAAAGTCCTGAATGGCTTTACTACTTTTGCTAATTATTTTATCTAAACTGCACCTTTCTCTTTGCCGCTCCCTCTTGCCCTACCAAACAACCCTGTGCATGCATTTTTCTGTGTGTGGACTTGTCATACTTACATGAAGTTGGATGTGAAAAGCTAATTTGCTATTCAGTTAATTACTAAAACTTGCTAATTTCTCACTGAAATATAAATATATGTTTCATATTATTTTTCAAGCTTATTAAAAGGCTTTCAATACTGAATTGTTCAGAATTAAATGCATAATGTAGCAAAACAAGCCAAGTTTCTTTCTCTCTCCAGGGCAGAAATTTCTTTAAAATGTGAGAGAAGTTTCTACTGAAATACTGTGCAGGCTGACTCTTACAAGCAAGACTTGATAGGTGTTTGTGATGACACTATTTCAGTTTGCTCATGCCTTCAGGAAATATGCTTAGTATTGAAATAGGTGTGAAGAAGATGCAATTTTCTAGGAAGAATTGTCAGATAATGAGACTTAGAGAGTTCTAGCAACTTTAAACTTGTTCTTTCTGTTCTGAGTTCCTGGAAGAAATCACTGTGTTGTTTATTACAGTAAAACTTCTGTCATCATCTACGGTCAGTTGGGCAAATTCTCATAATTCCTCCGACTGCCTTCCGGGCATAAGGAGATTTTGAGGAGCCCTGTTCTTCTACCAGCCTCCCAAACTCAGCAGAATAGTTTTTTAAAAAACTTGAAATCTTGGGCATATCTAGGAAAGTGATTTTGGGTGATAGCTTCTGCATAAGTAAAAGCATATTATAATTCACATGCAGATGAGCACAAACCTGGTGTGAGAGGAAAATTAATGATTTTGAAGAAATCCAAGCTGACAACCACACTCAGGGTAGGCAATATTTGGTGGTCCAAAGGAGGGTCCGGGAGGCAAAGACCCAAACATACCTCTGCTCTGGGCCCTGTATGGGCTAGGGTTTTGTCTGATACAGTGGAATTATGGCTGGGGGGAAGGGAGATGCTTGGGAAGACTTCCAGGACTTGTGTCTTGGAGGAAGTCCCTGTGTTCCAGCTGCCTGGAGCCGCAGATCCTGGGAGCGTCAGTACTGCATCCCTGATGCTGACAAGGACATAAATTTTGCTGTGCAGCTGTAGATTCCCAGGAGGAGATGGATTCACAAAATGCCATCTGCTGGTATTGTGGAAACAGTAAAATTTTCTATGCTTTTCTTTTTTAATATGGCCTGAAATAATAAGTCATTTCATAAAATAAATCTCTGCTCTTTATCTGCAAAAGAGAAAGGGTGCATTATTTTAAAACAAACTTTTTGACTATTGTGTAGCTTTTTCTTTTAGGGTTGTTTCTTTGGGCTTGTTTTGTTTGTTTGTGTTTTTTGCTTGTTTTTGTTTTGTCTTTTGTTACATTTTTGTGTGTTTGTTTTTTAATTGGAAAAATAAACTTGACAGTTATTATAGTGTAGAATCAAAATGTTAGGAGTTGGAAGGGACCTTAAAGATCATCTAGTCCCATGGGCTGGGACACTTTCCACTAGACGACTGGATTGAGTTGCTCAAGGCATTGCCAAGCCTGCTCTGGAACACTGGCAGGCTTGTATGCTGGCATCCAGCAGCGTTCACAAACTCTGTACATCCTCAAGCCCTCTCCTTCCACCTCTGTGACTATTTTCATCACAGCATTTGCTGTGGCATGGAACAACTCAATATCATGGTGCTCTCAAGAAGCCCTGTAGTTATTTAGGCTGTGGGTGGGTATACACTTTTTCATCCCACTTCTAGGTGAACCTTGAGTTGGAGTCAGAGAGCTGATACCTCAGTTCCACTGACAAAGAATGAGGTTTCAGTCCATCTAGCTTTGCCCTGATGAGATGCAGACCCTCTTGGGACACTCCTGCTGATAGCAGGGGGCTGGAAACTAGGGATGCATGGGTTGGGTGTAGAGCCAGCAAGATTTCAGGCTGCACTGCTTGCTCTGTGAGTGAGGTGAGCCTGAATGGAGGTGGCACCACTATAGCTATGGCATCTAGTGTAGATGCTTCATCTCCCTGTAGAAGACCTGTTACACTATGGCCTCATAAATACTGTTGTCTTTAACAAAGTTGTTTGGTTTGTTGGGCTTTTTATCCTGTTTCTCAGTTAACCAAACATTCCCTGCCAGTTACTCATTAAGATGGGCCACACCTTATGCTTTCTGACTGAGTCTGGGAACGAGAGGTACTAGCCCTGAATACACGTAGCTTTTTCTGGCTTGCCTCCAGGTTGGTTTATTTTCTTTTCATATTGTGAGACCCTTTGGACTGTGCTTCAGGAGGATCTGCAGCCATTCCCACACTGTTGTGCTGTGCAATGGCCTTTTTTTGCTTAAAACTTTTGCAGTGAAGATAAGTTCCCAAAAAAGAGCCGATGAGCCTGTTCTCTCTCTGGGTCTGTTTGGTGTGTGAACTGTTCTGAAGAGTGCTGGAAAGCATCAGTGTGATCAGAATGTGCAGTAGTGAACAGAAGCAGCAAGCTGACTTGCTTTGTCCCGTAATCTCACACTGCTTCCTTTCCCTGTGGTGCCAGAAATACCCCACCCTGCACCCTGCTTTCCTGTGGAGGTGCCTAACTCTGCTTGCTGCTTCTACCCACCACAGCATACCCTGCAACTGGGTACCCTAGAGCAGTTACAAAGATGGAAATACAGTATGAATTTCTTACTGTTGAAACGCAGCTAAATAATCTTGCATTTGAGCATTTGCTAAAAGGAACAAAAAGCTTACTTCAAGATCTCAGGTTAATTGCTTTTCAGTTTCATTTAACTTGCAGTCTTTTTAAAAACTATTAGGTAGAAATGTGGATCACTGCATGCAGCAGTCTGCATGTGTAAAAGTTAAAAAAAACCCACAACAAACCATGACAAAACCACACAAGCAAAAACCAGCACAGAACCCCACCTTGTGAGCTTTTGCAGAGCTCTTTAAGTGTAATTTCTAGCTGTCACTGTCTGAGACCAGTTGGAGAAGCATCAGCCCTGGTATGTCATGCTGCAGTTAGTATATCTGGCGTCAGTCCACGCTACAGCCAAAAAAGGCAGCGCTCCTTGCTGCTTCTTCCCTTCTCATCTGGTGTCCTGGCACACAAGTTTGTGTGGCTGTACAGTGAACTAGTTGAGGGGAAACCGATCCTCTTAAACCTTTCTATTTATTTGTTGCTGTTGAATTAACTTCCAGTCAATTGATTCTTTGCTCTGCTTCTCGGTGCAGCCAGGCGAGCCTGGTTTGCTGCACAAGCAGTGGCATCAGCCCAAGAGACAGAAGGAGGTGGGAGGGGGAAATGATGTTGATCCATCCTTCCTTGTAGGTCCTTGGACTTAGAGTGGTGGCACCTGCAGCAGTTGTGCTTGCATATGTGTCCATGCATATGTGTTTGTACCTGGGCTGTGTATGGGCAATGTGTTCTTACTGAGGGTGTGTTCAGGATGCTGGTGCTGAAGTGAGATCTAAACAGTGAAGCCAAAGCAGGCTGAACAGAGCAGAAGTATGGAGACAGGAGCCCTGTGTGTGAACACACATAAGGTGACATTTGTTGGAAAAATTTAGATGTGAGCTACTTTGGATGTGAAGCTTAAAATTTGCAGAAATGTGATACTGTCTCTCAGCACACCTTGGAGCCTTTTTAAAGATTATTACTTGTTTTGACAGTTTTAACCAGCTCACATTTGGGAAAGAATTACTTCCAGAGGCCTCTCCCAGTACATGAAGGTCAACAGTGACCAAGAGTAAATCTCTCATAAATCTCATCACCTAGGATAACCTATCTGTTCTAGTGAGCAAGCAGAGCATTATTTGGGACTTAGTGTGTATTTTGCAAGGATGCTGCCACAGCCTGCTGCAGTGTCCTCGCCACGCTGGGGATGTTGTGGCAGGGAGGTGGAGAATTGACTGGACCATGGGCATGAGGTAGTTGCTAGTGGCTTGAGATCTGCTGGGCGATGGCTACCAGGGTCATCCAGGTGTCAGTAATGGGGTTGACACAGTTCAGCACCTTACTAACAGCTTCCATCACAGGCAAGAGCACACTGTCAGCAACACCAAACTGAGAGAGGAAGAAGCGATTCATGTGTTGAAGGGCAGGGCTGCCATGCAAGCCAACAACCTGGGGCATGGGCTGACCAGTGTTACCTACTTCTGCAAAGCAAGTACACATGGGATACAGGATCTCTGTGCAAATAGATCGGCTGGACTAGACAGCACATCTGCAGAAAAGAGCTGGAGGTCCTGGTGGGCAGGTTGAACATGGATCAGCCAGTGTTTCTGTGGTCCTATGAAATTGTAATGTGTTCTAGAGACCTTAAGAAAGGTCAGATTAATAATGCTTGGGAACTTTATAATCCATGTGAACTGAATGATTCATGAATTTGTGGAGGCAAGGTGTGTGATCATGAGAGGTTTGCTTGCCCTGGGGAAGGCAAGTGGGTATGAAGTGTAAAGGCTGCATGCACTTCTGTTATTTAGTGGCTTCTGGTAACGTTTTAGCTGAAGTCCTGCACTGGTGATTTCTTTCTTCATACTGAGGGTAGAAACACTTGCAGCTTTTTTCTTTTGCTTTCTGAAGTGCCCTGCAAGCAAGATGGGGAAAAGAACAGTGGCATCTTGTTTGTGGATATGAAATATGTCCTGTTAGATAAAACACAGAGATTGCTTCAGAGTGAAAAGAATATATTTTAAGCAGGAAAGAATGAAGGAATTGCCTTTTATTCCATTAAATATCAGTATAAATGCAGTGGGTGGGAAGTAGTGATGTTTTTTTGTTATGGTGCCTGGATATGAGGCTATAATATTTAACATGTCCTGGTCCTTGTTTTAGCGAAGTTCCTTACAACTGTTTTTGCTTTCCAGCTCCTTGCAAGTGTTCGTTGATAGCCCAGCGGGCAGAGCTGTGTACGCTGATGAAGAACTACCAGCAAGCTCTTCACGACGCCGACGTCCTGTGCCGGAACAAACCCCACTGGCCTGCGGTACGGTGCTTGCCTTTTGTGAAGACCAAAATTAAAACTGCTCCTTCTCAGGGCTTCTTTCTGTGCCGGGAGTGTTGTTGAAAGAACATCGTGGCATTAACAAGGCCAAAAATGTCTTGAGTCCTTCAAAGAATAAGTCTGGAAGGTCCTCAGAATCTCTCCAGCTGGTGGGATTTTGGTGGTGGGCAGCTGGTGGTGTGGTTTTGTTCATGCTGGTGCTTACTATGTGTTATAGCTTGTGCTGCAGCTTGGCAGCAGAATCAGTCTATAAGGCTCCAGGTGCCTGGAATGGCCCTGCAGGTCCCTCTGGGACGATGTGTCCCCAGGAAGTGGGGTGACTTTGACAGCCTGGTGGCCAGTGTGTTTTTCTGAGAAGCCACCCAGACTGTATTTCAGGATCATTTTCTTTCCCTCTTTCATCCTCAGATTTCATATCTGTGCTATCTACCTGTGTCATGGTGTTTCATGGAGGGGTTGGGATTTTTTTCATAACCAAAGCATGTGCTACAAGGAGCAGTGGGAAGTTTGAAGCAAGTATCAGGATTTATGTTAGGAGAGAGAAGTGGAAGAAGCGCATGGTGCCCATCAATATTACTGGTTGCCTGAGGCTGGACTGAGTGTCCCACAGTTCACCCCACCTAGGATTATACCTGCAGTCAGTCCTGTCAGCAGCAAAACTGCAGCACTGGTTTGAGCAGATAAAGCCTCTGGCTGCTTACTGGTGAGAGCATAGCATGGGGAATTGGGGAAGGATTTTAGGCAGACATTGTCTTCCTGTGGAGACTTAAGGAGGTTGCATAAATACCTTGGTCTCCTGCCTGAGCAGGCAGGGCTGGGCTGTGCATCTAGTGCTCCATTCCCAGTCAGGGGTGATGCAGGGCAGGCAGAGAGGTGCTGTCAGAAATACCGAGTCTCTGGCAAGTTGGGTAATTTTTTGTGAAGGCTATCTGTGCTGTCACCCGTTAAAACCTTTCATGTTGGAAGGCACTTCATAATCTTCCCCTGCATGCAGTTTGCTTCTCTATCTTGGATAGTTTCTCTTCAAGTCAGGAGTCCCACCTTGGGTGATGCTGGCTGAGTTTCTGTGCAGAGGGCGAAAAATTAATAACTCACATTCAGATATTTTCTTGAAGCGTCTTCTGTTTGCCTGAATCCATGGAAATGTGATGTGTGTCAGTCGTAGGCGGATAAAGGTTTCATTAATCACATCTCTGAAGAATGTTAATTGAAAATGAAATTTGTCATCATGGCATAACCAGCAGTGTCTCAGACATACTTCACTCGTGCTTTCATATTTGTGAGGATGTCAACATAAGCTGTGCTGACCCAGAATCCATGTTCTCCAGGAGTTCTGGGCATCTGCTTTGTTTTGTGTATTGCAGCATCTCATCCAGTGGCAGAGATTAGCTCAAACATGTGCTGTATACTTAAAAAAACCAAACACAACATAGAATTAAAATTAATTCTGGGAGTAGCTCCTAGGATGCAAGATACCTACTGGTATCTTTTGGCTTATTGATAACAGATGTAGTGGCTTGTTGAGTTACTGGTGAAACTCCTTGGTATGCTGTAGTCATTGGAGCTATAGATAAGTTGGTTTCTTTTCATTTGCTATGAAAACTGTAACTCTGTAGAGCAGGGAGAAGTTTCCAGTTGTGTTTTTGTATAGAGGGTAGACAGAGGTGCCCTCCTGCCTGCTACTCGTGGTCCCGCTTGGATCTTCCCTTCAGTCTGATGCTTGTCAGGAGTATATGAAAATAGGAAAGGGAAGGTGGCAGCAGTAGCCTCTGAAGTATAGGGGCCTCTAGTCCCTGTGCCTAACTTCTGGTGTTGGATCTTTAGGTACTTTGTGGACAGCCCACCTCAGTCCTCCCTTGGGATCCCTCCCTTGGGATTTCTCCCAGGGATCCCTCCCTGATCAGCAGGTCAGATAAGGACATTGCTCTTACGGGCTCCAAGGACAAGTCCAAACAAGCTTGTAGGCTCCCCAGTGCAGTGCAGTAATGCTGGCAGTGATGGCAAGGTGTGTAAAAGGTTATATGGAGGCTGTGCAAGCATCCAGGTAAGAAGGTCAGGGTCAGGCCTCACAGTGTCTCTCTTCTTACTGCATTGAGGAAAAGAAAAATTAATCTTACCTAGAGAGAATCCATGGAAGGTTATATGGAGGCTGTGCAAGCATCCAGGTAAGAAGGTCAGGCCTCACAGTATCTCTCTCTTCTTACTGCACTGAGGAAAAGAAAAATTAATCTCACCTAGAGAGAATCATTGTGTACTGAGACTTCTTGTACAGGTCACCAAATGATAATTGTATTAATTAACGTGGCCTATGCAGTGCTTGTTGCTTGCTTTTGGCATAATCCTCTTTCTTCCAATTCCAGTGGAATGGTAAAGTTCTTAGCAGGTCTCAGCTTGGACAGCAGTATTGAAGGAATGAGGAAGTTACCTGCTGAGGAAGATTATGTGATACTGGATCTTTCAACATTATTATAAAGCAAGAAAAGTGGATCTGCTTATCTAGCCAGTCTCTTAGATGAAGGAAGCTGTACTTTCAGTACAGCCTAGAGATGTTCACATGGGTCAGGGGTGGACTTGTAGAGCACTCTTCTGTCTAATAAGCAGGAGGTAAATGTTTAAATGCACACTTAGTTTCTTTTCATTGTAAAGGAGGTAATTTCCATAGTCACATAAGAGCTGTAGTTTGATATCTGCAGCTAAATTCAGAGGCAAAGCATTCCACTCTTGCTACTAGTAACAAGTAAAGTAGGATTTATTCCCAAGCTGGCTGCCATAGCTGTTGGCCATGGATGTGTTACTCCAGAACACACTGGAGAAGTAGGGTGGGCTAAAATGCTTCAAGTTAAGCATTGGTACATTGCCCTAAATTTGTGATGATTTTGGGCCACATTTAGCAGGTGAAAAATTATCTCTGTCCTAGTAAGACATCCAGGAGAAGTGACTATCATGAAGTCTCTCAGCTGCTGCTTCCAGGCTTTTCTGTGCAGATGTCTTACTTTTTAAGTTTGTCCTGGTATGTGAAACTGTTCTCTTGTGTATCCAGGCACAGTGGGATGTATAGTGACTTTGTCCCTGGTGGGAAAAACATCCCTCCTTATTCCCAGCTTTTCTCTCAGGAAATGAGCAATGCCTTTGGCAAGGGATGATGCAGCAGAGGGTTCCTGGGGAATCTTTTTTCACTAGAAGGGACTGAATTTCTTTCAGTCACACATGTCAAAGAGGTTGTTACCTGGAAAGCATCTTGTTCTTTACCTGCAGAATGACTCAGACTTTTAGGTTTGTTTTCAGGTGTATTGCTGCCACTTCAGAAATGATCTCTAGATTTGTACATTTCCTTTCCTGTGTGAACAGGGCCATTATGTGAAAGCAAAAGCTCTTTCTGGATTGGAAAGGACTGAGGAAGCATTGAAGGAATTTCTTTATTGTGTTGCCTTAAATCCTGAATGGAGCTCAATGAAGAAAGAAGCCCAAAAGGTATAAAATGAATTTACCGGCTATTTAGCCATTGTGCTGCTTTTAATCCCACAACACAAATGTCATGGTATTTCAGGTGGTGGTAAACACCCAAAGGACAGTTTGATTCAGGAGGTTCTCTAATAAACCTTTTTAGCATTATGCTTTGTGAGGCATCTCTTGGTTTTGGTTGATGCCTCAGCCAGAAGGGTTATGTATTTGTGAATTCCACTGCGTAGGCTTGAGGCTGCTAATTTTAGTACCCATCAAAAAATGATTTTATGTGGGAAGTGGCAGAGGATTGAGGAGAGGAAGCTGTGTGCTACCCTGTGCTGGAAAAATCCTGCAGTCTTTGTAGCATTTTGTTCCTTATGGGAAGTTAGACACATTAAGTGCTAACAGCCCATCAGCAGGTTCTCTGTGACCATCCATACAGACAGCTTTTTATAAAAATGAGATGAGGATTTGGCAAGATGCTTGGTGTGGATTGGTGAGAAAAAATACAGGCTTTAAGCTAGGGGTTAAATCTGCTTGAGGATGGAGGAGATTGATGAAGAACACAAGGGATGTTTAAACACGTCTCTGTTAACTGGTTTTGATGGGAAAGCATAGTCTGAAGACTTCTGGAGGCAGGGTCAAAATGGAGATGGGTAGGATCAGGAGAAGACTGCAACAGACTGCTGCCCTGGATGCTCTTGGGGAGCAGAATCCTTTGGTAAGGGAGGTGGGCACCAGAAGAGCACTTTGGAATGTGACTGTAGTTGTGATGGGCATGGCCATTCAGGTTTCCCATGGGCATTGGGGAATGCAGGATGTCTTGGATGTTACAAGCTTTTTGGCATCTAGAAACTGAAGTTTGTGCATCTGTGTTCACATAAACATAAATATCTGTGTTGTAATTATTACTTTTTTCTTTTTTTTCCCCTCTCTAATTGACTAGATAATGTGTGAGATGTTTTTCCCAGCCTTTGAAAATGTGCATGATAGTCTAACAGCACCTTTCTCTAGTCGAACATCCCATACAAGATTGAAACCTGCATTTCTGAGTAGCATAAACACACAGTCAGCTGTGGAAGATAACTCTGTTGCTGGGTCCTCAAAGGTAAAGCAAAAAGTGTTCAACATAAAAATACCAAAAATAGTATATGGATCTTTCTGGTCTGTGTGACATTCTCTTTGTCTGCACCTGAGTAGGCACTTACTTTCATGATAAGCCTGTTCTCTCCATTGCGGTTGGATCTCTTATTGGGATATACTTCCTGAGAAAAACAAGAGAGAGAACCTTTTTCTTCAGAAAACAATGTGATGTGTTCATGTGGGGGTCAGTTGTGTTTGTAATTTTTTTAGAATATTTTTTAGAAGATTTTAGTATGACAGGAACATAATTTCTAGAGATAGGAGCTGTAGGGAGAGACATGGCCCTACTTCATGCAATTGGGAAGTCACCTTTGATACAGACCTTTCTCTATTGCTAGGCTCCTTGTGGGAGCATTGATCTATTGCTGATAAAACTAATAGATAAAAGCAAACCAAAATTGTCTAATGTTGTATGTAACTGTTCTTATTTTTTTTAGGATACTATGTTCAGGTTAACAAAAACCCCGTCCCAAGAATCTGATGTATTCAGAAGCACTGATTCTGCTGTTACCCATCATGTTCTGGATCTTTACTTTGATGACAACAAGAAGTCTTTGGGAGCTATTCTCTCCAGTTTACCTGGGGTTGGCTTAAAAAGAAAGCTGTCCAGTGATACGAGGGATTTGCAGAGTTTGGATGTCCCCAATAAGATTCTTAAAAAAGGTTTGTGTTGTGGCTTAGAAAAGTGATTTCTCTTGCACATACTGAAAAACTGTAGACTTTTTTACTCCTCCCTTTTTATAGGGGTCAATAAAACATTCTCTACAGGAATTGGGATAATATTTTGTTCCCTGGTGTGCCTGTTTCTGCTCTAACAACCTACTTACCTTATTCCAGAGCAGTTTAAGTTCACTGACTGAAAATTGTATTTTTTGTTCTCAGATGGGCCATTTCCAATGTAATGTGTATGTAATCCACTTGCACTTTAGTCTTCGTGTTGGTAGTGCCATTTGCATTTTCTAGGTCTCAGCTATAGCTGAACTTCATTGTCTTTCTATATGACTGAAAGATGAAGTAAGCCTGGAAACTAATCTTTAAGTGGCATTAGAAACAGTCACATGCAACTTTACATGAAATTTTCCAAGCAAACAAAGAAGCTTTTTCAAGGGTAATAAGCCCCCACCCCCTAGTTTTCTATTACTTGATAGCTGTGCTTACAATTTGCATGCTTCTCAAGCTTCTAACAAAGACCTCCAGAGTGGCTTTAATACTCAGGGCTAAAAATGCTGAAGGCAATACTTTACTGAGTAGTGTAACAATTGGTTAACATAGACTTTGAAAATGTTGCTGTGCTGGTGTGAATTTTTTCCCTTAAAGAAAAAAAAAACAAAAACCAACGCACACCTTGAGGAGTTTGACTTGTGCCTGAAAATGTTGCAAGTCTTCAAGTACAGCTGTCTGTCTTTGACTTCTATAAAAGATACATAAATATATATATATGGCCAGTTTCTGATCACATGTCTGTGGAGGAAAAACCCTGTACTTGCCTGTGAACTGCAAACTCAGTAAATAGATTGTGAAATCTGACCCACCTGTATCTTCACAGGGAAGGCCAGAGATCGTGTTTTGCCCATAAGCACTAATTTCTGATGTGTTCTAGGTCCCAGTGCCATGTTACTATTTGCAGAATTAACTCAGCTAGGTTCTTGCAATTACTAAATGCTAACATGTGAGATCTAGGTTAAAGATAGCACTGTTTTTCTTTGTAGGCCACACACCACCTATCCTGTCTGTGCTGGAGATAAACCAGATGCTGAGCATAAGTTACTCTTTAACAAAGCATCCTAGTATTTTAACTTAACATAAAAAGCAGAGCTTTTAAACGATCAAGAATTTGGTTAATAAAAAACATGTGAAGGCAGCAGTCACGGCTCTGTTGCAATTCATCACAAAGATGCAAATTGTAAAAGAAGTTGCAGAATTTGCTTGTGTAAATGCCAAGAGAAGCTGGAGCTGATAGCTTTTGATCCTAAATAATGCTGCTGTGAAATTTGATGTGAATACCCTTAAAGTGAGTTTAATTAACCTATATAAACCACCCCCAAAAATCAGTCTGGGTAGAATTTTAAGTGAAATGCTTTGCCTCTCTGTTTGCAGATTGTTGAGCTAGTAAAAGCTGTTTTAGCTAATGCAGTTCCAGCAGTCCTTTTAACTTCTAAGCTATCTGAAATTTGGGATTTCTAGAACAGCCTAGTCTAGAAAAATGTAAGTCTTTTTATAATTGTAAGAAAAATTACCCCTGCTGAGAAATCTATAATAAACAGTGATGAAATATTTTGACTGTGTGTAAACAAATTAAATTCTGGACTTGATGTACTTGAAAACATCTGGCCTGGCTGATGTGGGGGTGGTGGTGGGAAAGCAATAGCAGAATATTTCAAAAGCTAGCCTAGAAAAACCCACAAACCAATCATTTTTGGAGAAGCAAATAATGTGTATTCAGCTCTAAAGTGTATTCTCTGGCCACAGATGTCATCCTCTGCTCTCCAAAAGGTCTCCTGCCAAAAAATCTGAAACTTAGATGGGAGGTATGTTTGTTAGAAACAAAACTTCAAAAAAGAAAAGACACAAATCAGGTTTTTTATTGAAAAGTCAGCAGTGCAGAGAACATTGGAAAATGCAGTAATGCTTACATCTTTACTATAATAATCTTCTTGACTACTTAGATGGAGATGTTTTACCTGAAAACACCACTGACACTTCAAGTGAAATACCGACAACTCTGGTGGATGCGTCGGACTTTGAGTGTTCCCTCTGCATGAGGTATGACTGTGTTGACCTGGCATTAACATAACAAAGCCTCTCTAGCTTCTGAAAAAGTTATCATGGTGTAAGAAGAGAAACCTGCCAGAGAATGTCTAAGTCATTACTCTGTTCCTTTTTGCTGAACCTTACATCTGGTGAATCTTTACAGATGTGGTTTTCTCCATTATGTATGCAGTTCTCCATTGTTTACCACTTGTAAAAAGGAAAACCTTTTTTCTATCCTTGGGAAATGCCTGTCACCTGTGCTTTATACAAAAGCTGAAAAGAAAGAAAGAGCTAGGACTAGTGGACTCTCCACACATTGGGAATTGTTTTTGTTGCCAGCTTAGTTTTTTTGTTCCATGTTTTCATGTTAAGGTTGTTCTACGAACCTGTTACCACACCCTGTGGACACACCTTTTGCCTCAAATGCCTTGAGCGTTGCCTTGACCATAATCCACTTTGCCCGCTCTGCAAGGAAAAGCTGTCAGAAGTAAGTATGTCCCTGCCCCAGTTAGCAAAACTGCACAAACTTGTGTTCTTCTGAAAACGTCTATGTGGAGATTTTCTGTGTTCTGCTTGTAAGCTGCATCCAAATCAGTGTGGCCAGCAGGGTAAGGGAGGGGATTCTGTCCGTCTACTTCTCTCTGGAGACCCACCTGGAGTGTTGCCAGCACAGGGGGGAGCAAGTCCAGAGAAGGTCCATGAATGTAGTCTGGGGCTGGAGCACCTCTCCTATGAGGAAAGGTTGAGAGTTGTGGTTGTTCAGCCAGGTGAGGAGAAGGCTCTGGGAAGACCTGCTCTTGGCCTTACAGTACTTCAAGGGGGTTTATAAAAAGATAGGGACAGGCATTTTAGTAGAAGGGTGATGCTTTTAAAGTGAAAGAGAGTTAATTTAAAGAGATTCAATGTAAGTAAGAAATTTTTTACCATGAGGGTGATGAAACACTGGAAGAGGTTGCCCAGGGAGTTGGCAGATTCTCCATCGCTCTGAAGGTCATGTTGGATGGGGTGCTCTGAGCAATCTGATCCATTTGAAAATGTCCCTGCTCACTGAAGGGGGTGGACTAGATGACATTTAAAGGACCCTTCCAACCCAAACTTCTATGATTCTATGGAAGCAAAACAAGACAGTACTGACAACATCAAGCTGCGCACAGGCCTCATTTACTCAAGGATATATTTGGCATTCATTGGAATACAGGTGGTTTCACTGGCTCTTAAAGAAATGGAGGCTTCCAGTATCACATCAGGCTCATGCCTGGGGAACCCGCCCATAGCCGTGTTCATACCAAATTTCCAGTTTGTGTGGAAACTGTGGTATATGAGGAATGGTTGCTCCTTGGTCAGCACTTGTCAGCAGCAGATATAAGGTATCTCATACATGGTGCTTTTTGCCAGTAAGCTGACAGCTGTAGATGAAAAAGATACGTGTATCTTTGCAAAAGAGAGGATGGACTGCCTTTTCTTCCCAGTAACACAGCTTCTGCCAAAAAAGGGGATGGGGTTGAAAGGACAGTGGGGTGAACTACATAGGCTGAAGGGGAAGTTTTGGTGCCTGGAGGCTGAAAAGAATGAGAAATCTGTGCAGTCCTAACTAGTGTGCACTTTGGCCTAGAATGGGAGGAAGAGATACTACTTGTTTTCTTGTTACCAGACTTAAAAGTTGACTCTTCCTCGTAGTTTCTGGCAAGCAGAACTTACAAGAAGACCGTCCTCACAGAAGAGCTGATAGTCCGTTACTTGCCAGAGGAATTATCTGAAAGGAAGAAAGTTTATGATGAAGAAATGAAGGAATTGTCAAAGTAGGCTCTCTTTATACTACTGACAACTGTTACAAAAATGTATTTTTCAGTCTAAATTACCAAAGAAGATTAATTTGCTTATGAAAATGCACCAAAGGAATGAATTTCTAAATGAACCTGCCAGATGTTTTGTATTTTTGACGTGTATGTTGCAGATAAGCAAGTAACAATGTGCTTGGATGGTGGAGAGGCAAAACAATATTCTTAAAATAAAGATAATTGCTTTTTCCTACGAAACAACATAATAGCTTTAGAAGTTACAGTGGGGTTTTTCTGGGAGTAGAATTCAAATTATCAATGGGTTATACTTAAGGTCAGGAAAAGTTCAAGGATCCAGTTATAGCACAACATTCACAGTTAGTTGTGAATGTTGTGCTATAACTGAGCTAAAAAGTAAAACAAAACATACAGTTAATCCTGAAAAAAAAAATAAGTGGATTAATGGCTTTGAAATCAAAGGAGTTTACTGAGTTTGGGAATTCTCTGCCATCTTGCTTTGAACATGGCTGGGTCTTAAGTACTTTATTACTGTGAAAAGTTGTCACCAAAATCTTGCCATGTGCATAAGATGTATCAATGTGCATGTTTTTGGGAAATCGGGTATTTCTTGACTTTTTTCCTTTATGGAAGTAGGTTAGAGGGATTGTTTACTTAATGTGTTAAGGAAAAGAGTCCTGAAATACTGTTTGTCTTGTGAAAAAGGCAAACCTTGAAGAGATATGTATTTACAAAGATTGAGTCTAAGGAAGCCATTTGTATTGTATTAAGGATATATGCTGAATATAGCAGCACCCAGAAAAAAAAAGTGATTTTTTTAAAAACAATTTTCTTACAGTTTGAATAAAGATGTTCCCATCTTCGTTTGTACCATGGCCTTTCCTACCATCCCTTGTCCACTCCATGTCTTTGAACCTCGTTATCGCCTAATGATAAGAAGATGCATGGAAACTGGTACCAAGCAGTTTGGCATGTGCTTAGCTGATGAATTAAAAGGGTAAGGAGATGAGCTAAGAATGTCCTGTTGTTGCAGAGGCTGCTGTGAGCTAATGGAATACTGCAGCACAGTATACTTGTCTCCCCAAACCACTGTGGTTCCTTCCAGTCCTGTATGAACCAGAACTAAAGTTGCTTACTTCTTAGTTTTGAACTTTAAACATTCCTTTTTACACAAAGATGTAATTTTATTACTCCCCTGTTGGATAATAGCAAGAATGCAACTCATCCTGCTACTACAGGCTCCAAAAATAGCATTTAATTGGCTGCGTGTTTGGAAAGCTTGCTGGCCTGTTTGTTCCAGTGAAAACTGACTGTCTGGGTAAGGTTCCCCCTCTGTCTACTCAGTTCAAAAAGAAACAAAACAAAAATAAGACAAAGCATCCAGACCTCCCATAGCTTTCCTGAAAGAGTGGTATCGTTTTAATGAGACAAAGTATACACTTGGCTGAGAAGTCTGTTTTGCTGCCGGATGTTGAATTTGAATGTTTGTCTTTACTGCTGTGTTGCAATGTCTAAACTATCTGCGGTGAGTGGTTACATTGTCTTTCTATATGAGCATACCTTTCATTCATTTTGGTGAATTCTGACACTGATGTGTTTCCAGCTCCCTATGCAGAGACTGACGAGATTAAAGGTCCCTTACAAGACACAACTATCCTCTGATTCTACTAAATCCTTCAAGTTTAAGAGTTTCTCAGATAATGGGGTTTTGAGACCATGCTCCTGGGAGAAGCATGACGTGATCTTGAGAGGTTTGCCTTATGAGATGCAATAGTTGCTGACTTCAGAAGCTACACTGGCAGGCTGTAGAATGGATGATGAATTTGGGAATTTTAAAGAACACATTAGACAGGCATCCTCAGGAGTAGCATTTTTGTATGTGATCATCACTGGAGCTGAGAGGGGGCAGTCATTACTTGAGGCTTGGCAGCCTTTCCTTGTCTACTCCATGCTTCTTGCGGGGAGGGAAATTTTATTTTTCTCCCAGACTGGACAGTAAGGTAGCTGTAAGAGTACAGGAGATGCTGCAGCTTCAGTCAGCTGTGGCTGTGCTGCAATGCCATTTGGCATGCTGTCAGTACTGCACTCAGTAGAGTTTAGACTCCAGCAGCAGCTGATGCTCCACAGTCCCTTTCAGGTCTATTACCAATTTTCTGGAAGTGAATACTTGTGTGAGTAAGGACAGAATTACCCTAGGACTTCAGTGATAACTCTCCTTACATCCCTGCAGGCTTGTGAAAGGGGCAAACTTATTTGGAATCAGGTATAATAATACAGAGGGCCAAGGTGCTACAATCCCCAAAACACAATAATTGGTTTGTTAGATAACATCATGAAGGGTATTTTAAGATGCAACAGTATGGTTAGATTTCTATGTCCTGTCTGTTTTGAGTTACTAAAATAATTAAACTTATTGAGCATGATGACTTAAATAAAACACTGAAGTGCAGGAAACCTTAATCTGCAGGCACCTGGCAGGCTGTTGCAGCTTCTTACACAAGTAAAGAAGTTCTGTTTATACAAAATTGCGAAATCAGCTTGGGAATACAAGAAGCGGGGAAACTTGTTTTGCCTCATCTGCTGAGACATGGATACATACCTCCCTTTAAAAACACAGCGACAAAGCATGTTTAGCTCTGTTTTACTTCTCTGTTTTAACTTATAATTGGTAAAATATAAGCTCTTAATGTTGTCAGCACATTTTATGCCTGTCTCCAGGTGCTTTCTTGTCTCTCTGATTCAGGTCCCTGTCTTACCCAGAAGTAATTTCTCTGAGAACAAAAAAGAAAAAATCATCACTTCTATATTAGTTTCTAAATCCAGTATAAATGTCACTAAAATTGTTAATTAAAAACAATAGTTATGTAGCTGTTTAAATAGTGTATAATGTAATATTGCTATAATAAACTAACAGACTTGCTTTTCTTAATCAGTCCTATTGGTAGAGCACCAGGGCTTAGCTGTGTGCAGCTCTGCTCCTCCTGCTCTTCCTGATTTTTTTCCTGCACACTGGCTGGGAGAGAACAGTTGTTCCCCACCCCTCCGAAACCCATGATTTCTGGTAGAGCAGAAACAGGAGTCATTTTTCATCACTCCATTGTAAGAATTGGCCATGCCCTAGTAAAACAAGCATTTCCATGATAAAGAATTTGTCAGACCCTGTAGGGTTTGGTATCTTGAGATGAGACTGGATACAGTGCTTTCTCCTGCTGAACAGTAGGCTGAGTTGTAGACCTGCAAATGTATTGTGGTGATGAGTTGTGCAATCAGCCTCTCCAGTGAAATCACTGTACCACAAAGGTAGAGTTAAGTAAGCTTGATAAAGTAAAAGTTAATTTCGTGCCTGTTTCCAGGGTGTAATTAAAATACACTACTAATTTAAATACAGTGGATATAATTTTTTTAAAGGAAACAAATGCAAGAAAAGACTTGTTGGATAGAAAGCTTTTTTCTTCTAAAGCCTGAAGTCTTCTGCTTACACCTTGGAGTAGGGGGATAGCCCTCACAGCCATGCATTTATTCCTCACTTTCTGTACTTTCCTTACAGTATCTTTACCCATCTTGTTTTCTTTGCAAACCAGATGAATTTGCCACCAGCAGCTGGCAACTCCCAGCATGAAACATGCTTCATTTAGTTTCCTGTCCCTTTCCAACCCTCCCACCCCATAAACCTGCCCTGAAAATGCTGCTGCCCAGGTCCTCTGAGGGAAGGCAGAAAGGGTGGGGGTTGTGTGGCATATGTGAATAAGCAGAAATGTATTGTCACCAAAGCAGAATCCTCTTTCAACTAAGAAATGGTGAATTAGGCCCAGTATTTGTCCTGATGTCTATAAACACTTGTTGATGACTTCCGCTTTTATGCCCTTCTGTCATTTCAGATTTGCAGATCATGGCTGTATATTAGAGATCAGGGACGTAAAGTTTTTTCCTGATGGACGCTCAGTTGTTGATACAGTTGGTGTCCGTCGTTTTAGGGTCTTAAGCCATGGCCAGCGAGATGGATATAACACAGCAAACATCGAGTATCTTGAAGATAAAAAGGTGATCTATGGTGCAAAGTTATTCATACCCATGTATTGCTGGATTCACTTAAATAGCCTTTCCTTGTTGCATTTCAAGCTAGCTGTGCATTATTTTTAAGCCAATATCATTACAAATACACTGAAGCTCTGTTTTAAAAAACATGGAACAAACTTTGTATCTTCTTTCCCTTTCTTCCTTTCTTCCCTTATAATTATCTCTGCTTAAAGTGTTACACTCCTTTCATGGATCTCAAAGTAGTGTCTAGGATGCTGAGGTCATGTTGTGTAGGTGAGGTCAGAGTAACATTTTAAAACTGGTACAGAATTTAAAGCCTTCTGAAAGCACATGCTCCTGATGGTAGAGAACTGACTGTTCTCTTGCACTGAACAGACAGTTGGCACACTTCATATGCCCTCCAAGTTCTCACTTACAGAACAGGTCCTCAGATAAATGTGGGAGTCTGCTCTTAAAATGAGTTCTTAGGGACATGTAGTTAACCATGCCCTGTACAAGCATCCATTAGAGCTGACTGAGACCAGAGAAATGCAGAGAGGGAAGTAGCTTTTAAAAACAAGTCCTCTTAGCAAAGCTGCATCAAGGCAGGTGTTTGTGATGGGTTTTGGCCATTGGCCAAAAGTTGAATTTTTGGCCATGCTTTCTGGATCATCTTTAGACTGTCTGTAAAACCTTGGTAGCTGTTCACATGGAGCTTAGCAGTAATCTCCTGCTGGTTGATGAAGTCAGTTTGGTTATACAGCTCTGGAGCACTCTCACAGTTGAAGTGAAAGTCTGTAGAGCCTTAACAATGCTTTTCTAACCTGTGTAGAGTGATGCAGTTATTTGCCAGGGCACGAAAAGTTGAGCTCATGGAGGTGCCTCTGCCTGTGAAAGGCTGGAATAGGCAATCTGCTCAGAGTGGGGGTTGTGCTCTGTTTAAATCCCTAGTGAAGAGTAGTGGAACTCAGGTGCACAGGCATTGTTCATAGATGGTGCTAGGGATCCACCTCTTCTTAATTAGAGTGAGATTTACCTTGTCTCATAGTGGAGACTGGTGTCTGTTCAGTGCCCTACATCCATATGTCTGATGGTCAAAAATCTCAGTCCAAAGATACCTGTTTTATATATTCTTAGGTACTTACCTTAAGATGAGATTAATTGTTCTCTAGAACTGCTTCTCTGATTGTGAAGGTCATCTAGAGCAGGTGGATCAGATGTTGCATGAGTGAAATCACCTATGTGATGTGCACATGTTAAAGGGGAAAAAAAAACCCCAAACAACCTGAAACAAAAATCCAGAATCAAAACCCCAAAAAAATCAAAACCCCCACAAATCACCAAGTGGTAGTGGTTTTTGCTTATGCTGCCTTTTTTTTTTTGTTTTTTCCCTAATAGCTAATAGTAGGCCTGTGCAACTAAAACACTCTGCTTCAATAAGGGTGTTTCTTTATGGCTGTTTCTGATATTGGGAAAGCATCGCTTTCCCTGCTTCCTACCTGCTGAGGTGTCTATCTTCCTCCTTCTCCTTGGCTGTCCTACCATGGCCTTGCCACTTCTATAAAACAGTGCTGGTGTCTCAAGTGCTGTAGCCCCCCTGTCTCTGCTCAGTGGCAGTAGTGTTTGTTTTGTTTTGCCAGATGATGTACCACTGTCCAGAGGTCATTCTGTGACAGGGACTCGAGGTTGTGGATCTGAGATTATAAATATGTCCCAGGATTAGAGAGCATATTCTTCTATTTTGCCAGCATTTAGGAA
The DNA here is from genome assembly GCF_014805655.1 of Passer montanus. Lineage (NCBI taxonomy): Eukaryota > Metazoa > Chordata > Aves > Passeriformes > Passeridae > Passer > Passer montanus. Next base: position 20,831,553 of record NW_024367707.1, read on the forward strand.
TGGACACTAGTGAGGCAGTTACTGCTCCAAGAAATATCACTTCAGAACACCTAGGGGAGGGTAAAAAGACTCCAGCATCACAGGTTTGAAATCTGAGACTTAGGCACAGTTGGTTTACATCAGGGCATTTGAACAGCTGTAGTCACTGCATTATTTTGCTTCATTTGCTTCTGGGGAAGCTTATGGACTCCTCGGTGTCAAACCTGTTTTGTTCCATCTCCCTTCTTTTAACAATAAGGTTGAAGGACCAGAATATGAAGAACTTGTGCGCCTTCATGATTCGGTCTATGATCAAGCTGTTGCCTGGTTCACTTCACTTAAAGACAATATGAAAGTGCAAATTCTCAATCATTTTGGATCTATGCCAGGAAAAGAACCAGAGCCACAGGTAATAAAACCTGCCTACTTATGCAGCTTTATTCTACACAGAATTATAACACTAGACTGTTTTCTAACAGATTTTTGCTGTAGTTTATGTATTCTAGACTCTTATTTACTCAATTTTGGTCTGCTGGTAGGAAGCATGGTAAACAACGTAACTGTGTAATTTAGTAGCTGAAGAGATAAGTCTTAATGGTGTATACAGACAAAGGGAACACCTGCAATTAAGTGTTCAGTTGTTGCTTGTTTTGTGGTGACTTTCTTAGCAAATAGAAGGTGAGAAGGAAGGTGATGTTCTTCATGGGACTTGGCTGGTGAATACCTAACTGCATGTTTTTTCCCATCCTTTTGCAGAGCAACCCCAGTGGTCCTGCGTGGTACTGGTGGCTGTTGGCAGTGTTGCCTCTGGAAAACAGAGCTCAGCTGGCTATACTGGCTATGACCTCCCTGAAGGATCGTCTGATCGCCATCAGGCGTGTACTGATATTTGTGACTCGCAAAAGACCCAGATAACATGGACTTGTGTTGTGAGTGGGCACCAAAAACATCTCATGACAGGTTCTTCTGGGGGAGGGCAAAAGGGGAGGGGTTGTTTTTTGTATTTTTAAAGATTCCTTGAAGAAGGAACAGCCCTTTCTGACTGCGTCCTGCATCCATCGATTGCATCGGTTTGTTATCTGGGTATTCACCAAACCTTGCACACTCTCCTGTTGTCCTGGTGAAAACTGAGCCTCTGCAGAGCTGTGCTACATTTAGAATGTAGCTGATGGATGTGGATAATTGCTTCAAAGTACTCTGATAGAATTGATGTTTCTAGCCAAGAGAGTTAAGTACTAGAGTAGTGCCATTGGCCTGCATGTGATCTGAATTTTCACTCAGTAGGAAACTGGACAGTGGATTGAAGAGGTGTTTCCTAGACTTTGTTGAAGGTAGTGAACAGAAGAGGAGTTACGCTGCCCAGCAGAAGTGTGCACAAGGACTATAACCAACAGTACTCCCTCTTAGTGAATTGGAAGGCAGTCTGTCATACACCCACATCTCTCTTCAGCAAATAACATTCTGAGGAAAAAACAGGTTAAGCTGTTTGTAGTCAAGGCATCTGAGGATGTTTATCTGAAAGAATAATAGCTACTGAATAAGCACACTATTTGGTAGCCTTAGGTAATCCCTCCTTTGTGAGTTACATGTTGTAGCAGAATAAGTATATATAAAATGTTTGGAAATATGTACTTTGGTTTCTTTGAAAAGAAAACCCAAAGTAATCCTGCTAAATTCAAACCAAGCCGCTCACTAAAGTATAATAAACACTGCTGTGAAATAATGATTTCACCCCAAGTACGAGGGAGGCATGCTGCAGCTTACTCTGGACACCTGCTCTGCCAGTGGAACCAGCGAGGATGAAAAGTGGGGAGGTTTCCATCTCTCTCCTTCCTGCAGTGTCATGCTGACCTCCTGTTACATTGGGGTGGTCTCTACTGAACGTGTTTCAAACCGAAAGTATTGTAGTTTAGTACCAGTTGCTGTATGTGATGGAAATCAGTCCACAATAACACCATGAAAGGAGTCACAAACCGAACCTATAAAGGCACGTCTCAATGCAAGCTTCAGTCAGGTGTTAACCTTCATTTGTCTCTTTGATTATTTTTTATGTATTGTTTTGTCAATATCTAACTTTGATAGCTATTAAATTGATCGCTTGTCAGTCAAATGATCAACATATGCTCAACTGCCAATGAAATAACTCAGTGTTACCAATTCAATTGGCATAGTTTCGTATAACTAGAACTGATACTACCAACAGGGAAAAAAAGTTGACTTGAATCTCCATGTGCTGCAAGCATAGCAAGACCAATGTAAAGACTTGTTCATGTGCAGAAGTCTGGTAAGAAGAAATGGCTGCTTACCTAAATGGTCAAAGTGCCTGGTTTCTTTTTTAGTTCTTTTCTTCTTATTTGTCAATGAAGAGGTATTTAAGCTTTTTTTTTTCCACTTTATACATGAATTCTGGAAGGAGACTGCATTAAAATGCAGTGATTGGGATATATTACCTGCTCTCTTTGGGTATTGTAGTTATAACCTCTGTGGTCTGGGAAACAAAAATTCCGGTTTTTTTCCTTTCAGCAAATGGCTACCACAAATGGTTTCTGTAACATACCCTGAATGTACTGTAACTGCCTCTACCTTGAACACGCCTTTTCTATTTAAGTGGTTTGTAAGTGTATTCTCTGAATTGTGAAGTGCATAATGTACAACCAATGATGTCATAACCTCTACAGTAGCCTTCTGCAAGTTCTGCTACCACCACCAAAATACTCAAAATTCAAGTTGAATGCATTTCCTCCAGGATTTGAAGATGATGAAGAGGAATTCACTGAAGTATGAGGAATTGTTGTATTTGTGGGGAGGAGATGTCAGAAGTCAGTAGGTCTTCAGCTGATCTGCTGAAGGGTGATTTCATAAACTAATTCTCGGACCAGAAGATGGACTGTATTTGATCTTGCAATCCTTTCTGTTTAGCTACCTGTTCTTCCCATTCCTTTCCATGCTGTGTATTTCTTCAAGACTCATTCATCTTGCTTGTTTGTGTGTCTGGCCTAGTTTTGCGTATTACTAGTTTAGCTGGAAGAGGATGCTGATGGTATTTGTATATTGCTGGTCCCTGATCTTGTATGTGCTTAATTTTACAGATAGGAGTGCATTTAAGGAAAAAAAAAAAACGAGGTGCTAGTTAGTGTCTTCTTGGCTTTGCCTCAGTAAATGTTAATGTTAATATTCTTCTCTGCAAAAGTGATTTTTTCAAGATATCTACTTTTGAGGTACTTCTGACAGAAAACCCTATGAAATGAGAGGTTGTTTACTGCTGTTTTGTAATGTGTAAAGACATTCTACATGGGAAGTGACATTACTGTGTTCATGAAGGCCTGCATAGTTAGTAGAGTGATTGTTATTGAAAAGAAAGCTGAACTGTAGAGGGATTTTTTTTTAGTCAAGGTTTAAAGCAGTTTGTGAATATTTCAGTGACTGATGTTTTGGATAAATGATACCAACAAAGGAATTGTCTGTGTATGGATGCAAATAATAATATTGGCAGCCCAAAGCTGACATTTCTTCCAAAACATTGAATGCTGATCAAATAGCAGAGCTTTAATAAATAGATAAAATCACCACTGCCCTGTGGTACTTGCCTTTTAAGGGGAAGTACCAGTTTCATTTTTACCAAATCACCTCTGCCATATAATATCTGCAGCATCCAGTAGTACCTCACGGGAAAAGCTGTCTCGTTGCTCTCTAGAGGAATTGTCCACGTTACAGCCAGTCTGTGCTTAGGTGTAACTTGTTGCCAAGGTACATGTGGAAGCATGGGAGCTGAGCTCCTGGAAGAGATAGACAGGATTTGTTGCCTTTCTAGCTCATTACACTTTTCTTGCTTGCTGTCCAAGCAAGGATGCTGGGATATATGATGAGTCTTTTCACTGTGGTGAATGTGGCCCTTCTTTATACATCATAAAGAGGCCAAAAAGAAAAAAAAAATCCCTCTACCTCTACACCTGTTGTTCACCTGTAAAATTTCAAGCTACAAAATGATATATATATATATTTTAACCTTTTTTGTCTTTCAGAAGCATACTAATTGTTTGCCACTGAGGCCTTTTATCTACTGTATTTTAATATGTTCATTTGATAGTCATCAAGATCTCTTTGTATTTCTAACCTGTAGAACTTGTCATGTTTCTTACTGCTCCTTTTTCCTTCTTCTCCAGTCCACTTTTAAATTGATAAATAGAAAGCTGTACACTATTCCTGTTACATTTTACACTAGTGGAACTGGTATTTTGGTAGCGCCTTAATTTTGCAGTTGTGAAATGATTGTATCAACTCTTATCTGGGGCTTCTGACCAGATGTAAATGAGTATGTTTAATGTAGATAAACTTGAAACCATTTTTTACTGTTTTAAAGCTAGAAATGAAATGGAGTGTGTACATATGTATAAATATAAATTATTAATCTGCACCTTTTTGTATCTAGTAAATACAGAAGAAGTTCATGTTCTAACCACATTTGGCACTTCTTGTTGCATAAACAAAGCCAAAACTTTTTTTAAAAATTGCAGTGTTCATTTCATGTGTATTTGCAATATTCATGGGAAATGTGTTTAATTTATGTGATATTTGGAATAAACCAGGTTGAATTTATGCGAGTGTGAGTTCATGGGGAAAGCTTTACCACTCTGAGGACTGGGAGCTAGAGCTGAGCTGAGCACGGTCTGAACGAAGCAAGCCACCGATGTGCTACTGTCAGAACAGGGTGATAGTTTGGTTTTCCTGACAGGAGCCCAAAGGCTGACAATTGGTCTGATGAGGCTTTAGGAAGCAGATGGCATCCCAGAAGCAGTGGTTAGGTGTTGGGGTTCATAAGTTGCATGGTAATTGTTTTAGCCCCTGTACAAGGAGGTGGGCAGGCTGCAGAGGTTGTGGCACAGTGGGGTTTGCTGGGCACCCAGGGCAGACTCTGGCACTGGGTGTGAATATGAGGCGTGGGTTTGAAGGAGGGTTGGAGGGCCTCAGAATAAGGGAAACATTGGAGTGGAGCCCTCAGCAAGGGCTGGGATGGAGGAGGTGAACCTTCATCTTTCTCAGGAGTGGGTTGTGACAAAGATGGGATATGATCATGAAGTGGGCTCTTCCTTTTGTAGCTTATTGGATTATTTTGTAGCCCTAAGCATGACCTGACTGGCTCAGTAAACTAAGCTCTAAAAAAATACATGGTTACAGTGAAGAACAACAAATGCTTTATTGTCTTAAGCCCAGTGAAATAAAATACCTTCAGGGTGCTCTGTGGGAGGCAATGTTCCAGAACAAGGCAACTGGACATGGCTAGCACCAGGGTATTAGGGGGATGGAACACTGGTCAGCAGCAAAACTTTGATGATCCTCATGGGTTCCTTCCAACTCAGGATATTCTCTTCTAAAACAAGGTTATGTGAAGGCAAAAGCCAAGCCAGATTGTAGAAAGCATATTCCATTCCTCAGTTAGATCTTCCTGCCAGCTAAGTTGTGGAGCAAAACTGCTATGAAGGCATTTTTTTAAATACTAGCTTTTCTTTTTTTTTTCCCTTTTGATGGTGGATTGACTAACCCTTGTGTTTATATTCACTGAATGTCTAAGCATACAAACATCAGTTACAGGACTGCTCTTTTAGGTTGCAGGTGTATGTGGGAGTGTCTGTAAATGCTGCTTGAGTTGCTTCAATATCCTGGACAACAGTTTTGAAACAACATTCCTTTCACTGAAGAAAGGAGGTTATAAAGGTTTACGTTTTATTAGCCAGATCCTCGTGCTCCTTGAGACTTGAGAAGAAAAGAAGTAAAGTAACAGCATGAAGTTAGTAAATAGCTTTTTCCCCCCTTATTCTGCATGTCCTTTGCTAGTAGATAGATACCAAGCCCTGGAAAGACAGCAACTCAGACTATGCCTGCTTCCCTGAGCAATGCCGTTCTTGGAGTGTGGAAACCTTAGTGGTCTGTTGTCTTGCATCACTAATCAAACTAGGAACCAAAAATAATGCTGCTTAATTCTGTCCAACAGCACTTGCTTGAAGCTGTTACCTATTCAATAATAGAATAAGAAAGATAGGAGAGAATCTGATATAATCAGGTGCACAAAAAGAATAAAAAAGTGAATCCATGCCAGCACTTTGCTCAGTTCCTCTAACGACTGTGCCTACTACACTTGCAGCTAAAAGACAAACATGTTTTCCATTGCATTTACATTACATGGTAGGAACAAGTTGTTTCTAAATTGAGATGAATATCACTTGCTGACAACTTTTATAGCTCTGTTCTGCCATATGTGGGGTTCTGCCTTGTCTGCTAAATTTGGGACTTCATGCATCCATGGAAGAAATGTCTTCACTTGTAAATGTTGCTTACGGTTTTTCTCATAAACATCTGCTGCTCTTTTTGTGCCACAGCCATATTGAAGCCCTGCTCCTGGGAGGACCTGGATTTTGAACACAGAACCTTTTGTTAGGGTCAGGCTAGTTAACCTCACCACAGACAAAGTTACAGAAACAGCTCTGGTCCTCTTTTCTCTACCCAGTGTGCTCCAGAGGCAGAGCTGGAACTTTTGAAGTTATAGACCTGTATCCTTGCAAACCTGAGGATGGCATGTTGAGAATGGTATATAGCAAGTGACCAAAAGCATAATCTGTCTTTACCATAGCAAAAAAACCAAAGGGAGGCACTTCTCTCTAGCCCCTTCAGCCCATCAACCTATTCCTGTTCACAACATAATAAAATCCTCCTGCTCTGTTCAGCTCACAAAGCCCTCAGGAGACCCACTACCCATCATCCTGAATTTTGCCTGTGATTCCCTGCCCATTCTTGTCACATCTTGTTCTTGCCTTGCTGACCCACTGGCTTTCTTTTCAAGGGAGAAAAGAGAGAAAAGGTAAATAAACCAAAAGCCCAGGAAGGTTTTGCTGACTGGTGGCTTCAGTTGCTGGTTCTTTGGCCAAAGCTATAGTAAGATAGCAGGTTCAGGCTGCAGGACTTCTTAAATCAGAGCAGATCTAGCAGAAGAGGGAGGAAATATAGTGTCCATCACCATAAGTGGAGAGATAGCAAACTTCAATCTCAGCCCTGCCCTGTAATGAGTACCTCATGTTTTCTTCTAGTGGCTGGGGTACCTCACGGTGCTGGCTGGTTGCCCTTGTTAGCTAAGAGAACACAGACTTGCTGTGGCTAAGTAGTCATGGTATCAGAAAATACCTAACTGCTCTGTGCCAGCTTTATTTTCTTTTAGCTGAAATTATTTGACTTGGGCAGAAGGAAGATCATCAGTTGCCTGAATGGAAGTCCACCTAGCAAGGGCCCAGCACCAATGTGATTTCCCTTGGTGTTCAGGGAAGATCTATCACCATGGAGATCTGAACTTGCCACCACCATCTTTCATCAGTTCCAGTTAAACCACCAGTGATGGTGTGTGTTACAGAGAACAGCTCTTATATCAAGAGGTGTACCAAAACTGTCAAGTGCTTTCTGCCGCTGAGGTACATGTCACCAGAGCCTAAGCTGTATCTGGGGCATTGCTAAAGGGTGGCTGCATTCCTGATACCTTCATGCATCTGCCTGGAGCCCTGCCCATTCTTAGAGAAACACTGTGGAGAGGACATTGTTGTTTACAGGCACAAGAGGTGCTTCTTCATGTGGAGCACTCTGAGATCTACTTTTGAGCAAATCTGTGAAGCCTTATGTCATAGATCCAAAGTTCATTTGCCAATGGAAACCAAGATTCAAATAGAGATATTCAAAGAAAACAGAAGTTAGTTACCCAGCACCAGAAATCACTATGTAATTTCTCCTTCCTCTTGGTTCTTTCTTTCCCTGGTCTCTACTGGAAGTGGAGGGCAAGAGGGCATATGAGGGAACACCCAAACATCAGGCACTGAGCTCTGTGGTGGGACTACAGTAAATTTCCACAGGAAAAGGGAATGCTGAAATACCCAGCCTGATTCCCAAACCTTATGTGTATTTGTGGAAAAAACTGTTTGGAAGATAGGAAGTTACTTTAGAGTAAGTTTTTATTCTCCCTTGCTTGCTGTTCTTATGAATCGACTCCCTGCCCCCACACCAGGTTTACCTACAAAGCTCAAGATTAAGCTAATTTGCAGCCAGGCAGACTAAATCCTCCGTAAGAATTGGATCAGTTTCCAAGTAGTCTAATGTTCTTCCTCAATATTGAATACTAGCAGACACTTGAAAAGTACAAGAAATTCTTGAATGGGAAAAATTAAAAGAATCTGGCAAGATCTTTCTCCCAAGTCCCTCAATTTGATTCTTCTACACATCCTGGAAAACTTTTTATTTTCCAAATTTATATATAGAATTTGAGGGATGCTCTGAGTTTGAGTAAGTAATGTGGCATAATCATGGCATTCATAAAAAATAATCGATTGCTTATATAATTCTGCAATATTGTGACCTTCGAAACACAGTGTACCAATTCCTCAGATTAATTGTGCATAAAGATCTTCCATTTTTCCTCATTTTGGATTGTTTTGTCTAGGCTCAGAGCTTCTGCTATTTCTGGTATGTTTTGTTTTGCTTAGAGAGGCCCAAATCGATCACACCTTCCTAAATAAAGGAACTGTACCAAAAAATGTGCCTCCCACTCTTCACACACTGAAGTGTTTTGTTTGCTGTGTAGACAGTTACAAGGTTGTGTTCAGAGCTCTTTATCTGAATCACGAGCTTCTCATTTCACAGAGGTGCCTCCTTACCAGATGGTGCTTTCAAGAAAGTCATTTTCTTGTTTACTTTGCAGCAATTGACTCTGCCTAAGTGCTGGCTTTGGCCAGATATTTTAAAATATTTTCAGTATGTGCTAATTCTACAGTGCAGAGGCTTCTTAATTTTATTGTTGAGAGCAGTAAGAGGTAATTCCTCTTGGAGAATGTGTACTAAAGCATCGGTAAGGACTGATGTTCTTCCAGTTGTAAGACAGCCTGGGTTTGCATCCTTTTTTTTAGCAGCAATATCTGTTCCCCTTTAGACAGCCAGCTGTTGATTGCAGTTTGCCTTTTCCTCAGCATTCTGTTCCTTCTGCTGAAAAATCTCTTGGCACAGAGGAGTTAAATATTTCTGAGCTCTTGCTTGAGTCATCTGTCCCCGAGTGGGGAGTGGGTTTGCCTGCAAGCACGTACTGCTTTGGAGCAGGTCCTGGAACAGGAGCGCAGGGCTCACATCCCCCTGCAGCGTCCGGGCAGGAGCCAAGGCACAGGCACTGCAAATCCAGCACAGTGCTGAGCAGGAGCCAAGGCATAGGCACTGCAAATCCAGCACAGAGCCAGGCAGGAGCCAAGGCACGGGCACTGCAAATCCAGCACAGAGCCGGGCAGGAGCCAAGGCACAGGCACTGCAAATCCAGCACAGAGCCAGGCAGGAGCCAAGGCACAGGCACTGCAAATCCAGCACAGTGCTGAGCAGGAGCCAAGGCATAGGCACTGCAAATCCAGCACAGAGCCAGGCAGGAGCCAAGGCACGGGCACTGCAAATCCAGCACAGAGCCGGGCAGGAGCCAAGGCACAGGCACTGCAAATCCAGCACAGTGCTGAGCAGGAGCCAAGGCACAGGCACTGCAAATCCAGCACAGAGCCAGGCAGGAGCCAAGGCACAGGCACTGCAAATCCAGCACAGAGCCAGGCAGGAGCCAAGGCACAGGCACTGCAAATCCAGCACAGAGCTGAGCAGGAGCCAAGGCATAGGCACTGCAAATCCAGCACAGAGCCAGGCAGGAGCCAAGGCACGGGCACTGCAAATCCAGCACAGCCCCAAGGCACGGGCACTGCAAATCCAGCACAGAGCCCAGGCACAGGCACCAGGCACTGCAAATCCAGCACAGAGCCAGGCAGGAGTAGCCAATGGCACTGTGGCTTTGCCTCCGTTCATTCCAGGTGGAAGAAGGAATACAGGGAAAGCAGGGACTGTTTTGGCTCTGCCTCTGCTCATAAGCTGCATGTGAGATTGTTCTCTGGCACAGAAGAGATGTGTGTGGCTGCAGTGTGAAATCCTCTTTCCCACCCAAAATATGCAGCTTCACACAAACTACCTGTTGGGAATGGCTCCTGAATTGTATAAATTTTAGGAGCTGGGGAGGAAGAGGGTGTGACATTATCTGGAGACCAGAGAAATACTGGTATCTCACAGCCTCTAGCACTGAAGAGACTTCCTGGAAGAGGGTGTGACATTATCTGGAGACCAGAGAAATACTGGTACTTCATCTCACAGCCTCTAGCACTGCAGAGACTTCCTAAGCCAGATGTGATGTCTGTGTGTTTCAGAACCCTCAGTACATCTCACACCATTATTTTTTATGGCACTGTTTTGAACCCACAGACTTTTTTGGCAAGGATTTCCACAGGCTGACTAGAGGGTGTGTAAAGGACTGCTTTTTGTTTTGGACTAAGCTGTTGCTAGCTTCCCTTTGCACTGCCTAGCTCTTGCATTGGAAAATTGGAGGTAAAGAGTAGGGACTTGGTCTTTGGGGGGCTTAGCTGGTGAGGATGGGCTAGTGAAGGCAGATTTTTGGAAAAAGCCATGGGCAGGTGGCCTTAACATCTCATAATTTCTTTCAATAGAGGAAATTAAGGGGCACCAGGAGCTGAACAACGAAAGAGATTGTTCCTCCAAGCTGGTGATCTCTTTTATCCCCTACTTCTGCTGCGCTGCTAGAGCTTTATCCAACCAGAGAGTCCAGGCTTAGTCTCCCACTTAGATCCCTTCTGTAATTTCTCAAGGTCAGCCTTCACTGGTATAAGCCTGAATGACCCAGCATTATCAAGAGAATAGTCCTGTGAGGGGTGGCTGAGGGAGCTGGTGTTGTTTAGCCTGGAGAAAGAGAGGGTCACAGGATCGTCTTCAGCGCTGCCCTCCTTCTACTCTCTCTCTACGACTACTCGAAAAGAGCTTGTGGTGAGGTGGGGGTTGGCATCTTCTCACAAGGAACAAGCAAGAGCACAAGAAAAAACAGTCTCAGTTTTACATCAAGAGAGGCTTATATTAGGAAAATATTCTTCACCAAAGGAGTGGTCAGGCATTGAAACAGGCTGCTCAGGCAGAGCTGCCATCCCTGGAGGTATCTGAAATGTGGTGGCAGATGTGGTGCTTGGGGACATGGTTTAGTGGTGAACCTGGCAGTGCTGGGGCAAGAGTTAGACATGTTGACCTTAAGGGTAATCTCCAACCTAAAATATTCTATTATTCTATGGTTTATCCAAATGCTTTCCTTCTGAAATCTTCTAAGTCTAGCAGCCCTTTGCTGAGTTTTCCTGTCCCTCTTTGCCTAGACCTTTTCTGTCTCTTTCCTGTACTGGAATACAAAGGAGCTCAAGGGTACAGAGGGTAGCAGAGAGAGCCTGAAAAGAAGCCAGAATTGGGTGTTTTTGCTAAACCACCTCATTGACATCCCAGCCTGACTCACTGCACTCCATCACTCACTCCAGCCCCTCCTGGAGGATGCAGGAGGTCGTGGAGTTGTGTGTAGCTGTTGTTATTATGTGCTGGTCTTGGCTGGGATAGAGTTGGTTTTCTTGCATTTGGGGCTGAGTTTTGGACTTGTGCTGGAAACAGTGTTGGCAACACAGATGTTTCAACTGTTGCTGAGCTGTGCTTACACAGATTCGAGGCCTTTTCTGCTCCTCACCCCACCCACAATGAACAGGCTGGGGGTGCGCAGCCCTTTGCTGAGTTTTCCTGTCCCTCTTTGCCTAGACCTTTTCTGTCTCTTTCCTGTACTGGAATACAAAGGAGCTCAAGGGTACAGAGGGTAGCAGAGAGAGCCTGAAAAGAAGCCAGAATTGGGTGTTTTTGCTAAACCACCTCATTGACATCCCAGCCTGACTCACTGCACTCCATCACTCACTCCAGCCCCTCCTGGAGGATGCAGGAGGTCGTGGAGTTGTGTGTAGCTGTTGTTATTATGTGCTGGTCTTGGCTGGGATAGAGTTGGTTTTCTTGCATTTGGGGCTGAGTTTTGGACTTGTGCTGGAAACAGTGTTGGCAACACAGATGTTTCAACTGTTGCTGAGCTGTGCTTACACAGATTCGAGGCTTTTTCTGCTCCTCATCCCACCCACAATGAACAGGGGCTGGAAGGGGACACAGCCAGGACAGCTGACCCCCACAGACCAAAGGCATACCCTACACCCTATGGACTCAGGATATAAAGCTGGGGGGAGAAGGAGAGCAGGAGGAAGTTCAGAGAGCTGGCATTTGTCTTCCCAAGCCACCATTATGTGTGATGTGGCCCTGCTTTTCTAGAGTTGACTGAACACCTTGTCTGTGGGAAAGGCTGAATGAATTCCTTCCTTCACTTTGCTGATGTGCGTGGCTTTTGCTTTACCTGTTGAACTGTCTTTATCTGAACCCACAATTTTTTCCACTCCTACCCTCCCACTTCTCACCCCTGTCCCACCAGGGAGAAGGCAGCGAGTGCTGTGTGGTGCTTCACTGCTGTCTGGGGTGGAACCGTGTTATACAACATGCACACAAATCCTTTATTTTGGTTACCACTGGTTACCCAGCTCCCCTCATTGCATAACATCTGACAGGAGCACCAGGTGACTTGTCACCCTATCTTCTCTGACCTCCACTCACCTCTTGGCTCTTGCTCAGGCAGAAGGGCCTGTGCTGCACTGAGCCAGCCCAGGGGCTGCACCCTGGCCCTGACCTGGTGCCACTTCCAGGCACCACGGAGAGGAGCCCTACAGCAATCCTCCGTGCCATGCCCCTCCAACTCTGTTCTTGACAGCAACTTTATGCCTTCAGGGCTGTACAGATGCAAGTATTTTTCCTAGGCACATTTGTATGTTCTGCACCCCTCTGGGAGTTTTTAGTATGATATTTTTACTTTGGGAAAATTAGTATCTTTACTCCTGGGAGTCAGAAGTTCCCTGTACATTCTCAGAAGAAGCTTAGAAAGAGCCCTGTGAACCTGTTTGCCTCCACATATCCTGCTCAGAGAAACTTGGTTCCCGATTGCTTCTGGAAAGAGGCACTGAGGCTCCTTCTTAATGCCTCATTTCTCTTGCTAAATGTTTAGACAGAAATCCCTGCCTGGGTGCCAAGGTTGTGCCTCTGTTGTTGGCCACACCAGTGCAAGATGACTGAAACCAGCCACCTCTCCCAAGAGCTACTGGGAGGTAATGACATTATCCTGCCCCTGCAGACTGCTGGGACTGAACCATGACAACCACTGACAGAGACAGTGTTATGTTGCAACCACTACTTATTACTGTGGTTAAAGTATACCCAGAGCACGTAAAACATGAAGTAATCCTTCCCATCTTTCTAGAGGGCTCCAAGTGCTGCTGCCAGCTGGGACAACAACAGTGGGACTCTGTAAGGTCTCATAGCTGGAGCAGCAGTCCTTCCCTCCACAAAATTTTAAGCTCCTTGGTGATTTCAGCAAGATTTTCCAGTGAGAAAGAAGCCTCAATTCTTGTAGCTTTAGTGAAAAGTGGTGGCCACACAGAGGACAGAGACACTAATTTTAATTCCTGCTCCTGCTAAGGAAAATCTGCATTTTAAAAGATTATTGATCAAGCAGAAGAAATAAATATTGAGAAAATAAGATGGATGGTTCTGAGATCCCTGGAATGACTTGTTTTAGTATTAATCTGCTGTGTTGTCTTGTTCCCTCAGAGCATGACTAATCCTGCAGCACTCTGCAGGGGTCTGGCTGTTGCTCTGCCCAACAGTGACCAGAGCAGTATTTGGCCTCTGGACTTGTGACTAATTCAGGATTGCTTTTATTTTTGTAGGCTTCCAGGCCTGGTGATCCTGCCTTGCACCCCTCCTGCCCCCTTACCCAGACTGCTGTGGGTTTCCCCTGATCCTTTTGCTGTGCTGTGGGACATGGTGGTGCTCCTCTCACAAATGTGTCTTGCCTGGTGCAGCGCCCTGGTGCTGGCCCCATGCTGGTGGAGCACTTTAGCCCAGGAATCACAGGGATGCTGTGCCTCAGCTTCAAGGAGAACCCCATGTCTCAGACACTGGCCAGGAGGGCAATTACCATGCATCACTTCAAAGGAAGGTAATTTAACATCTGAAGGCCAGAGACCTGGATTTATGGCAAGAGATATCAATCAAAAGCTGTGGGGGTAGTGTCACTGCCTAGGTGAAATGCTGATCCCTGGCTGTGCTGCTCCCAGTCTGCTGTTTCTGAAACTCGAGAAAGAGGTTTTGAGACCTATGGAGATTTGGAAATCATATTAAGTGATGATGAATCTTAGAGAGTAATTACAGAGAAAGAAAAACAAGCAAAATGAGTAGTACTTTTTTTTCTTTTCCCTTCCTCCCCCATGTGAAATGGTAATGGAATATGGTTTCCTGGTGTGGTGCTTTAAGTACTGTGTGTCCCAGTTTCACAGTGTTCAGTACAATGTGTACAAAAAATAATGAGTGTGTCATGGTTAGGCTGTTTATCAGCTATCTACTGTACTAAGTAGATAATGCTATAAAGGTGATGTTTTCACTATGATTTGACTATATAAGTAAAGAAAATGAAAAATTTGTTACCAGTAAATGAAATCTCACAGGATCCTGAAAAGAAGCTGCAGGGGACAGCCAATGTCAGGAAGGTAACCTTCTGGGTTTTTTTCCTTCCCTTTTAAAAGTATGACATAGTTTGGGGTTTTTTTTTTTTTGGTGGGGAGGAGAGGAATGATGTTAATTGTTTTAATAAATGATTCCTGGATGAAGAAAGCAACCACAGTGTCACTTTGCAAAATTTGCTGTGTCTCCTATCCTCTGCTCTAAGTCCTCTGAATATCAGATTATTTTGTAAAGTTGGCATCATTCAACCATCATTCTGTGCCAATACCTGCAAATGACAGCATGTTCCAAAAGTCCATTAACAAACCCTGGTTCACATTCCTAATGACTGGTCATTTCAGCCAAGTGTGTGCTCCTTTTTATTTGCTCTTCATGGAACAACTTGTTTTCTTACCTAAATGTAAGTTGTTGCTTATGTCACTTCCATGATGTACATAGAAGGGGTGTTTAAACTTCCTTTTGCTACCCATCATTCTCTTTGTGGTCCTTTCAGGCTGCTCACATGGTGGTGGGACTTTGATCCTTCACCTACAGCCGACACCAACTGGTCAAAGCAAAGACTGCAAAAGCTTCTAGACTCAGTTGTTGGTGTATGCTCTGCAGATTTCCCCTTCCATGTCCTCCAGCCCAACTGGAACTGTGCAGAATAATCATAACATTCTTCTCCTTTTGCTGGCAGGAGCAGGATAGCTTTGTCCTCTTCTCTGACAGTCAAAGTAGCCCAGCTCTTCATTAGATCATCTTTCAAGTTCCTGTGTCCTTAATAGACATGCCTAGAAATGCACACTGTATTATATTCCAATATTTACCTATTTGAGAGGGGCCACACCCCTCTCAAGACCGAATCTTCCCCTTAATGGATCCCAGTGCTATTGATGGGTCATCATAAGCTCACTCCTTCTTTCTCTCTCTCTTTTCAGCATTTCCAGGTTTTTCTTCCTATCTTCCAGATAATTTTTGTTGCTACTTCCAAAACTGTATTTTGCAGTATTGAGTTTCATTTCCATGCAGTTCAGTCCTGTGGGTGTTCAGACACATTATCCTTTTCCTCCTCTGTGCCAATGTCTTTCAGCTTTGTAAAACACTTCCATGGGTATGTAAGCCTCAGGAGTTACTGAACAGGAAAGATTTCTCCCAAGAATAGTCCTTGGAAAAAAACACTAGGTATTTTTACTCCATCTCCAGCACATAATTACTTTTCAACTTGGAGCATGGACCACCTCTCCTATGAGGAAAGGCTGAGAGAGTTGGTTTGTTCAACCTGGAAAAAAAAAAGGCTTTGGGGTGATGAAACTTTCCAGTACCTGAAGGAGCCTACAAGAAAGCTGGAGAGGGACGTTTTACAAGGGCATGCAGTGATAGGAAAGGGGGAATGGCTTCAGCCTGACAGAGAGTACATTTAGATTAGATATTAGGAAGAAATTCTTTCCTGTGAGGGTGGTGAGACACTGAAACAGGTTGCCCAGAGAAGTGTCCTTTGAAGTGTTCAAGGCCAGTTTGGATGGGGCTCTGAGCAACCTGGTCTAGTGGAGCATCCTGCCCAGAGCAGGGGGTTGGAACAAGACGATCTTTAATGTCCCTCCCAACCCAAACCATTCTGTGTTTCAATGAAAGAGATATTCATGTCCTGTGTTTATTCATCTGGTCTTTCTGCGAAAACCTACCAGCTCTTGACCAGAGTGTAGATGAGACTCAGCTGCTTTGGCATAAAGCTCAGGCTCCTGGGGTCAAACACTGCTGGATGCTGACCACGCACTTGTTTATCACTTTGAGAAGCCACAGCAAGGGCTAAGCCCAAGTATAAAGTGGCACAACGTGCAGCTGGAAACAAAAAAGAGAGTAATGCTACAGAACATCCTGTGACACTAGTCCAAAACTACATTTTGTGTCTGAAGTCAAAACACAAATTTACTAGCCCAGGTGAAGTCACTACTGACTGCTTTTGCTCAGACAGATGTAACATCTTTAATTGGAAATACCAAAGTCTGTCCATGACTTCTGGTTACAGTAGCCCAATTAATTAGTAAACCTCAAGCCCATCCATTTATTTCTTAAACCAGCTCTCTTCCTGTTCAATATATGTACTATTTTCCTTTTTAATGTAAAGATCTGAAATCAGGGATCTAGTAAGAAAACTTGGTCAAGGGAGACATTGTTTCTTCTTTTATTAAATTAAAAATGTATTAGAAATGTCAACAAACAGATCCGAATCTACCACCAGGTTAAAACAACTTGAATTAGAAAATATTTTAGAAATATCCACAAGAGGTCACTGTTATCATTAGCAATTGCTAAACAGAACTTCACACTTGAGAGCTGAGCATCCTTTCTCCCTTAGAGGAAACATAAGGTCGTTCAGAATAAATGTTCCCCCAATAATATCTCTCTCATCTATCTTACAAAACAAAATGGTTGAGGTAACAGTTTGTTATTTCTAAATTAGTCCTAAGAATTCTAGACTTTAAAGAAACTAAAACTATTCAACAATTTCCTTGTCAAAGAATGACCTTTGCAAATCAAGATATTTTAATTGGAAGAATTTACAGGGAGGTGCACACGGTTTGCTTTATGGTTTCTCAGGGTACTAAAGCAGAAAATATAAATAAATAAGACTCAAAATTTTATCTTTCTTAGGTTGGTGGAGGATGGCAATCTCCCTGGGGGGAGAAAGGCAAGAAAGGATGGGGCCTTTTCTTATCTTAAAAGACATGCAGACTGAGGAAAATGTGTGAAAATGCCAGCAGAAATAAAAGCATCCATTTTTTAATCTTACAAGACCCATAAATTTCTTTAGATTATATGAAATAGTAACCTGATACCCTGACAGTTAAATTTGGTGGTAAAAAAAAAGGGGGCAATTTTGAACTGGGGCTTCCAAAATACCAAATTTTCAATTCCACAGAAATACAGGGGCTGCCTGTAATTTCCACCATGTCAAACACAAGGGGAGAGTAGGATCCATGTTATTTGAGCATTCTCCTTTTTCAACAAAATTGCTTTCTGTTACCTTGAAAGAATCAGTGAAAAGCATCATATTTGAATGATTACGAAGCAGACAAAGGTGCCTTTCCTTTCTAGGTCCTCATATGGAATGGAAAAAGAAAGTAGGCAGGTCACCATAATGTGCTATAGACAGTAATTCATAGCAGCAGCGCTGCCTACTTAGCGTGATTGCTCCAAAAAGTATTCTGCTGTCCAATGGAGGCAGTCATTCCTCACAAAAACAGCAGTCTGCTTCCTCGGAGGGAAACAAACAGGATGGAAAGGGCAGAGGGATATTACTTTAGGACAGATGCAGATCAAATGAAGCAGTGCTTGACTCGGGCCTTCTGCCCAAATGCCAGTGTAACTGCTGTGTTAATGGAAACCCTGGAGGTGGAATGAATATGGGCCTTTCTCTGGGCAGGCAGTTGCTGGACCAGAGTAATTCTATACTGTGATTGAGGTGCAGATGACAAGAGACAAAAATAGGCTTTCCTTTTTTTTCAGCATCAGTTTTGAGCCTGCTGAGTAAAATCTTCCATTCTGCTCATTATTGCTCCTTAACCTCTGGGCAAGTTGGTCCAAGAGCATTTCTAGTCAACACCTCTCCTGACCTTCTCTACCTAAGCAAATTTGCTATAGTAACTGTTAGACAATACATCATCTCCCAGTAGCTGCTTGGGAGTGGTTCTCACTAAGTCATGCTAGTTGAAGGAAAGACAATGTATTTCCAGAGGGCAGTGATTATTCATGGGAAATAATCATTTTCAGGAAAGCAAACCCACCTGATAAGCCATTCTAGAGCAGCTATTGCAGTGTGTTTGTTTTGGAACAGCTACTCTGGTCTAAAAAGGCCAGAGGATTACCAGATAGCCTGGTGTTCACACACCCACACCCTGCAGCTGCTGGGAGTGTGCAGTTGTGCACCTGGCCACACAATTATGTGGGCATATTACATGGCCAGGCACTGGGAAGTCTTAGTGGTGTGTGGCCCTTCTTGATCACAAAAGATGTGTTCTGTATGCAAGGGGAAATATTGTTGTAGTTTTTCATATCACAGAATCATAGAATTGGTAAGATTGGAAAGACCTTTAAGTTCATCAAGCCAAACATTACTCTTGCACCACCATGTTCATTACTAAGCCATGCCCCTGAGTGCCATAGCCACATGTTTTTGGAAAGTTTCCAGAGATGGTGATTCCACAACTTCCCTAGGCAACCCATTCCAATGCCTGGCAACCCTCTTGGTAAAGAGATTTTTCTAAATATCCAATGGTGATTTGGGCCTTGGCCATAAAATATGAGGCTGCCTTTGTGACTGAGGTGGACCTCTTCAATTTCTTCTCAAATATCTTAAAATCTTTAAACCTCCCTTTTGACAAAGATCATTGGTATATCTGACTTTTTCCTTTCCATAAAGCACTATTACAAGCTGTGCCTACCCCTATAATTACTTGACAGTGCGGCTTGTTTGTGAGCTTACTTGTGAACCATTTCTGCAATTGATGGAAAGCACAGAAGCATCTGAGCCCAGGCATTGAAGAGGTAAATCCTGTGGGTGAGGGAGAAGCAGGGATGGCAGCACAGCATAGAGCTGGAAATCCTTTTGCGGTGGATTTCCTGTGGGAAGTGAAAAAAGTTCTCTTGAAACACAATTAAGTGAAAGGCAAATGCTAAAATTGGTGCTTTGAAAAATGAACATAGACTTTTCTAGGCCATCTGTTTCCTAAATCTGGGAGGCAATCCAGTCTGGAAGCATGTTCCCAAACACCTTTCATGTACAGCAAGGGGTTTCTCCCACCCAAAGCTGAAATTTTTTCCAGGAGTAGGTGCCCTGTAGTGTTCCCGAGCTAATCATATTACCTTAGATGATAACTAAAGAACAGGAACTTGAGTGATTTTTTTTTTCTGATTCAGCCATAGTTACTATAAGGAAGGGTAATCTGTGGGGTGCACTCAGATATACCTTGTGATTGAAGTCCACATCTGTGACACAGTTTGATTCACACTTGCTGAATATTAGAAAGGCAACATTCATGATAGTGATCAATATATGTGCTGCATATAACAATGGCAGTTCAGGTAATTAGGAAGGATGCCTAGAATGAAGCTGGCATCTGAAACCTGCAGGTTTCCCTTCAGAGAAAGGCATAAAAGAGTAGAGCAGAAGGAATTAGCACATTTGGCTTTCAAGCCCTGTGGAAAAATTCTCTTTGCCAGTGGCAGAGGCTCTATCAATCAGAGGAGGAAAAGCATGCAGCCTTTGAACCTCTTTGCTTTCTTACCTCTTAGAGCTTCGGATCATATCAAAATGAGGGACGTTGGCAAGGATGTGTGTGCACACACAACAACAGCAGGTAAGAGTATTGTAGCCACCAGAAAGAAAGGTTTCTTCATTCAGCCCTTGTAATCCTTGGGCAGGGCTTTATTTAGATGTTTCTAATTACCACAGTATGTTTAAATAGATATCCAGAGTAATCAGCAGGGAGCAACAGCTCTCCTCACTGCCTGGCAGGGCTGATGATGACAAGGGTCATGTAATGGCTTAATATGATGCCACTTAATATCCTACTTAAGCAGTGTAATTATGGGGTTTATTTGATAGAGCAAGAAGGTTTATCTCCTGCAGAAGGCGTGAATGAGATTGCCAGATGCAGGTGCTGCTGCATTATAAGATTCATTTTTTATATCATATAGTTTTTACAGCCTTGTCCACTTGGGTGATTTTGATTTTCTAAATCCAACACAGTCTGTCTCTTCAGTCTGTCTCAGTGGTGCCCCTGTATAAATAAGCCACTTTCCTCTAGTAGTTGGCAGCTCTCATTACAAATATTTTCTGCCAGCTGCTCTTGGAAGATTTCTTTATTTTAGCTTTTCACCACAAAATGGAGATCTCAGCCACTCATCCCATGTTTTAACGTAGTATGCCTCAAAGGAAGTGATTCAGTCTTTGTATACAGTCTTGGTCGACAGCAAAGTTTTCATGCAGAAACATAAAAAAGAGATTTATGTAACTAATATAAAACTGAAAACAAACAAGCCCTCCAACCAAGTTCAAAGCACCAGGTTAACATGTACTTTCTAAATAAATATGGTGCTTTCAAGTTCGTCTAGACCTCATGATCTAAATCTTAAGATACTCAAAAGAACTGAGGGGGATGGAGGGGGGGGGACTGTGCTAAAATTTTAGCACCACTGGGGGGATTTCTGTAAGAATTCACAAGTGCTGAGCCCTTGCCACATCTTCTGAAGGACTGTAACAGGAGAGGAGGGTGCCTGGCATTGAGGGCGAGAGCAAGGCCCTCTGGGGAAGTGTACCCCCATCAGAGCAACACTGGTTCCTGCAAAAATACTGAAACAAATAATCTGACACCTGGAAGGGAGCAGGGAAGGAATAGCTGCCAATGTAGGCTTGTCAAGCCAGTCTTATTTCTGTATGTGACAGGGTGACAGATCTGGCTGACAGAAGCAAATGCATGTCTGGTCACGGCGTCTCCCGCAGAGCGCTCACAGGCAAGTGCAGCAAGTGTGTGGTCTAGACAGATCTACTGCGTGGTGGGCACAAAACAGCCTGGAAAACATTACTCAGAGAATAACAGCGATTAACTCATTATCAAAATGGAAGTTTTGATCAAGAAGGGCTCAGTGGGAGGCTGCTGTGGCCCTGTGATTGCTCAGAGTCTTGGGCAGTGCAGCCAGCGGTGATGATGATGGACTGGAGAATGAGACTGGTGCATTTACAGACAGCAGCAAGGAATGAGCACCTCAGTGGTGCTGGGGACAGGCTTCAAAAGGCTTGATACATTTAAGATATGTTCTTGTAAAAAAAAAGAGAAAAAATGCAATTTAATGCAATTTAAAAGGAAAGTGTCCAAAGTCCAAATGCCAGAGAGGGATCAGCTCTGCAAATAAACAAATCTATAAAAAAATTAAAAACTGTAGTGGACTGGTTATTTAAAGTGAGTCTACTGTGTCATGCTGTAGTAAAAAAGATAAATTTCATGTTCCTACATTTACATAAGAACATGTAAAGTAATGCTTTAACTCTGTTCAGCTCAGGCATGGTCTTAGCTGGAAGGCTATGTCAGGTTTGTGGTACTGCACTTGACAAAAGGTGAGACCCAAGAGGAAACGCTGCAGAAGAGACCCCTGGAAAAGGCAGAGCCAAGAAAGCAGGATCTGTTTCCCAGGTCTAAAAGACATGGGTTTGGTTTAGCCTGAGGAGAGGCAGCTTATCTGCCTTTCATGCCTCTCCTGGAGGAGATAACTGAACCAATATCACAGTGAATATGGTAAGGTTAGACATAATATAGAGGCAGGAGACATTGTCAGGCCTCATTACCAGTGGCTGAAGGAGGGCTGAGACAGGCATCCCTGGGGAGCAGCTCCATGCAGCAAACACAAAATGTCTGGGGGTGGTGGTGGGTGACCCTCCATAATTTTGCTGAGACTGGTGGCCAAGGCAGTCACCCTCCTTCCAGCTCTTAAACTCTGCTTGCTCCCTCTGCTAAACGATGAGAAAAATAATGGAAGATGTTGCTGAAAGGCATAAAGTAGTTCTTGGAACCTAGGAAATACATGCAAGTGGCCTTGATGTGCTGCCTGCCTGGCACATGCCTACCTATGCATGCCTTTACCTTGAGGTCAGTGAGACAATAGCCTGTGTTTGGGTCAGCACCTCTCTTCAAATTTCTGCAGGTTTTATCTGTATGTTACTCAAATGGCACAGTCACAGCAAGGTGTTATTTTACAAATGCTATTTAAAGTATTGAATCTTCTGGAGAAACCAGTGAGTCCTGGGCTGTATGGAGTCCCATGGTTTGAAATTCTCAAAGATATGCAGGTATCTTGTGGTGAGCTGAAGTGCAGGGCACCAACATCTAACCTTTCTTTAAATAGGTAGTCTCTTGCTTTGCTTCCTGTCCTCCATCTAGTACAAGGGCATGGCACAGTCACCAGACATCTTAAGCTTTAAAAGAAAATGAAATGAAATGGAAATGGAAATGAAAATCAATGAAAAGAGCCTGCTACCATTCTTACCTCAAGAAGAAACAGCTTTTTGTCCCTGGGGAGAACACAGGTTTGTGACAAACTAAGGGGAAGGACATCCTGCTCTGCCTGCCAGCTTTTGAAAGCTGTATCATGCCCTCTCAGCTGGCACTACCAAGGAACTGGCTCTCTTCATGTCCACGGGGAATTAAGGCTGGCTGAAGGAATGTAGAAAATCTGAAGTGATTCAGACAAGCATGACTCAGCCACCCTGTCACAGTAAGTTTATAATGCTGAGGAAGAAATTTACTCTTGAACATATTTTAATTGACACACCAGATAATATACACTGAAAGAATATCTTTCAAAATAAAAGATGACAGACTTTCAACATCTGGTGTAATTCCCTGCAACTATACTAGCAGATGTAAACTGTTATGTATTCCATTAGCAAATATCCTTCCTTTATTTCCTTTTTCTAAGTATATGAATGCAGATGTATATATTTTTATTACAGCTATAATAATCTATCTTCATTTTATATATTCATGCTTGAATTCTGGATTTAAGCAAAAACTGCTCATGGTGCACAAAATTCTGCTTGCCGAAATGGCAAGGAGTTTTGCTAACTGCTTATGTGAGGCTAGGATTTTGCTCAATGAGATTATTCATGTGTGGGGAGTTTCCAGAAGCAGTAAAAACTAACAGTATAAACTGTGAGTCTGAAGCTGAAGTTGTGTTTATAGGAACCATAATTGCACCAGAAAAATTGTGGGTTTTTTGTTGTTGTTGTTGAGCTTATTTGCATTTTTTCTTCTGGAGCTGATTGAATGAGGACTGCTTATGAGCCCTTATTTTGGCTGTCTCATGGTGATCAGAGAATGACAGAGTGGAAGAGCTGTGCCAGCTTCACTCACTGCACCCTGTCCCATGAGCCCTCTGGGAGGTTTTGCAGGGATCCAAGAGGGGCTCCCAAGAGGGGCACTCAGGTCAGGGAAGAAAACCTGCCAAACTACTGGTTCAGATTATTTTAAATTGAATTTTAATTTTTGTTTATATTTTTTTCTGCCTACAGGAGTTCCTCACAAAGAAGATTCCCAGGTTTGGCTGCGCTTAGACCTGCCAGCTCTCTGCTCTGGTACACACCACCTGACCTCTGTCAGTCCCAAAAGCTGACTTAGCACAGACCCACCATTTCTCCATCATTTTCACATGGGCAGCCCAGCTGCTAAATTCGGGGGTAGTAACTTCCAGCAAAGCTGTAGTGGCAAGTAATTGGGGCGGGTGACCTTGGCCACTGGAGCAGAACCAGCTGGGACAGGATGTGTCACATCCTGTGCCCCACTGCCCACAACAGCCAGTGTTAACATCCTGCTTTTATTGACCACACAGAATTGTTTTGGTAGGGCATTGCTCAAAGCCTCTAGCACAGCATCTTCCCAGACAAAGTGTGTTAATGGCATGGGAGGGGTAAGCCAGCCTCCGAAACAGCAGTAGGTTGTCAACAGACACAACACAGTGCTCATTCATCCAACATCAGCCTCTCCAAATATCTGAGTTAAAAAGTAAGCTTTGAAGCCAGCCTGGGAGGTAAAAATTGAAGGAGATGAGAAATTTGCATCTTTTTGTGCATTCAGTCAAAACTGCTCCTGCAAAAACACATAAAAGCCCCTAACCATTATGGATTTGTATATGTAGATTTAGTTTTTCAGCTGTTTTACAGCAAGATGGAGAAACCTGTCAACAGAAGCACTGTCACTACGTTCCATTACCATGTATTCATTTACATGACTATCAGAGACCAGCCACTTAAATACATCATTGTTAGGGAAGTGGTCTACTTAAAGAATGTGTGGCCCATTCACCCGTAAAACACTAATTGTCCCAGCAGCACCTCTCCAATGAATCACTGGTAATGAGGCACCATTATGGAAAGTATCAATTTTCAGTGCAACTCAGCCACACCTTATATGGTCAAGTAATTGTACTGAAGTGCCTAACAAATAAAACTTTTCCATGAAAATACATTGCTCTCTGAGCAAAATAATTTTCCAAGAGGGCTTAGCAGGTTTTTTTGTTATTTATATTAAGAGCAAATAACATCTTGGTCTGTGTTTGCATGTTGCTCTTAGGAAACCTGGATAGGTCATTACTAACAATAAGAGGAAATCTGTCACAACCAGTCATCCTCAGGTAGGAGGTCACATTTGTGCTTCCTATTTGTGCTTCCTATCAGGTGGGAAGAAGATTTACAAGGTCTTTAATCGGAATCACAGAATCACAGAATGGGAAATGAGGGAAGGGACCACGGTGGGACATCTGATCCAGCCTCCCTGCTCAAGCAGGGTCATCCCAGAGCATGTGGCACAGGATTGCCTCAAATAGTTCTTGAATATCTTCAGTGATGGGAAACTCCACAGCCTCTCTGGACAGTCTGTGGCAGTTCTTGGTCACCTGCACAGTAAAGTTCTTCCTCATGTAATGTGATTTCATGATGTGGACATGCAATTGAAAATATTCTCTGTTTGATATTTCTGTCCACTTCTTGGTAGCATCTAGAGGCAGTGTATCTTTGTCATGAAGCAGACAAAAGAGGTTTTTCAGATTTCCTGATTGTCTTTGTAAGATTCCCTTAGGAGCATATTTCCATATACTGAGGGGCAGAAAAGGCAGTTTCATGCAGGTGTAAAATAGGGCACGGCTTTGGTTCATGAAAAAAAAAATAAATTTGCTTTCTCTGAAAAGTAGATATCTATCTCAGGTGTTCTGTGAGTCAAAAGTCCCTTCTCTGAAGCAGGTGCTTTACATCTCTGCCCTGACAGCCCACATTACAGAGAATCAGGTCATTGCCAGAGCTCATTGTGACCTTCAGGTTCATTTTAATGGAAGGAGACGGTGCCTCTTGCTGCCAAGTGTCTGGAACAGCTGGAAGGAAATCTGCACAGCAATGTGCATCCCTATCCTTCTTTGGAAGGCAAGCAAGTGAGAGGACAAGTTGTGCCCGCACAGGGCTCAGGAGGTGGCAGCCTCAGGCAGTGACAAGTTCTCAAAGCAGGTGCCTTGGCAGTGTGTTAGGTATCCTCTGCTGCTGGCAGAGCTTTCCAGGCCATGGAAGCAGGCAGCAAGGGAAAGGCAATGCTTGTGTTAATCCAGGGAGTTTTTTACACTATGTGAGGCCCCCGGTGTCAGGATGCCCAAAGCTGGACAAAGATTCTGTTCTGCCAACAAGTTCCAGAGGCTGTCTTCCTCCTAAGTACATCAGTGAGACAAAGCAGGTCCAGGCTGATAATCATGGCTAGCACTAACCATGGGGTCTAAATAAGAGAACATGCCATAGTTTTTCTCATTGTTGATCTCTGCACACCGAAGGCCTATTGTAAAAGCTATTCAACAACGAGCACATGGCATCAGTCAACAGAAGGGATGAAATACTTCCTCCTGTCTGTTCCAGCTGCAGTAGCTGGTTTAATTTTGAATGCATTCTTGCAGGGGTATGGATAGGGGCCTCTCCTGCATCCTCTGAGGACCACAGCTGCACACTCACAAGCGTCACAGCTCTGCATGTCTCAAATATATAGACATATTTCCCTAAAAAAGTCAATTTTCTGGGTTGATCCCTGTGGGCTGTCTCTAGCTAGACAGTTTTGCTCACTTTTTGCATTTCCAAGAGCATCTCCTAGTGTCCGTGGGATGAATTCACATAGCCATACACGACTTTTATCTTACAACACCTACATGAAGTAGGTTATTGTGGAGGTTTGCTCTTGTAAGGGATCTGCTGCTGCCTGGGATGTGGTTGGGAACAAGACAGCAGGGCATTTACACTCTTCTCTTTCCTTAAGCAGCTGTCCCTTTCTGATTCTCTTGTGTGAACTCAAATCTCCCAGCTCAGTTGTTCACTGCTAAATATCTTTTTTGCTTTCTCTGACATGTGACTGTGCCAAGGATGTAAGTGTATCATAAGAGGATAGGTGTTTAGTATTTTTCAGTTGGAATGGGCACTTAGTGGGCATGCTGCCTGCCTCATTCCAGAACAGCGTAGGCTTGTGAGTAGGATTTTATGGGGCCTGATTTATTACAGATTCGTTTATCATGGACTCAAGCAGCTGGCAGGAGGCTGGAGTGGCTGGTGCCTGTTCTCCAGTGCACAAGGCTCTGTGGCTGCAGGCAAAGCAGACCCACAACTCTCACCCAGGTCCTGTTCTCGGGTGCTGCCCTTTTTGGCTGCTTAATTGCTCCTGCCAATGTGTAATTCAAAACCACTGGTAGGCAGCTCTGGTTTTGGCCGGACAGGAGCTTCCTCTGATCCATGAAATACTTCTGGCTGTTGACTCCACGCATCAGGTTTCTCCCTGCAGAAAGCTCAAGGCAGCAGCGGATGTGCACTTTGTGGGTTGGGTTTTTTTGAACCTTCATTTCTCAAATAACTGCCCCTTGTCGGACCTGGATCTGGTCCAGGGAGCCAGACTTACCCCCACATTCTTAAAAAACATTGTATTTCTTTTTTTTTGAATTAAACACCCAAGTGAGCTATAAACAGAGACTAACTGCCATCCACAAGAACAAAGGGTTTGCTAAGCAGTGATAAATAATAAATCGCCCGGGAAAAATGCATCCTGTACTTTGGGTTTTATTTTGCTTTGGCTTAGCACACTTTCCACAAAATTTTTGCAATCATGCTGCCATTATCTTTTCATGACAGAGGCCCTAGGAACTTGTCCAGCCCACAGTGAGAGCCCTTTATGTACCTACTAATGTGCTGGTTCACAGACAGACAGAGGAGGATGCTGATCTGAATAGCAATCAGATGCCAGCGTACACCGCCTCTCTACAAGAACTGTGGACATTAATAATGTCTCTGGGGAGTGGCTGCAGCTGTAATAAAGAAAAGATATCTGCAGTGTTTGCACAGCTCTCTTCATTCTTCCTGATATGTAGTGAAGTGTGATAATAAGGACTTTACAAAATCTGACTGTCAGTTTTGGGGGGAGATTCATCATGGGGGGAAAAAGATGGAAGAAACATTTGTTTTTGCTAAGCATAGTTGAAACACAGAGATATTCTTAAAAGTGACCCCCTTCTATTTTGTGCTTTTTTTTTTTGTTTTGTTTTGTTTTGTTTTTTTGGGTTTTTTTTTTGGGGGGGTTGGTTATTTTTTGTACATGGAACAAGGGTTGCAACATGGTCACTTCTGAGTACAACCTAAGAGGTTTCGATTTGGAGCTCTGACTCTGGAAAAATGTCACATCACAGGCCTGCATGCACACTTTTATTTTCCATCCATGACAACAGTTGTGATTAAAGCAAGTTCAGCAAAAATAATTGCTTTTCCTCTGAAAGTCCAGATACAACAACAGATCAGTTACATGGTGAAAAACCAAAATTGGCTATCTGGTAGTTTTGAAAATATTACAGACCAGTTGCTGTGAATGCAGCACGTCGTGAATCAGGTCCTTTGTGCTTCCTCCAAGACATCAGGAGCTAAGTACGAGCCAGTACACACAGGATAAGCATGGTGGACTTGCCCTGCTGAAAACCTCCTGGGGCTTCAGGAGCTGCTCGCCTCCACAGAGCAAAGCAATGCCTCAGGTGCCTTCCTGGGAATCACAGGGCCTGAACTTGGATGCAGTCCCCTGGAAGTGTTTCCCTCCCTGGGGAGTGCCAGCAGATGCCCATGAGTCAGGCCACAGCCAGGCTCCATGTCTCAGTGTTAAATCACACCTCATCAGAGCTAAGCAAACACAAGGGGAGACTCGAGGCACAGCAAGGCTGATTTTGCATTATGTTTCAAATCTAACATTTTTCTTTTGGTGGCTTTTAAGCACTTAACTTTTCACTTGTAATGTTGCAGCAGCATACAGTCACCTCCTTACTCCAAAAATGAGGGAGAATTCAGAAACACCGAGACAAAAGTGTTGTGCCAACTTAGTGACTCACATCTCTGGCTTGCACAGCAGGTCAGTCTGAGCCTCAGCAAAGAGGAGGAGATATATCTCTGCAGTTGCTGCCCAATGAGACAGAGATGACAAGGTACCTCAAAGTGTTTGGAGCACAGTTTAAGGTGCTTCAACCTTGGTTTCAGTGCAAAATCACATTTCCACCAGCAGTGTCACTGAAAACCATTAAGATCCCGGGGCAGCTCTGTGTTCTCTGTCACAGGAGTGGTTTTGGTGACAGTAAAATGCAAGATGGGAAAGTACCTGTGGATGATAGAAGTGCCACTTAAATTAAATGCAAGAAAACTTCCATAAATACAAATGTAAACAGGCACAGTGTCAAAAATTGGAAATCTTAATGTCTCATAACAGTGTTGCCAGGTCTTTTCACAAGCTTCTGGCTAATTGAGCTTTTAAAAAAATCTCAGTTGCAGGAGTCTTTGGATTGTGGAAGGATCTCATCTTCCACTCCAAATACTAGTTGGACTGCTAGTCCTTTTGGCTGAGTATAAATATTCTGAAATTATGACTTAGGGATTCAGAAATGAAAAGACAAATAAAAAGAACTCCACATTTATTAATTTAAAAACACTTCTGACTCTTAATTGGCCCACATTGCATTTTGTGAAGGCTTCAATTTTATCTCATCTGAGCATCTTACACATGCTCAGTGTAAGATATTTCTCCACATAGCAAGTATATGACAGGCATAAGGGTAGAAGTAATCCCATATGCACATATTAATGCATCCCTACATTGTCTGAAGATACCAGGAATGTGGATGTCAAAAAAAAAAAAGTCCCTTAGTATAAAGATGTCAGTGATTTCTTATAGGGGTTGGTTGTTTTGGTTTTTCTTTTTCAGTTTATGACAAGCTAAAATGTAATGCTGGGCACGTATTCACCGTGAGTCCCCAGCCTGCCTTTATGCAGCCTCATGGGTAGTCTGGGGCAAGAAGAGCCTCATAAAACCAGTTTGAGACAAAAACTGATGCTCTCTCAAAACTGTGAGCGGCTCCACTGGCCAGTGCTCCTGTCTGGATGTCAGCAGTGCTCCACCACAAATGCTTTCCTTCACTGTCAATGGGCAATTCAGAGAAAAGCATGATCCCTCGTCTGCTGGCTCATGTTTGGGTTGGTTCCAGCTCCCAATTATCCAGGCTTGGCTTAGCTCAGAAAGTACGTCCGAAGCGCTCCAGCAGCAGCAGTAACAGCAGCTGGGCAGCCGTGCTGGAGGAGTGCTGTCAGTCCAGGGCATGGCTGTGCTGGGGGCCTTCCCCGTGTCCCTGTCAGAAACGTCACCTCCCTCTCCACCACACAGAGGGAATTCAGATGCCCAGCAAGGCCTGGGACAGCACGGGGTGGGGCTATCTAAGCCATGGCAAAGAGAGCTCTCAGTGGGGCACCACTGGCAGTGAGAATTAATGAAAAATGAGATACAAACCCATCCATCTTTGTTTCACATTTCCCAGCCTTGGAGACAGCAACTGCTCTAGTGGCAAGAAAGGGTTTGCAGGATGTATGGCAGAAAGGTTGGTGTTTGCTTACACTTATTTTTTTATTGGGTGAAAGGGGACAATGAAAAGTTTCAGAGTCCCCCTAGTTCATTCACAGAGCATATATAGCTGTTATTAAGAGCAATATAGATATTATTTAGATAAAATCCGTCTCTCCATATTGTATTATCATAAAACTCAGAATCACAGGCAGATCACTGTGATTCTCACTCCAACTAAATATACCTGTGCCTGTGCAGGTCAGAGAGTCACCTTCGTGCTTTCACAGCAGAGCAGGCACCTGTCAATCCTCCAATATGTGCTTCAGGCCTGGCTTATATATGTCTAAGTGATTAATTAATCTCTGTGCAGCAACTGGAAAATGTAAAGTGCTACATAAAAGATAAGTATTACTATTACTAAATCTGTACTCGACGAGTGTGACTTGACATAAAGTGGCAGGTTTTATCTTACTCATTGCCGCTATCTGAGAGAGGCCATTGACAGCAAATTTCTGGGTGATAATTTATTGCACAGACAGAGTGGGGTAAGTGGTGCACGCGAGCGACTTGCGCGGCGGGGAACGGACCGTGATGGGGTTTCACACATTGCTCCACTACCTGTGACTCAGAGGCCCAGGCGCGGGGGCATCAGATGGGTACGCCGTGCTCCCTGGGGAAATTTGGGCTAATAAATCAATGGCGGCATATGGTAGCAGAGCCCCCAGCTAAGGGAGGAGGGTGGGGGCTTGCGGAGTGTGGCAGACTAATGGCAGAGGCGTGACTGGAAAGCGGTGACACCAGGGGGGTGCTGAAGGGCTGCGGGAGAGGATGAAAGGAGATGGACAGCAGCTGACAGCGTGGGTGGAGGGTGGTGGTGCTTAACCCTCCCCAGCTGGGCATTTCTTACAGGGCTCATCGGATGGGTAGAGGCAGCAAGGGGGGGTCAGGAAGGCAAGCTGGGAAGTGACACCACTGGTAAATACATATATGAACTTATGTCTGGTGCACTTGCAGGGAGCCTGGTGCCCCAGTGAGCTGATCTGACTATTCCCTCTGGGCCCTATGGTAGCATAAATATTTAATATTAATGATAATAATAGTAAAAGAGCTTTGAAAATTGAGAACCCTGTAGGCAGTTATTTTTATTAATAGTATGGGCTATTTGTGACTTAATGGCTGCCAAATACTTTCAATTTATTTGAATCTATGAAACCAACCTGAACACATGATGGAGCCAGCTTAGTGGCTCACTTAATTTCTTTGAATTTGGTCTTCATTCAAGAAAAATGTGTGCTAGTTGAGCTGGCTTCTCCTTTGATTTTTTTCAACCTTTCACGCCTCTTGACATCTTTTTGCAAGATAATGAAGAAACCAATCCTGATGCTCATGCATGGAGAAACTGCTCACATGAGCATGACCTCTGCCTTTGGCCCTTGACCTAGCTTTCTATCTCTGTGGCCACAGCCTAACAGCATGCACATGTTTGACTGATGTAAGGTATGCTGGAGGGTGTAAATCCACCTGGTTAGTGGTTCAAACCTCATTTTCTTAATAAGTCAGGTGATACAAAGCTCTGCTTGGGATCAAGATCCCTCCCATAACAGATGCAGTCCTTTGTTTCTGCCTTCAGCTTAGCATTCCCTCTGGCCATTTCTGGTTTCCCAAAGTTGCATAGGAAGTGTTTCACTTTTAAAGGGCTTTAAGTTAATAAATAACAAATACAGCCACTGTCAGGTAATGTGTCATAGCGTAAGGAAAAGAGAAAGGTCATGAGCAAACCTCAGACGCTAAATATGTGGTTTCCTAGAAAAACCTCAAATGCACCAGGAGAAATTTTTCTTCTTGTGCCAAGCAAGGTTTCTGGATAAGTTCCCAAGCATCACTTTCTTATGGATCTCTTGCAAAGTCCCCAACCGTGCACTTAAAAAATTTTGCCAGCCTCTGAATTTTCAGAAGAAACAAAATTGAACTAGCTGTAAGGAGAAGGACAAAGAAAAGACCTCTGAGTTTGTGGTTGGTTTCTTTTGTTTTGTTTTGTTGTGGTGTTTGTTTTTTTTTTGTTTTTTTTTTTAATTCTGGTTGAAAGCTACCAAGGGTGTGAGGAAGTCCTTGCAAAAATGTAATGAGGACAGAGAGAGTGCCAAATGGAGGCAAATGCAGGGGAAGCGTGAGGAAGAAACAAATCTGGGCTGCCAGCATCACACTGGTATGCTACTTCTCACCATATTCCAGTTTTTTCCCCCTCATATTAGCTGATTTGGCTGTCATCCTAGTTTTCAGCAGCAATCCCACACAAGTAGACAAAGCTGGCTCTACCAGAGAAAACTGTAAAGAAATGTTGTGTGATCCAAAGTTACCTGATGTACCAAAAAGCACATGGTGAATATCTAAGGCCTTCAGTGAAAAGCACAGAAAATATGCTACTTTAACCTGGTGAAGGTCAAAAGAAAAATGGGACTTAAGCAGAACCTAATCAATTATCTCATTCTGCAAGATTTTGGACATGATCCTGAAGTTCGTGACAGCATTTAATAGAAAACTCAATGACTGCACTTGGTTTTAGGTGAAACTTGTGCTATAAGTCTCTCCTCTTGGGACATGTATCTTCAAGCTTCTCAGTGGACTGCTGTCCCCAGGGGGAGCTGTGCTTGGACACTTCCTTAGCAGGAGATGGGGTAATGCAAGATGGAAATCAAGAAGATTTCAAAAGAACAGAAGGCTGAATGAGGAGAGGATGGAGAACTGGGCAACTTTTTTTTTGTGGGGCTTCTGTTTTCAACTCCGGAGGCAAAATTCCAGTTTTGGCCCCTTTTCCCTCCTATCTACAACATGTCCACTTGTCCAGTGCTTGGGTCAGGAGAGGTGGTGGGCTGAGAGAGATCACAATGGGTTCTGTCCTTGGCAGCCTCTTGCTGCCAGCACTGCCTCCTGTGACAGGGCAGGGGAAAGGCTAAACTCTGCCTGCAAGCAGCTTACTTGTTCCACAGCTCTGCAACTTTGCATCTCTTCAGATGCTGCTCATGCGTGCACACAGGGGTGAGATTTTTAGCTGTCTCAGCATGCCAGAAGATGTTTGGCTTGTGGTTTTATTTTTTTTTTTAATTGTTATTTCAGAAAGTTATTTTTCCACTTCTTATTTCATTGTTTTATAGCCAGTCTCTCCAAGTACATCACTAGCTCACCATTTGCACTGGACTGTGGTGCTGTGGTGTTATTTGATTGAGTATCAAACCATGCAATACAAAATTATTGAGTAGTCTTGTTATTGAAGTAACCCTTTGGTGTCTCTTACATTCCAATACTGGACCTCTTCCATTTATTTCTGTATAGTCCTGCATTTGGAAGTCATTTGGATCTTGGAACAGCAGCCTGAAATTATTGGCTAGCCTTGTGTATAATGTAATGAGTGCTAGACATTTATAAGCTTAGCAAGTTTGTCAAGAGAATATCAGCTTCCGCTCCTCACCCTATTACCAAAGGTGTTCTGGCTGACCCTACAGCTGCCCCAGAGTTTTAGTCATCTAGAAGTTTTGGCTTGAAAATCAATACAAGTTTCAATGATGTTCATATATTTTCAGCCATAGTAGAAATCCGTGGTCTCTGCATCCATCTGATCCTGGAAGCAATGTTATCTAATAACTGAGACAGCAGACAGCAGCTGGGCTGTCTTGGGCATGCTCTGCTGAAATGGATTTTGAGACCTTGAATAAAGCATTTAGTTTTTCTGCTTCTTTTGGGGTCTCTAAATTGTGTGTGTGTGCGTGGATGGGTGTGGGAGGTGTGTGTGAATAAGATGGATAAAGGAAGCAGGGAGAAAAATTTCATCTTCTTGTAAAATTTGATTGTTTTGCACAAAACTCTGTATGGGGTGTAGTTGCACACACAGCAAATAGAGTGTCTATAACAGACATTTGAAAGAGGGTCTGTCTAGAGGTGGAGCTTTGCACCATTCTTGGAGACCTTTCTGATGGCAGATGAGAAAGGCAGAATCTGTTGCAATCCATACTGTACAGACATGAACAAATTCCTAATAAAAGTTAAGAGAAGCTACGCCATGTGCTTGAATGCCCACTAGGACCATGTAGCTGAAGGATTCAAGCAGGATATCTTGCTTTAGCTGTGCTGCTTCCAGTGATTTAGTGTGCATATGTTAATTAGACATCACCTATTAAAAAAAAAAAAAAGAAAAGTAAACAAATGCATGAAAAATATGATAAAAGGTTCATTTCTTTAGTGTGGTCTATTCAAACTAAGGAGATGTGCCTCACTTTCCAGCGAAATTGTTGTTCCTCATTCTCTCAGTTTGAAAGGTACTTCGAACATACAGTCAAGCCACTTGCTGTAGAAATGTTATCAGTGAAACAGATTGGACAGTGTTTTGTTACATTTCTCTGAATATGTACTAGTCATTGACCTACAAGCACAACAGCTACAGCCTCAATAAGGTTTTTCAGTAGTGTAGATAAACACTACAAGTGAGACTTGGCTTCCACGCTGGGTTCTGTTTCGTTTCCTGGACAGATGATGGCATTGCAGCTCTGCTGTATTCTGCAAACCCAGCCAAGGTACTCCCAGAGCGAGATCTTGATTTGATTGTGCTATGCACGCTTTAGCAGCTTAAGATTTTGCCTTTTGCTTTTCATGCCTTCAGTGAAACAGATGAATGCTATAATAGCAGTACTTTCTAAAAGGAAGACATGAAATTCCTACATTTATAATAAAAAAGTGTTACCAACCTCATTGTAATTCAGACTTGAACTGTTCACCCTGTGCACGTCCAGAAACTCATTCTCTAATACTAGATGCAATGATCTCTGGAGGGAAGTTTTCCATCTGTTTCCTTATGATGTTAAGCTGTTAGTGCTGTTCATTATTTATTACATCTACTGGAGTATGTTAAGCTATGATTTTCTTCTTGTCTTGTATTAAGAATTTGACTTGGTTAGAGTTAAAAAAACCCCCTAGGATTTGCATATTACACATTGATATTTAGTGTATTTGGGGGGGTGGGGGCGAAGATAGGGGGCTGTAATTGCTCCCAAGCTGCTTTTGTGCTAGCAGATAATTTATATTTAATTCAGCAATACAGAGCTAAATTAACCACTTTAAATGGAGATAAATATAGATGTGCTATATATAGGTGGAATCTGCCACCCATACTCTTATTAAGGAGCGTTATCTCTGCTTGACTTCAGCGGGACTACTGCAGGGTAAGATGCTTCTCATTATGAGCAAGGTAGGCAGAATTGGGCCCATCATAAATACGTATGAGTTTATATTTCACCTATATGAATGAACGTGAGAGAGTGGGATTTATAAAATATGGGCATGCAGTTACCAATGTGCACATTAAGCAAAAATTCACAGGAATACGGTCTGTTCTCTGTATTTTCACATCTTCTATTAGGAGAAGGTGTGGCAGGCTTTGGTTATTATGTTGTTCTATGCAGAATAAATTATACATAACAAATAATTATCTCCTTGGGGTGAGGGATGGTTCAACCTGATTCTTCATTTCTTCGCAGAAATTATTACTTATTTCTGCAGGTAGATTTCTCATTGAGTTTATCCTATTTTGTCACTGGTTCCATTAAATCCTAACAGTTTAGGCCTCCCAAAATAGCCAGAAGGGATGGCGTTCATGTTATTATTTGTATCTTTACATCCAGCATCTTGCTCACAGAAATATCTTTGAAGATGTACAGAAATTAGATCAGTATCTTATTATAATGTAAATAAAGTATCAGTTCAGGTTGTGAAACACTATCTAGAACAATCTTTGAGGTTACTCTTAACAATACTGGTACTTTTGGAATAAATATATGTGTTTCCAGACTGCATAATGGCAAGGTTTTGCATATCATTCTCACATGTAGTGTCTTTTGATGTGATGGAGAATTGTAGATGAACTGAAACGTTCACTTTCCTGTCATGTAGCTGGTTCTTTATCATAATATAGATGTTATTAAGATAAAATCTGTCTCTCCATATTGTAGTATTATAAAACTCAGAATTAGAAATGTTTTATCATTTCTGAAGAACAAAGACTATGACTACTTTAAGCAATATCAAAGTCACACACTACCTTTATCAGGGAGGAGTATGAAGGAAAGCACCAATATTTGCAAAGCATAAGTTAATTCTTGTCAGACTTAACACAGGATGTTTGCAATTACCAGGCAGAATAATCACCAAATGATAAAACAAATAAGCCTTCCTAGAGATTTTTTTAAGTGGTAGCAGAAAACATCTAACTGGGAGCACGATTTCTTGATTATGCCTCTGCTCTTTGGACTGCCAAGCCAGATGCTTATGTAAAGTGTTTTGGCACTTTGGCATGCCAGTGGAGCTATGTTGACCAGCACCTTCCAGGGTATATCCATAATATACTAAGCTGGTAAATTTAAAGGTCCTATTAAGGTATTCTGAACACTGGAAAAATTCTTGGGTTGCACCCACTGAAGATCACTTGTGTAATACCAAACTCCTTGGAGCAACT
The DNA here is from genome assembly GCF_014805655.1 of Passer montanus. Taxonomy (NCBI): domain Eukaryota; kingdom Metazoa; phylum Chordata; class Aves; order Passeriformes; family Passeridae; genus Passer; species Passer montanus. The sequence goes on from NW_024367707.1 coordinate 20,867,952, forward strand.
TTGGAGAGAAAGTTTGCATGCAGTCATTGATAGATTGCAATTTGTCTTCTCACAGTGACATCACCCAGTGTGTTTTTGGAAAGGGACCTGGAAAGTGTAGTTAATTACCATACAGCCATAAGGCTCTCCTGTAGCCCCCAAAACCTATCCTGTGTGCTGAGGCTCTGGAGATCATCTTTGTAACATGTCTCTTACAAAGAGCAGCTCCCCTCCCCACTTTCCAGACAGTTTTAAAAGGAAGTTGTGGTACTAAACGAATGCTGTTGGTGTTCCTTCTCACACATGTTATGGCCTTACTGCACTGTCAATCTGCAAGAAGCATGTTTTGTCCACCAAGCCAGTTGTGCAGTTGTCTTCTTCAGGTATCCTTCCACCTATTTTCTCTCTAAGGTGGACACACTCTTTAGTCCTGTCAGGGTATTACCACACTCTTTCAGGAGTTGTCAGCCCAGCAATATATGCTCTGAGGTTGTGTTTCTCTGTGCTGTCAGGTGACTGTATCAATGGACAGTCATATGTGATTGTCTGGGTAGTGCTCAGAGGTGGTTCAGACGACTCTGGGTCAGATTCCCGCTGTCCAGGCATTCAGGCAACAGCAATATTTGTATAATTTCAATCATAGCCAGTCTCTGGATGCCTTACAAAGAATCCTTTGTATGAAAGTTAATCAGGCTCTAGTTTAAATATTTTTCAATTTGGGTTTTTCTTTTAATATCTTGACAGCCAGTTAAACAGACGAATGTGAGTGTCCAAAATAATTAGAATAACACAGATTTTACAGTATGGTTTGTAAGCTTCTCTTTTTTCACAGAAGTATATCTGTTGATCCTCACTGAGTTTACCCAAAAACCTTTTAGAACATTTGATGTCAGGAAATTATGTATAAAAGTGTGGAGGTTGCTCCCCTACTGCTAGCAAATTTACAATGTAACCTATGGCAATTGCTTCATGTTGTCCTGTATCAAAATGGACATGAAGCAATATGGACCAACCACAAATGAAATAATTTTGATATTGATTTGGAGAGATTCTTAATTACTGATATAGTTTTTAATTCTTTTTTTACAGATGGTTCTTCAGTACTTTAATTTAATCCAAAACATTAGCTCCTTACTCCTAACATTAGCTTCTTACTTACTATTTCAGGTGTAAATTGAATGTATAATTCAAAAAGTTCCAGAACAAGTGGATGGAGTCCTTAATAGAATAAAATAAAAATAAAAGATTTTTGACTCTTTGAGCTTGCAGTGCTGCAGGGTATGCCACTAGAGGACTACACCATTAGATTATTATGGGACATACCATTTGGGGTCAGGCCTAGATGGCATGGGTTTAGGAAAAGCACATCCTGCTTAACCAACCTGATCTCCTCTTGTGACCAGGCAACCCGCCAAGTGTATGAGGGAAGGAAGGGCTGTGGATGTAGTCTACCCAGACTTCAGCAAAGCCATTGATACTGTTGTCCTGGAGAAGCTGGCAGCCCATGGCCTGGACACACATTCTCTTCACTGTTAAAAACTGTCTGGATGGCCGGGTCCAGAGTGTGGGTGTGAATGGTGTTACATCCAAGCAGCATGTGGGCACTAGTGGGGTTTGCCAAGGCTCATTACTGTTGACAGTCCTGTTTAATTGATGGTTTGGATGGTGGGAACAGCTCACAGATGAGAGGAAGCTGTGCAGGACTGTTGATCTGCTGAAGGGCAGGAAGGCTCTGCAGAGGGATCTGTACAGGCTGAGTCCAATTGTGTGAGGTTCAGTAAAGCGAAGTGATGGGTTGATCTTGTGTCACAACAAACGCAGGCAGAGCCACAGGCTGGGGCAGAGAGGCTGGAAAGCTGCCCAGTGGAAAAGGACCTGGGGTGCTGGTCCACAGCAGCTGAACATGAGCCAGCAGTGCCCAGGTGGCCAAGAAGGCCAATGGCATCCTGGCCTGGATCAGCAATAGTGTGGCCAGCAGGAGCAGGGCAGGGATTGCCACCTGTGCTCAGCACTGGTGAGGCTGCACCTCAAATCCTGTGCTCAGTTCTGGGCCCCTCACTGCACTGAGGTGCTGGAGCATGTCCAGAAAACAATGGAGCTGGAGAAGGGTCTGGAGCACAAGTCCTGCGAGGAGTGCTGAGGGAGCAGGGGCTGTTTAGCCTGGAGAAAAGGATGCTCAGGTGGGACCTTCGGGGTCTCTACAACCACCTGAAAGGAGGCTGTGGCCAGGCGGGGCTTGGTCTCTTCTCCCAGGCATTTCTATTTCTTCAAAAAGACATCTGGGAAGACACAGAACTGAAAAGCCTGAAAATTGAACCCACCAACCTACCCTTTTCTCCTGCTGTCTTCTAGGCAAAGAGCATTGCAGAGCACAAACACCAGCTCTTCTCAGGTAAAAAGGTCTGATAACTTCCAAAATTATATGAGAAACCTGAATGACCTCTGTAAGTACTCCAGAGCCACCCAGAAAAGTACACTCTAAGAACTAATAGTAATGGATTCGTCAACTATATATTTGTGCATATATAAAAAGGTTTATTTATTTTATCTTGTTAAATATGCTTTTAGTAGGTGTATTGCACAATCATAACAGTAGCACTCTGAAACCACAACTAACATGGCACTTACATTCGAAACCCTTATTTTCAGTCACTTACAACTTTCTGAGAAAAGTAGCTTTCACATTGATTTATCATACTCCACCTGGGACCAGACACAATCATTTTGTCGACGAAAGGGAAGTTTTATTAACATCCATCCAGCCACTTACCCAATTTGGAGTTGTCTGACTGAGAAAGAGCCTTTTTCACTTTTAAATCCAGCACATAAATTCTGAGGGCTGAGATAACTCCAGACTTCCTTGTTTTAAAAACCCACCAGCAAACTCAAACCAATTTCACTTGGCTTGAGTAGAGTCTTCATTTGTCCCCTCTCTAAAGAAGAAATAAAAAACTTAAAAATAAAATAATAGTGTTGTATGTGAGTCCATGCTCACACATCTGTGTGTCTGCATATGTGAGTGAGTATATGGACTAGTTTCAAAACTAAACTGCCACAGGAAAAATCTTCAACATGGGTCCCATGTATTGAAAGGGTCTAAAACACGTGTCAGTCTTCAATCTTATCCTCTAAACTGCCCACACACAGAAAGTGCTTAAGTCTGTGCTAAAGTGGAGTCCTGATAACTTAAAAGAAAGGAGATATTAATTATGGGGTTGACAAATCTCCTTAGCTTTTTGACTGTTACCTGCACAGTGGTTGATAAAATGTTCAAGCTAATGATATAAAGAAGTCAAATAATGATATTGCAGACTTAGAGGTTTATCCTGGGATTAATAAATTGCAGGAGTCCACAGTGAGTTGTGTTTGAAGGGATAGCAGCTGGATCCTTGAAAACAGATGGCCTTCCTTGTCAAAGTAGTCTTGATCTTGTCTAATCTTAAAAGCTAAGCAGGTTTGGGTTGGAAAGATTCACCAGAGAATATCTGATGCTCTAGGCTGTTACTTTTATAGCAGGAATTGCTACTCACAATTTGATAAGAAATTTAATGATAATTTTGTGAATATAAAGAAATAAATGCAAAAAACTATGGCTTGATTTTATGGTTTTTTGTATTATTCTCAGTATCATATTGCTAGAAATTTTCTGTGCTCTCAGAATGACAGGAATTTAATACAAGCTTCTTTTGCCTTAATATATGATGCTTTGCCCAAATGGGAAAACATTACCCTGTTGCTGTGACCTGCACCATGTTCATGAACTAAAGAAAATTGAAAATTCCTGAAAACCCTAGATCCCCTGCATTTACAGTATTTTTTGCTTCATGAGCATTTTTGGCTGCAGATTGGTTGGTTCAGTTTTAATTGTACTGAATGTGATTTTCTTGCAGATTTTCTTAAAAGTTGGTGCAGTTAACAAACTGCATGACCTCAGAACACTGCAGCCTGACAATTCACTCCCAGCAGGTACTGAGCTGATGCTACTTTGTTTTCTAAAAGCTGTGATCAGTAAAGATTTTGCCTTTGGCTTTGGTGAGAGCAGCATGAAGCCCTGGGGCAACTGGGGAGCATTTATAGGTGACCGCTGAAGCTGGCAAACACTGGTATTCAAGACTGATCAGATTAATTAGTCTGTCAGCATGGAAGGATCTGGTTTATAGCCACTTGACTATTTGTTATGGGGCTTTCTCTCTGAGCACTGTTAACCAAATATAAATGCTTGAAAATTGCACTATTCATGAATCAAGTGAACATGGAGAGAGTAATTGTCACCTTCTTAAAATGCAACAATTCAAAATGCTTTATATAAGCATCTAGGATTAGAAAAATGCTGTTCTTTTCTGGTAATTTATTTTATATTGTACTGTATGATAGTCAGTGTGGTAAAGACCTATATCAATTATAGCATTTCATTACACAGTAGCACAAAACATAATGTTGTATAATAGTTTGCTTGCTCGAGAATAGGCAACTCTATCTCAGACAGTAAAACCCCCCTCAGAAATCCACAGTTAAATTACATCAAACATCTCATACTGTTGCAATCAAAAAGAGCATTTTTATAAAACCCAATTGAGCAAAATTAATTATTTCTATATAAGCAAGGTTTCAACAACAGAAAATTTTACAGCTGAGCTAAAATCTTGTGAATGATTATTTTATGCTTGTCATAGAATTTCTGATGACAAAAGGAAACCATTATCTTATAGTAGTTTCATACCGAACTCTTAAAAAAGACAGGCTTACAAGCAAGGATATTATACAAGTGTTTATATGAATGCAATTCCAGACCTCCCAAGTACGTAAGTGCAGATAGATGCTCATGCACAACACACAACTGTGTGTGATTTCTTTCCCATTGACTGCAGTGTCCCTCATAACACATTTGCCCACAACATCAGTTCAAAAGTTTTCTAGGAATTGTGAGTCTCTGCAGATGGTGATGGCATTATTCTAGCTACTAGACACTTGCAAGACCTCATACTTGACTTGCATGTGCCTTTATTTCTGTATTTTTCTTGCTATAACAGAAGCAGTTTTTGCTAAACATCAGTGTTCTTAAAAATCATTGGATTCTGCTGCCTGAGGTAATGTGGATTAATTTTGTAATTTTGATATGATGAGATAAATGGGCAAACAATAAACAAGTAAAAATCATGAAATACTCTCTAAGACAGAATGTCTTAAATGTATAACTCATCTAGGTTTCCATTATAGAAATACTTTCACAAGATTTAGACAAACTACTAGATAAGGAAAGTGAGTAAGGAAAACAGTGTATTTAGTGGCGTGGAAAGTCATTAAGGGAGTACCAAAAATATTCCTCAAAAATAAAATCTTTAGTGATTTTCTGAATTTTCATCTTTGTAGCAATACTCAATGATAAGGGCCAGCAACAATCATGACTAGGTGCTAAATTTTCATCTGATTACATGGAAAATTTATAAAGAAAATGTTTAATAACAACATGTTCATGTCTGCTCTGTGTGTAAAATATGACAATGGTCTTTGCAGGAGCCACAAGAAGAAACAAATCATAGCAGTGTGTTTTTCTCCAAAGCAGAAAGGCAGGTGACCCTGCTGCTTCTGAGAAGAGCCCTGACTGTAGCACTTTGCATCTCTACTGTTCTCTTCACATCACAGTTTCAAGAGGGAAATAAAAAAGTGCTGCTTGATGTATCCTCCCCTTGGATGCTTAGTCTTGTTGTCCCTATTTATGTTTGAGGAAATTTTTGAGTGCTTTTTGGAAAGATTGAAGTTCTTTGCTTTTTGGGAACCCAGCTTAAGCTGGACCAGCCCCTATGTTCTGAGGTATCAAAGGGACTGCACCCCCTTCCACCCATGGGAATTGGCAAGTTAAGCACTTCTAAAATTCAGTTTTGATGAACAAAGATAAAATTAAGGAAAATTCCATCCCTAGTCAATTAATAGAAACAACAAGTAGTAAAAAGGAAATACACTGAATCACCCTTTTTAAAATTAATTTTTGAGAACTTCTATCCAGTGCATCATTAGTTCCTTTGGAAATGTGGAGAAGAATTTCAGAAAGTATTCCAGACATTTATTGGTCCATAAACTTTTCTATGAGACCAGAACAATTCCTAGCTCACCGAGGCAGCAGTGTCAGCTCTTGTCAGAAGGACAAAGACGAGGAGCAGGGTGAAGGAGAGGGAGGAATGAGTAGTCTGAGGGAGCAGGTAAGTTTATTAGCCTGAGCTGAGCTACCCAGAGGCTGCTACAAGCACTGTGTGGTACAGCATCAACAGCTGCATTTGCTGCTTCCCCAAAGGCAGACCTTGATGTACTTGTTTGTGTATTGGTGAAGAAGTCAAATATTAAAATTGACACACTGCAAGAGGGTTTTCTCAACTGTACTGAATAAAAGGGAAAAAAACCCCAAAGGTTTGTCAGGTTGAATAAACCACTAGGATAAAAGGAGCAAAGTGATAAAGACTTAGATTCAAGCTACAGAAACAAGCATGAAAACACTTTTTTTTTTTTTTTTTAAAGTACATGGGGTGTTGGGTCAGCCAGCTAGTGTGTTTGAACTATGCTTTTGAATGAATGCGAGATCTTACAAAAACAGCTTCCCTCACGGGAAAACAGGGAAAAGCTGTGGCACTTTCTAATGCAAAACAACTTCGGATGGTAACACCAGTATTGGCATTTTCATTTAACCATAGTTCACTGTAGAGGCTTTTACTTTTTTAAAAACAATTGATGCAAAAAATATAATAAATATTTTTCAAATCAGATCTGTACCTAAATAAGACTATTCCAAAACATATGCAGCAGTGAAAACCATGCCTGAATTTGAATAATCATACTATCAAATAGAATCTTGCTATTTGCTTACTTTAGAAGGGGAAACGTCTATATATATATATATATATATATGTCTATATAGATATATATATTTAAATCTGTCAACTATGCAACAATGAATCTCATATATATATAAAAAAAATATATATATTAGATTAATTGTATGTATTAATTGTATGTATTTATTAACTGTTACAATTATGTAGTTCACTGTAGAGGCTTTTACTTTTTTAAAAACAATTGATGCAAAAAATATAATAAATATTTTTCAAATCAGATCTGTACCTAAATAAGACTATTCCAAAACATATGCAGCAGTGAAAACCATGCCTGAATTTGAATAATCATACTATCAAATAGAATCTTGCTATTTGCTTACTTACACACACACACACAATTTAAAAATGAGAATATGTATTACCTTCCCTAGTCAATGGATTAATTTTAAAATTTCAGTTGGAAACACTGAAACATTTCCTGTGTCTTTGGAAGTCGTTTACTAAATAGTAGTAAAGAGTAGCATGGAACAGTTGCATTTTCATAGTCTCTTCCTATGCCCTTCTAACTCATAGATTAATTATTTTCCAACATTTTCACAAGAATTGTAACTGTCAAGATAAACTTCCAGAAAAGTCAGTGAAAAAGTTGATTTTAACGGGAGAAAGTCAATGCAATTTCAAAAAAAACCCCCAAAAATCCAAACCAAACAACAAACCCAAACTGCCAAATCCTGAGTATTTCAGAAACTTGCAAAATTTATAAGGTTATTTTTCTTTAATGTTCATGGAATTATAATGTAGCTCTTTGAGATGCAAATTTGGCCTGATGACCCCTTCTCCGGCTAATTATCACTGGCTTCACCATTCTGTTTTAAGATTATAATTGGTTCAACTTGTACAATGAACTCTTTTGAAAATTATTTTACTTTATAAAAAACCCTCAGTTTGTAGAATTGTTTTTCTTTGCTAAAGAGATAAATAAATTTAGGAATGTGTTCCAATGAACCATTTAAATGGGTTCACACCCTAAAATACTTGTAGAGTCCCGATGTCTTCTCCTGTCCAGGTTATATCCATCTCTGTGATATTTAAATGCTAAAAAAAATTATTTCATAATTTTGCTTTCCCTTTACATCTTTCCTACCCACCTTCTTCTCCTTCGCCTCATACATGGAATGATAGAATCATTTAGGTTGGAAAAGACACCTGAGATCACTGCTCATAGTACTATGTCTGTTCACAGACTGCAAAACAGTCTATTAGCCAACGCAAAATCCAACACATTCGTAGAAGATATTTTGGAGCCATGGCTTGGTTTGCTAGAGCTTCCTGTGGTTTACCAGAGGCAATTTCAATCAAATAGTGCATTTTGTTTGAAAAGCAGCTGAATTCATGTGGTAATCTCAGTGGAGACACTGCAGGTGTTGGGCTTATGGTGTCCCATGCAAGGAAATGTCGTAGGGAGGGAGAGTTGCTGCCCTTTACTGCGTGTCTCAAACATGGGTGGGAAAAGTGGCCAAGCTTCCAGTCTCTCTCAAGATCCCTGGGACCTCAGCCCACCTTTTCCAGTGATAGCTCCCTGTTCAACAGAGGGAATCCTTTTTATCTGTGAGCCCTGCATCAGTTAGATTGGAGGTTGTTCTGCAAGCTCTGAACTCTGCCAAGTTGGGCCAGCCACTGAGACCCGGGCCAGCAAGGGTCTCAAATGCCACACAATACTTTGAGATGAGCCAGTGCTGTGACAGGAGACGCTCCTCTAGGCCTGGTTTTCCTTGTGGTACTCAAAGAAGGAAGGAGATTTGACACATAATGTACCTGCAAAGGTGTTGAGGCACCTTTATATGATATTGCTATCATAGTGTTCCCTGGAGTTATTATTGGTTCCACCCACACTAATTCATTCTCACAGAGCCTGACTCAGAAAAGAACTAGTGCTTGTTTCATCTGACAATATCCTAAAAATTAACAAAAAAGAGTGAAAAATAGCTGAAGAGGTTATTTTCTGATGTCTACTTTCAACAGGAAAAGGAAATTCTACTGTTTTTTTTCTTTTAATTGCATATGGTATTTTGGTGTAACTCTTAAACCTCTTCATTGAAAAAAGGGGTATATTTAAAAAAAAAGTATACTGCAGTACCTGGGCACAAAATTTGCAGAGTGGAACAACCACAGACATCTTTACTTGGTATTGATACAAAAGTCCTTATTAAAATGTCAGTAGGGTCATATTAAAAGAACCAGTTGAGGGACTGGGTCAAGTTAAGGTATTTTGGCACCCACAAAATAGAACAGTACTCTAAAAACTCAAAAAAGGCAGTTGAAACTTAACAATCAGCAAGATGTTGTGTAGGTGTGTTTGTGAAAGAGAGAAGCATGCAAGAAAATCTCCAAGGAAGATGCTTGCCTGGAACTGGAAGCAGATTTAAAACTGTGTCGGGCTGACAGACTCAGCAGGATCTCAGTAACCTTAATAAGCCTGGAAAAATACTTGCCGGACTTATCAAGCCAAATTGACCCCCATTAACTCTTGGTTTCTCCTTGTGTACACTTATAAGATCTAAGCTTTTCACCCTCACTTCACTGTTAGGATGGAGACATGCTTTATGACACTGAAAATTCTCAGCAGCGACTATTGCACACTTCTTTTCTCTGTCTGCACAGCATGGTCACAACCTTGCTGCCCATCCACAATGGTTAAAGACAGATTATGTCTGCTGCAGAAAAATCAAATAAGGATCAAAGCAGTATATTGATTTATTAACAGCACCTAATTAACCAGCAGTGAGCGAACAATACTTTAGGGATCAATACCAGTGTGACAACAGATAAACCACAGCACCAGACTCCCACATATGACTTGAAGCACACCAGCAGCACCTTTGAAACCAAGTCTATTGCTACATCAAGATCACATAGAACTGCTTTTCCACATTATTTGCTTTTAGTTCATAAGGCAAATCAATTTACAGAAGAGTTATAGCCTTGTGGCAAGTCAGCCCAGAATTATGAAGGTATGCAGACATGCTTAGAAGCAAACACTTTGGGTTGAATCTGGATATGGAGGCAAAGGTTGTGATCAGTTCTTCCTGAGAGAGAACTACAGTCCTGACCTTTCATTCCCCTGCCCACTTTCAGCCCATTCAAAATGTAGTGTGAGAAGCCAGTATGATCAAGGGTTGCTTTGTCAAAGAAGCTGGTACAAAAACTTCTTTTACTATTTTTGCTTTTCATTGCAAGAGCAATCCTTCAGAGATACTGACCTGTAAAATTCCAAGCTATTGGCATTTTTTTCAGGCGTGAGATCTTTTTGTAGGGTTGGAAGTAGGATTTCTCAGGAAGTGACTTCTGCAGAGCAAAGCATCAAGGGATGGAAACAATATAGGAAAATTTTGGTTGCATTTTCTTTTAACTTTTTCCCAACACTACCACATGCCATTGAATGACACATCTTAATTTCTTTCTGTATTGGTGTTAAACCTCTTTATCCTTGCTTTTTGCAGTCACTTTTTTCTAGTGATGATGAATGTTGTACAAATAGTGCAAGCATAATAAATCGGTTTTAATTTCCTTCTAGCTGATCTTGGATTTGGCTGGTGGCTATAAGTGAAGCAAATGTACTAGAAAAATAAATGGTAGGTTTTGATTGTCATAGCCAAATAGTCATTATGAGTGTTAATCACCAAAAGTGAATTCCAGTGTATACTTAACTGCACACCTGTCTGACATCTGGAAAATTGAACTAATCCATTTTCTGAAAGGAACTCCAACTTGGAAATCACATTTGCATTTGGCAGTGTTATGCCTACTACTGTTACAAATAGCCCTGAAGAAGATTAGAATGGAAGGAAATAAAGGCAATCTCCTTTGTTTTGCGGGCTGTGTGTGTCGTGGCTTTGACAGCACCGGGAGGGAGTTATTTGCCTTGTTTATCAGCACAGAGCTCACAGGCAGTACCAAGAGGGCTCCTGCAAACCTTGCCCCAGGGTCTGCAGGGAATAGTCACACAGCAGAGATTTTGGGAAGGCAGAGGTGCAGGAGGATGAGTACCAGGGCTGGGGAGGGGCTGCAACTTGGGATGGAGGGGTGAACCCCATTGTTTGGTGTGTTTCCCCACCCCTTACAACTGCCCTGGTGAAAGCAGAGCAAACAAGGGAAGGTTTTATGCTGTGCCTTCCAAAAGTGTTGAAAACGCCTTTGGAAGATTTTCCAGATTAAAATAGCCAATTTGTTAGTGGCCCTGTTTCAAAATCTTCAGAATCATCAGGTGAGTTTGTTTCTCGTGAGCAAGAAGGGGAGAACCACATCTCATGCATCACTCACAGCTTCTCAGAACTCCCTAAGCCCACCAGCATCTAAATACAGGTTTTGCTAGCAAACCATAAAAGTGAGTGTCCAAGAATCAATGTGCCAGAGATTAAATGGACACATTTATCCTAATAAAAATTCATTTTATAACAGGTACTTTTTAGTTTTTATAGCTTTTAATTCATCTACCTGTAAATAAAAGAGTATACCTTCTATCACTAGGAGTGACAGTTATTATACCATAATTTTGTCGTCTCTTTCTTAAAAAATATATAGAGAATCTTACAGGCCAATATATTTCTTCCATATGTCTTAGTTGTTTTGTCATAATAGCAATACCTAAAAAAAAATAAAATTACACATTACAGAAAATTAATCAGGCAACTGATTTTAATTTTGGATTTTTTTAGTCCTCTCATAATGTGTGATTGAAAGTTTGTGAGGTGCTCAGTGTGGTTTATAAAACCCTGTCAAGCTTGTAACTTTGGCAAAGAAAGACTTCTTAATACACAGTTTTTAATGTGAAATTACCATATTCTCTCTTAGCAAGAGAGGTCTTTTTCAGCAGCTAAAATTAACTGTTGAAAAACGTTGGAAATGTGCATGGTAATGAGTTCATTCCTGTCAAAATGAAATCATTAATATTAATTTTTTTCCTCCTCTGAGTGACTCCTGCACCATTTTTCAAGTCAGGAAAGAAGTTAGAAAATTTGCAAGACCATTTCCAGCAATACAGGGGTAGCAGGTCTCCCACCATCATCAAAAGACTATTTTAATGTCTTGACTTCTCCTTTGAAAACTTCTTACTTTACTGTTTAACTTTTCCTCTGATTATTTACATATTTACATGTATAACTCTAAGGCTGTTGACTTATAAAGCACATAGGATGTACAGACCTGGAGATTGCCATAAGATGGTCTTCCAAAAGGTTTTGGGGGTTTTTTTGCAGCTAAGTAGAGCATTGCATCTGAGTTCATACTGTTCCCAGAGGACCTGTTTTCACTGAAGTCAATGGAAAAATTCCCATTGATTTCAGCATAGCTGGATGAAGTCCAAAGTTCAGACATTTATGAGAGGTCTCTGTGTACAGCAAAAAATAGGAGGATTCACAGCCTCTTGATTCTTTGGAAGATTTGAGTAGGTATTTAATCTATGCTACTTTTACTACACTTAAGCATAAAATTAAAATTTTAGTTTAGAATAAAACTAAAAATAAAATAAATATAAGCATGAATTTAAACGTCTTTTGAAAAAAGTTCTATTTATTTAAAAAACCCCACCCAATACTACAGCTGTGCTTACCAAGCAGGCAGGTGACATGGAGTCTCAGTGACAATAGCTTTTAACAATATAAAGGTTTCATTTCTGTGTTAAAATTACAATTTTCACTCCACAGTACATTGTAAAACTTTTAAAAAATGACACTAACAGCAGAATCTTTTTAATTTAAAAATGTCCTTATATTTTTAACTGGATGTACCTTGTTGGCTTTTGTTTTAATTTGGGGGGAAGGGGAAGTGATCAACTTTTATCCTCGTTTAATGCCAACTAAATATTCCTTAGCTACTGAAGTGACTTAATGACATGAGTATGTGGTCTTATCAAAGTCCCATTATTGTTCTGACAGTATCTCATTTGTATGCAAATCCACTTGCATGCAACTTATTCTTTGGCAAACGGTGCTAGCAAGGCAGCGAGCGTCGTTTTAATTATGTGCATGTCTGTGCACAGTGTATTTGTTACTGCACAGGAACATTATGCTGCTGTAACAACTACAGCACCTTATATCACGCTGATGAAGGATGCTGCAGACCATCCTGCAATCTTTATTGTGAGTGATAGACATGCTCTGTCAGTCTCTGTCACCCAAGGGTAATCGCAATACATAAGGCATCTTTTTAGATGAAATATTAATGGGACACTTTTTTTGTGTATTCCCATATTTTCATAATGATGCCCAATGGATATCTGTTCAATTGGTGCATTGCCTTCTCCAATTTCACAAATTCTTGACAATTAAGAAAAATTAATCCTGTTAGACACAAACCAAGAGGGAGAGCACTGTGCACTTATATGGTAGAGGACAGCTTCAGCTTAGCAGATGTAGGTCAGTGTCAGAGGATGACTGGTGTCAGTAGATGTACAGAGGGGAGAGGGATGGGGTGTACATGTATACCTGATAGGGGCTATCAACCCAAACTACGGGGAATCTGTCAGCTGACTTACAGGGCCCCCTTCTGACACCCTGAAAAGGCCTTCCTGGGAGATCTGGCCCCTCGTGTTTCTACAACCTCTAGAAATACGGTCCAGAGGATAGTGGGGGGGGGGGGGGCCAGGGGAAGGGGGGGGGGGGGGGGGACACACTCTCTCTCCTCGAGGCCTTATGGACAAATCCATCCTTCTCTGCACTTCATCTGGCTTGCAAGATAAAGCTAACTCTGCATTGTGCCACAGAGCCAGCTCCATTACTCCTGACGCAACCCATGCTAGGGGAATGCTCTGTGGGGACGAAAATCATCATACTTGGAAAGATGACTTCAGAGTTGCATGATTCCAGAAAAAAAAAAAAAGACAGTGTCAATATCCCAGCTTCAAGCTAGCAGAGTTTTATCATGAATCTTCAGAGAAAAAAGGTGAATCTATCAGGAGAAGCAAAAATCAGTCAGCAGAAACAGAGAGGCACAGAGAAGGTCCAACATCCTCCTCTGAACATAGCCTTAGCTTATATGGTTAAATAAAGGTGGATGTGACTGTACAGAACATCCATGTGTGGTGCTGCAGTTTGATCTATTTAGGAAGACAGGGCTGGAGGAGCTGTCTAGGTCATTATCTGCAGTGCTCTGCAACTGCATATGCCCCTGTACATGTTTATGTACATTCCTGTGCATGGGAATTATAAAATCCACACACCTGCAAAGTAAGCTGCATTTAGAGAAATATTTTCTGTCTGCAAGGAAAGCGAGGCTCTAGTTGAACCAGACAACAAAACTTCTGCATTTACTAATAAACCTGACAAACTGATTTATGGCTGTTTTTCTTGCTGTGATTTGTTGACAGATTGTTCTTTATGCAAAAATTACCAAGGTTTAAATCTGTATCATATGGCCTCTAATTCAGCTGACAATATGTTACCAATTAAATTCCGCTTAAGCTATCATCAACTAGCAAACCACAGACTGTGTTAAAGAGAATGACAGTCAGATAGCCAGTAAAATAATTTGTGCCATTATTTTGAAGGCTGGCCTATAAAGGAGGGACATTAAGTAACTATATGAAAGATAAAAAGATTTTTTTTTGGTAGTGAAAATCTAACTGCTGCTGTTTTTTTTAATTTAATGCATCTCTTGTTGGAGAAAAAGAGATGGGATTCCTGTCCTTGGCATCCCATACTGTTCTCTCATGCAGAAGGAGAGGCACAGCAAGGTCAGTGGTTAGTGGGAGGAGTATTAATGAAACTCTACTATTTGCCCTTTAATTTGATCTTCAATTACTCTTTGGCTGAATTCTGGCCCTTGCTCTCCAGTATTGTTGTTTTTATTTGTAGGAAGAGAATGCATTTTCTGCCAGCAAAAGTGTAGATCCCTCGGTAAAAAATGTGTTTCTAAATGAGTTTAATTTCCCCAAGTAAATTTCTCCTTCACCAAGGTGAAAAAAGGACTCAGCACACAGAATAACATTGAATATCATAAAGAAGAATACAGGTCCTCCCTCCCAGTACCGATCTTGGCAGCACATGGAATTGGGTAGGGCATTGATAACCCTCCTTTCCAAATTTGCATAGGAAACCTCCCCTGCAAAAGACATCTTTTAAATGTTGCTGTGAGAAAGAAGCTGCTACACATCAAGATCTGTGAGAGCTAAAAAAAAAACCAAAAACCAACAACAAAAAAAGTGCTTTTCTGAGCAGCCATTAGCTGGATTTGTTCCAGGAGAGGTGAGAACTTCCTCAGAGCCAGAGCTGTGCCGTGCAAAGTGGGCTGAGGTTCGCTTAGGCGTGGAGGTGGCCTGATTTGCTTTCTTGGCTTAAACACCGTAGTGCCAAAGCCCAGGGTTTAAACAGTATGGTGGGAGCTTGTCTGTAAATGCTGCATTGTACAGAGCTTCCTGCTGTGAGTATTATCTACCTCCTTATCTCAGCTTTAATGTTGCAGTTGAGTATTAAGTGTATGTGTGCTCTGGAGAATGGGTAGTAATCTTTGTTTAGAAAATAGAGCCTCTCGCTATTAACCCTAGTGAATTGAAATTTTACTCCTTTCCCCACTATATCATCACTGCAGTCATTATTTACTTAAGAGCTTTTTAATGGTTTGCTGTCTGTACTGATGGCTGCAGTGTCCTAGGCAGGGACTAGGATTTGGGGACTATGATTTTGGGATCTCATCGTGAGGTATCTCTAATGAATGGTGAGCTCCCCTTCATTTCTGTATATGGCAATATAATAACATGAGCCAAAAAAAAAACCCCACTGAGAAGCAACTAAAATCATAACACTTTCAAAAATAAAAACATCCCTCTTACCGAAGATTACAATGTAAATCAGGCATCTATTATTTCTGTGTCAGTATAATAATTTAAAAAGAATTTGCACATGATAAGAGGCATCCTCTAAGGATGACAAATTAGGTATAATAAAACAGTTCGATGAGAACATAAATAAGAAGGCATTTGGGGCAAATCCTTTTCTTCCTCTGCAGTCATACAAATAAACAGTTCAGAGGATATACTTCTCTGCTTACAAAATGACAGCCAGTCTCTGAGGCTCTTACAGATCTCCTCAAGTCCCTTCTCCCAGCTGTCCTCCACAGGAAGGGAGGAGGGGAGCAGCAAAGTCTTTGTTCCTTGCCTTGCATCATGACTTTGTGGTCACAAATATAAAGATTACACTGCTATCTCACACCTCTCCATCGTGGACAGCCATGCCTGCTCTACAGGGAGCTGAGACAGAAAGAGCTGGGGCAGAACAGGCTGCCCCTCTAGTCAGCACACCAATATGATGGCTACACTTAAAACCAGACCTACATATCTGTAATGTCTATATGCATATCTGTAAGGTCTTCACCAGCTCTTGTTCGTACAAGAAATGCAGGAATATTTTGGTGTAAACTTAATTGAACTACTTTATGTGTGCTCCTACATGAACTAAGAGTCAGTCCCTGTGCAGCTCAATATTAGCTCCTTCATTTTATCAGCATTGCCAGGATGTAATGTTTTTCCTGTTTTTTTAATCTTGCCTGGGCATCTGTGTGTGGTGCTGGAGAAAAAGGCAGTCCTGCAACAGCAGGTGCACCTCTTGCTGACAGCTCTGCTATGGTACATTTGTCAGTGTTTTCTGCTGCTCTGCCATCTCATTCGGATTTTTTCTGGCTTATTTTATAGCGTGCCCTGCAGACCATTTGGGAATGCAGATCACTTCTGCTGAAAAATATAGTCATGAGGGATGTCACACCAGGAGCAAGGATAGCTTTCTCTTCTCCATTTGCTCTTTGAGAGGCTGACACTGCAGAAGCCCTGTGAGTCTTAGGTCTCTGCAGCCCTACTCTACTAAGTCTGGCAGACTGCACGTTGCCTCCGGATTTCTGTACCTGAACTGCTGGGTGTGCAGGAGTAAGATCCAGGACCCTACTGTTCAGATTCCTTGCTTCCCTCCAATTCCCCCTCCCACAGAGAAGCTCCACCTCATTTACAGCAGAAGAAAGAGGAAAAGTCACCTCACTTCAGTACAGACACTGTTTTATTATAAGCAAGAGGACAGGCTGGAGAAGTCATAGACCATTTCCTCCAAAGAGCTGGGTGATCATGAGCAGCTGTCGTAAGTCATGGTAAACTTTGTTGTAAATCAGCAGATCCTGGCCCTGGGATTAGCCATAATGGTCTCTCTGCTGAGTTCTGTCTCAGCACAGCATGGGCCAGGCATAGCTCCCCACTCAGGCTCTGGAGAGAGGGAGAGGAATGTGTGTTTTGGACTGCTGCTGCAGTGGAATATATATGAAGCCCCAATGGAAACTTCCCTCCTTGGCTGTTGCACTCCATGCAAGGGGCTCTGCTTGTTGTAGCAGACACTGCCCTGGTTCTTCCTACTCCAGCTCACAAGCAGATGGAGAGCATGGCTTTTCATAAGCTGGGTCAGTAGTGGTCAGTATTACAATTTAATCTGAATATGAATACAAGACTGCCACGCCTCACTGTGATTACGGAGTAACAATATAATTTAGCAAAACTTCATTAATATCTTGCTGTCTTCCATCTTAGCTTTTTTACTCCTTGTTTGGTTTTTCAGATGAAACTAGATTTGTTCAGACACTCTCTGACAGTGAATGCATGTTTTAGTTAGATGTAATGAAGAGCAGGCTGCATGATAACTTGCAAGATTTCCTTTCCAGCTCTACCAGCAAACAATAGAGATAACCGCTGCCTCCCAGATTTCCATGCTCTGTTTCTTTCTGGGCATGGTCCAACTTGTCCTCAAGCTAGTTCAGAAATTTTCACTGATTTTAATGGACTTTGGTCTTGACTGTTTTAAGAGAAAGAATTTAATTGATACCAGAAATGCACACTTACCTAGTGGCATCTAAGCTGCATGTGCACATAGGAAGCATATGGGGAAAACAGACTCTGCACCATGAAACAGTGGCACCATCTAGTCCCCAGTTACTGTGTTTGATACATTTCCTAATTTCTGCAGTGATTTAACATTAGAGTGGGTCCAGCTCATTGAAGCAAATTTATATGCAGGAGCACTATTTTAATCTTAGACTTAAAATAATTTTAATTAGTAATAGCTTCCTTTTCCAGTCTGTCAACATACCTCCACCTCTTGGCTTTTTAAGAAATAAGGTAAATATAGAAATAAAAGTATAAAATTATTACCAGGCAACCAGAACAAGGAAAACATCAGAACTGTCAAACCTAGAAATGTGAAAAATGACCTAGACTTTCCAGTTATGACCTGTCTCCTCAACACAACTCTACCTGGTTCCATCTTATTTAAGGCTTGCTAATTTGACTAAATATTGAAATGAAATAATGAAAATACTATAATAAACCATCTCATCCTTTATTCTTTCAGTCACTCAGGTGCCAGGTTTCTTTCTCAACCTGCAACTGCTAACAAATATCACCTTCATGACTTTGCCTGCGGTGTTTATCCTGCTGCTGCTATAATTTTGCTTCCTCTTTGCAGGAGACAGCTGCTCTACACGGGTAGCTCTTCTGCAGCACGGTAAGGCATTATGGAAAAGCTTATTGCTGATGCTAATGGAGCTGGTCTAGCTGCTGACACAGAGCATATGGCTTTACTGGGTTTCAGTTCCAAAATGCTGACCCCCTCTTTCAGGAGGAAGGAGCATGGTGATCTGGAGGACGTGGCTCAGCCACCTCCCCACTGTAGGAGACTGAGAGGTGTATGGGCTTTTTCACCCCCCTTGGTTTGGAAGGGAAAGTTAGCACACCTACACTTCCCTCATCCAGTTTAAAGAAAACAAACCAGAAATGTCATGTTCAGAAACCATCATGTTGGTACCAATAAGGTTAAAATTTCTCCAGCAGTGCGCCTTTTCGAGGTTTGGAATTTTTTGCTGTTACTTGGATAAAAAAACCCAATAAAGATAAGACATGCATTTTTCTTTTTCAAAGGCTGTACTCGTTTAATGGTTAAACGTGAAAGGGGGATACTAGAAGCATCTTGAATACAGTTTAAATGAGTTTAAAACTCCAATTGCTTATAGCTTACGAAAAAAATGTCTTAAACCAAATGGTCTCTGTGGGGTGATGCATGGGCAAAATGTAAAATGACACATAATGAAATAAAGTAATTTTATTTGCAAACCTGTTTGAAAGGCTGGTACAGAATGTAACAATCAAGCAGAAGCAGTCTGGCATTTCTCTTGGTGTACTTTTGCAGAATTATGTGACCCAAGAAAGAAAACATTAAGATGTTCTGATTTCACCCTATAGGACAGAGAAATACACTTTGGTTAATGCTTACCATAATTCTATCTACTTGGCTCAGACAGTTATATTTTTATGAATCTTACGTTACTTTCTGTCACCCTCTAGGCAACAATATAGAGTTATTACAGTATAAAGGAAAATGTTTCCTGTTGCGCTTATACTTGAGCAAGTCTTAACCAAGTGGAAGCTCTTAATAAAAGGGTAAATATACTAAGGAATAAACAGGTAGAGTGAATAAAAAAGGAATGTAGGCTTTATGGATGCTCAGGTTGATGGCATAGCCCAGCAAAAGGCAGAAAACTCCAAGGTAAAGCCGACATGCTAAGCTACATCAGAAGTCGGAGGGGGTTAGAATTTTGTTAAGTGAATTTAGTGCTCATTAAGGGATTTGCGGTGTCAGCATTATAAAGCAAAGTCCTCTCTCACCCTCAGAATTGGAACAGCACAGTGCAGCAATATTAATTCCACGGCCGTTCCCTTCTTGGCCTTGCCAATAAAATTATTACCCAGGGACCCAATTGTTCGGCGCTGCTCGGCGAGTGCCTCCTCACGAGAAATGGAGCTGAGCTCACCGGCTCTTTTAATGTGGCAGACAGATTGTAGCCCACTGTGCCATGCCAGGCTTGAAACACAGACAGCTTCTGCCTCTAGTTTAAAGGAAAATATTGTGAATTACTCTTGTTGTTTTCTGTGTCTCCCTGAAATACCCACACAAATTATTTCCTTCTGCTTTATGTCTCTCATAGTTTTCTCCTTTGTTCTCAGACCAGTTATTTTGACTAGAAGTTTATTTTGTGCAGCATAGGAAATAGAGACCCACAAATACTAACCAGACATAGGAAAAAAATATCAGTGTGTAGGTTTTCAAATCAGTTGTGTGGAGCAGAGATCTACCGGTGCAGAAAACAACGATGAGGTTGAAAAAACTGTACTTGCTCTCTCTGTTTTTTTTCTCTCTTAGCTGAAAGTCAGCTAGGTATAGTTTTCATTCCATGGAAACTCTTCATAACAAGTATACATTTATATTGCAAACCCTTACTCCCTGTGGCCCATGTGGCTTTTTAAGACCAAATATAAAACCTTCTTCAGCATTACTTTATCCCTTCGTCCAGACATCATTCAGAGCTACAGCTGATTTTCTAAATTGCATCATATGTAAGTAGACTTATTTTTCCTTCTCTGCAGATATAGTTTAATTTTCTTTTCCAATTTGCATGGGTGCACACTGATAAATTTTAAATATATTTAACCTCTTTTCAGAGAATCCTTTTAATTTCTCTAAAGGTCCAATGACCTTTGACTTTGATACACAACATTTTGTACATTAAAACCCCACAAAAATACCCAGAAATAATGCTTTAAACACCTTCCTACCTTTCCAATGGTCCTCTTTTTCCTGTATGAAACAAAACATTCCCCTGCATGGTGCTCTTGGTACCCCAGAAACAAAGGCTTCAGCTGAGAGGCATTTTCTGGGGCTTTGCTGATCATAAAGTTCATCAAGTACCTAATTAATGAGGGAAGATTGGATGGGCCACCCTGGACCCAAACAGGAATCTTGCAAGCCCAGGAGCTGACCAGCACCTCTGGCTGCTAGAGGAAGGCAGAGAACAGATTTCCACATGGCTGTGACAGGTTGACTTGCACCCATGGCAAGTCCTTCGTCACCTCCTGAGATGTTACCAGTGATGAAAGGATCCCACCTTAAACTGTGGGGTTTTAAGTGCCTGCTGTTTCTGAATAGTCACCTGGTCACCCAGGCAGATCATTACCTGTCATCTCTTGTTCCTCACCATTAGATGTCCCTTTCTAAGAGTAACTTCCCTGGGAAGTCCACATCCACACCTGCCAGGGGATGATGCCGGACGATTTCCTTGACTCTAATAAACCTTTGCTGTGAAAGGCAAGGAGCAGGAAGCAAAGGACCTGCCCCCCAAAGCTGAGCATCTTTGCTTAATTTTGGAGAAGAGCAATGAGAAATCTCCAAGCCTAGTTTGGGTGAGCTGTGTAGGAGAGCATGAAGGGACACCCTGTTTCAGATACCAGAGAAGATGACAAAGGAACAACAACTAGCCAGCACCATGCTGGCTGTAACTCCATTCCCAACTCATGCTCCAAAGCAGGTCCTGGGCACTGATACATAACCCCAGCTCACAGCAGCACCTGAGAAAGAACACACGAGTCTCTGGGATTGTTCAGTGAGGATCACCTGCCTCCTCCTTGTTTTGGTTTGCAAATGCAAATATCCCCAATATATCTATTTGTGTGTGTATATATATATATATATACAAACACACACACATATATATATATATTTTATGTCACTGTGATCTTTCTCAGATTTATCAGTACTGGCACTGCTCAGGGCTTGCCTGTGAGGTGGAGGCAGTGGAACAAGCACAGCCTCTGGCACAGTGTGGAGGCAGGCAGGGACTGTGCTGTGCCTTTGTCTCCAGCTTGTCTCTGTTCAACGAAGGCTGCCAGGCAGCAACCTCGGTCACATGGAGGTTTTCTTCAGGGAGCCACTGCTCCAAGAGATGCTCTGAAAAGATGCACCCTTAAACTGGTGCAGTCACTGAGAATTGTAATTACGGCATTTATTAAAGCTGTTTACGAGGCACGAATGTAAGACAAAAGGAAATAGGTTGTAATCGCTTAACAGAATCTGACACCACTCACAAATTCAGAAATCTTTGGAGGAAAGATGAGGGATAGGTTAATAACCTTTCTCTTTTGGGTCCAAGGGGCATTGTGTGCTGCCAGCAGTGGTGACCAGCTTGAGCGTCCATCCGCTGATCCCTTGGCCACTTTGTGAGATGGCCCTGACATCTGTTGGGGGGTGACTGGCTGGCAAGTGTAATTGGGAGCTGTCACTGGGGACACCCTCTTTGCTGCCCCCCTGGCCCCTGTGCCTGACCCCAACCTGCAGAGCCCTCGATGGGCTCTGGTTTGGAGGGTGGTGTGTACCTGCCGTGCTCATTGCCAGCAGGTCGTGCCCTCCCCATCACCACAAAGCCACCATCCAGCAAAAGGGCTTTGTTCGCCCTGGACCCCAGGGAAAGCCCACTCATAGCATTGGGTTCAGTCCTTTTGTTCCCAGGTTAAAAACTTGACCTTCCCCTCCCCTGAGCCTGAAACAGCCCTCACAGCACTTCTGTTCAGCAATTACATTTTCTTTTTAAATCTTTCTTTGGGGCTCAGGTGACAAAAAGACTTTGATAATATAAATAGGTCTCCAAACCTTTTGTGTGGGTAAAAACTATAGGAAAGAGAAAAACAAGAGGAAAAAAAAACAACCCTGTGTCTCTCTAATTGGCATAATTCCATCAGCCCTGGTTTATAATTTAAGATGGATCAATTCTGCAGCTGACATGATAGATGTTGTCATCAATACTTGGAAACAGCAATTTATATTTCTTTGTTTGGGGACACAGCCATCCACCTACCTCTGTGGGGGTATTATGTGTGAATCAAGAGCAATATGTGGCCAGTAGACTAAGACTTGACTTAGACTTCCAGCCATGCACCTTATTAAAATAATAAATATTTTCATTATCCAGAGAATCCATTATAGTTCTCTGTTTTAGCTATTGTTAACTAATAATTTGGATTAATTACCAAGTTAAATCATTAAAAATTAAATCCATATATTTTGCTTCTTTAAAAGAGTGATAGCTTGCAACCGTTTGTGTATTATGCATGTTAAGTGGGAGAGTGATGAAATATGTTGTGTTAACTTAACTTTGACAGCATCTGTATCCATGCCATATTACACTCTGGTCTTATCAAATCTCAGAAGCTACAGTGTATAAATAGACTGTGATGGTATTTACAGGAGAGAAATCATTCACAATATTTTTGGCATCTTTTGTAGTGACTAGAGAAGAGCCACCTAACGAATACAATATACAATAATGCAATAAAGGAGCATGTAAGAGCACAGAATCAAGGAGCACTTACACCTGCTGAGTCAGTTAAGGTTAGGCGTAGCTATCAGGCATAAACACAAGTTTCATCCTAAGGAATTTCAAAGCAGATTGCAAGTTTAAATAAATAGGCAAACACAATTCAGAGCTCATTTCTCTCTCTGCTGAAGCAACGCCAGCCATTGTGCTGGAACTTAGCATTGATTTAATGAAACATTATCTGGTTGAAGACATAAAGATACAGAGAAAAAGTAAAGTTAGTTAGAGAGAAAAATTGTTTCCAAATATACATTTTATTATGTTAAGAGTACTAAACTGTGGACTGTGCAACTGCTCAAACTGCAAGTTACTGAGCTCAGTATGGGAAGAACAGTGACACTGGATGGGCTGTGATATACAGGTGGCTAGACTAGATAATCCAGAGGCTTTGCCTTTGCTATAAACTGTGAGGTTATGAAAACCCACTACTACATTGAAAACTATTTACACTTAAGCATGTAAGTATCTGCAGTGGAACACTGCATTTGAATTTAAATAGCAAACCTAGTATAAAGTATACTCATTAGACTACTTTAGAGACCCTTGGAAAAACAAAACACATTCAAAAGCACTGAGGGACTGATTCTGCAAAACTGGCTCTAATTTAGGATCTCTTGCCCCTGTGGAGATGGTGCCCAGCAGAAATAGGTACTGCTCAGAATGGTGATGAGATGCTAAAGCAAGACTAAATAATGCTTCATGGCTTTTCATCTCATGGAAGAGATTCATGTCTGGGTGTTATGCAAACACTCACTGAGGAGCCACGTGTGTCCTGCCACAGCCTATACAAGGCTCAGGGCACTTACCAGAGCTCCCCTGGGAGCACTACCTTGCAGTGAGATGTCTGGGTGTTATGCAAACACTCACTGAGGAGCCATGTGTGTCCTGCCACAGCCTATACAAGGGCTCAGGGCACTTACCACAGCTCCCCTGGGAGCACTGCCTTGCAGTGAGAGGTGGAAGTGCATCACACACCAAAAAACGTGTGACTGTAGCCCTCCCTGCCAAACAATGCAGCAGTCTGCCCTCTGAAGGAATGGCTGATGGATTAGGCTGTTGGGATAAGAGCAGGCATGGATTTAATGAAGAGATGTGGTGAGGTGTAGCAGCCCTCACTTTGTCCCTGAAACCAGAGGATGTGACATGCACTGTCTCATCCCGGACCACGCTGCATGCACATGGCTGTGAGGCTGTCCCCAGCAACCACTGAAATTCACAGGCAAAAAAGAGGTTCTGCCTGTGTCCCACCACTCTGCATTGGTGTGTCACAAGTGGGGCAAGATGTAGAACTTCTTGTTCTTGAGACACACCGTACTAATGCTAAAGCATTTCCTGCACTGGCCACCTCCAGAATTCCTCTCTTCTGTTCTTCGAAAGCATTCAGCTAAGGTCTTATGAATTTGCTGGGAATTAATTTCTTGCTGGGTACATGTTTTAAAGGTAGGTCATACCAAAGAGATACTATGGCAGTATTTTGCGTACAGGATGTTGACTAGGAATGTAGTATTTCTCACCTCCCCCTTATTTTATGTTACATTAAAATTATCTTTACTCTTCCTAAGGCAGTTGCTATGCCACGCTTAAGACAGAGAGTCTGAGTAGAGGGAAATGTCAACTTTTAAGATGATGTTCAGCTTTCCTGCTACATGCAATCTTTATGTAAGGGATTTGAATTACATATTGTTCCTAGGCCTTCAGCTCTTCTTACAAAGTCTGCTTGACTGGGCACAGTTGCTTGCTTATTCTTAATGAAGAGTTGTTAACAGAGGAAAAAGCACAATGAAGAGACAAGTAATGTCTATATGAATCATGAAAAATATATGCTTAATGAGCATAGATAGCACATGGCATATTTTTATTTATATAATGCCATGCTTTTGTAAAAAGGCAGGTTTCATTCCCCACATACATTGACAAGTCACACAGCCAGGGATGACAGGGAATTGCTGGTGGTTGTGGGAAAGCTGCGGGTTGCAACAGGCAGTGGGGAAGGACTTTCTTCAGTCACCACCCCGAAGTTTTTTTAAACAGTCTGTGTCAATTTACTGCATGTTATGGTTTTGATCATGGAACCCACTGGAGATAGATGGGCCACTTCTAAGTAAGAAAGCAGCAGGTGAATTTACTGTTCAGTGGCTGGAAAGAGGGAAGGATTTGAATGAATAAGACATGGAGCACAGAGGATGCTCCAGCCACAGGGACCAACCACAGTTCTATACTGAGGAGCCAGCACAGGAACCCAGCCAAGCACATCACAGGGGAAGCAAATTTAAGGGTGGAAGGCTAACCTGTAAGTGAGGTCTCACATATAAGGAGTTTCAAAAATGCTACCAGGGTCAGAGGAAACATTGAGCACCTGGCAGATAGCCAGAGCAGTTGGGATTTTGAATTGACATTAATTTCAATGCAATTAGTCTTGATGTTCTCTGCTCTGCATGAGAGGAGAATCACAGCCATGATGGGAAAGAAAAGAACACCATGGTAATGATACACATTCAGGAAATGTAAAAGGAAAACAATAATTGTTTGTGCTAAAACATATTAAAAACATAAAACATGCTATCATTATGTATTGCTCTTTGAAATTTCATTCACTCAGTGTTGTTCATGCTGTTTGTTTACATTTTCTATTGATCTGAGTTTGGATGATGAATTTACCCTATGGAATTTTGCTTCCAAGTTTCCACATAAGTTACCACTTGTGAGTATTGGAGTCCACCTTGCTCTTTACAGAATGACCTGGGGTAAATTCCAGCACTGGCGTAAAGGGGTCCCACTTCTAGTGATTTAGTCCATAAAGGCAGCCTAAGCTTGCCCTGCTGTATGTAGCATTTCAGATGTGATTTAAGCACTTCTGCAAATCACTGCTTAAGCTGGGTCTCGGGGAAAGAACCAGGGTCATGCTGCAATGGGGGTTGCACAACCTCCCTTAAAATAAGAAGAGTGAGGCAGCAGAGGCTGTGGCTTGAAAAGGTCAGTGTAAATATGCTGCCCTTCACTCCTTCACACATAAGTAATGTGTTTGTTGAGAATGTTACCTGCTTTCCAGGCTCAATCTTCTGTCATGGTAAGCTTTACCCCAGCTGACAGAAAACCTGTTTTCAGGCGGCTTTATGTATCCATGAATACTGTACCCAGCCTGGCATCTGAACTGGCATGATTTTTTTTCATTTTCATCTTCATTTGCTCTGGGTAGGCAGGGGGTGCCACAAGCCTGCCCAACCGAGACACATCCTTCTCCATCCCCGTGGGGAAAGTGAGGAGACAGGCTTTACAGGAGCCGGCTCCCGTGTGTCACTCCAGGCTGAAGATGTGCCACATCCCGAGGGTCGGGGGACTTCTGGCAGTAGGAGGCAGCACCACCTTGGCTGTGCAAGGGAACAGAAGCAGCCGTGGAGTGGCTTGGGACTTTGAGATGACTCGCCGAAACTGGCGTGCAAACTGTTTTCAAACCCGTGCAAACGGGTTTTCAACCTTTCCCTTGGAGCGCGCCTACGCTGCGGCCAAAGCTGCGCCGCAGCTTGTGCAAGGTTACCAACCCTAAATTAAATCAAGCTAACTCAGGAACGGGTAACACACAGTCGCAAAAGCAGACGAGAAGCCTGCACAAATACTTGAGCCTGAGCACTGCTCTGGGCTGCCAGGGTGTCACGCACGTCAGGGTGCCCTAGCCAGCTGCCAGCTGGGCTGGCTCGGTCTCCAAGAGCAGGGATCTCCCGGTGTGGGATCGCTCTGCAGATATTCGCGTTGGTGCGGTTGCATGAATAGCCCCCTCTTTTCGTCACGGATTTGCACATTTCTTCTCCCTGTCTGCGATGACATGGCACTTCTCTGGCAGCTACTCACTGCTTAGCTGAAAAGCCCAGTATTCTGGAAAGTATTTAATGTGTGTTAACCTCTCTTAATGTGATTCAGCAACTACAAATCAGAAGCGCCTGCCTCCCCTGGCCAGCCAGATATCACAGCCGGTGCCTCACGCAGGCTGGATGGCAGTGCAAGGCATCTTGCTCGCTTTGGGTGGCAAATGCTGATGATTGGTACTTTTATTTTTAACCAGAGATCACTCATTTTTAAAGGCTTCGTGCAATCCAGGGACCTTTAATTGCCCGTGCAGGTCTAGATGGACCTGTATGGGCATGAAGACTTGCACAGGTGCAGTTTATTACACATCTAATGAGGAATTGGTGCAAAAAGGCCTTAACCCAGCCCAACCCCTGGACTGCGGAGAGACCCTCTGGGAACACCCCGGGCTGCTGGCTCCAGCACAGAGAACCAGCTCCACAATAAATGCCACAATTTCTCCCCAGTGTTTCTCAGCCGAACATCGTGGTGCTTACCACCCGTGAAGTGCGGGTGAGCCGGGGTGCTGTGGCCCACGCCGGGGTACCTGGCCAGGAGGAGGAGGAGGAGAGGGAAGAGGAGGAGGAAGAATAGGGAGAAAAAACCCACCCCAGACCCAACTTCGGCGGGCCGAGCCCCCCCGGGGCTGCAAGTTGCCACCAAGTCCCCCTGCCCGCCGGGCTGCGCCGCCCCCCCGCGCCGAGCGGGCGCTGCGCGGCCGCGGGCGCTGCGTG
>NW_024367707.1:22095729-22463518 GCF_014805655.1 Passer montanus
TGCTGAGGCCACTGCTCCATTCAGGTCAGCAGGATTATCTGGTTAATTTAAGATTAAATTAATACATTTTTGAATGATTGCTGCCACAATAAGGATATTTTATCTTTTAGTATGAAGGGGTTAATTTACACCTTAGGTATTTCAAAATACATCTCTAAAGATTTTTTTTTAAATTTTTATTTTGCAACAAAATAGAGCAGTTATGGAGGCCTGATTCCCAGGAGGGTAAATCAGCTTGCAGATACTGGAGATGCTATGATGTTACAGCAGCTGAGGATTGAGATCTACAGTTTCCCTAAATATATGATGCAGATGTACAACTCACACCCACGGTTGCAACTTAACACATCTATCTGGCAGTGCATGAGCACATCTCAGTCCCAAAGGAATCCTTCCATACCTTACCTACAAAAATAATCTTTGAAACACTGAAAGCACAACAACTAAAGCAAATCTTGTACTGCAAAGACATAGCCAGAGAGGAGTTTAGGTTATTTCTGAAAAGTATAATGAAATACAGCCTTGAGCCAAACCCCAGTGCTGCTCCAGCCCTTTCTGCTGCCAGCAAATCCCACGAAGGCCTGTGGGACACCAATTCTGCTGTGAAAAGGAAGTGACTCCTGATGCAGAGGAGTCAATAAGCTCAGGAGATCCTCACCTGGCTGTTAGGGCTGCTACAGTAACTGAGAGAGGACACACACCTGCAACATCCCTGGCAAGCTTCTGCTAAGACCCCGTGACACTCTTAGACTGAATTTAACATCCTGCAAAACTATAAACCCTGCCCACCTGGTATCTGACACTGTGTCCTTCTGTGAGATCCTGTTTTACAAGCAGATGAAGGTTTCTAACCAGATGGCAACATTTACACATTTCAAAGTGTCATTTGACTTCTCCTCTGACATTAAAAGACAATGCATCTCCACACAGATGAGTTATTTACAATGGCAATCTCTGCACAGGACGTGTTAAATACAGCCAGCTAACCTTGCAAAAAAATTACCTGCAGAGTCATCCCAACATTTACTATCAAGACCGAGCAGGCTGGCTGAGCAAGCAGAGATACCTGAACAGGGGCTGTCTCCCCCAGCTAGAGACCCTTGCACAGGAGGTTTCTACAGCTGAGCTGTCCTGCAGGCTCCTCCCCAGTGAGTGGAGAGTGCTGTGACAGCACAGCATCTGCCCTGCTTCAGAGGGGCGTGCCAAGACCCACACTCCTGGCTCCTGTTGGCACTGACAGGGCAGATGCCACCTGCCTTTGTGCACACTGACTGGCCACTCAAACTGTCCCATTTCTATCACAATTGATGTAGCAGAGGAGTGCCAGTACGTTTTCAGCTAGTAATAAATGAGGCAATAGGCGTGCTTTCCTCCACTAAACCCATACATATAAACAAACGTTCCTCTTTATCTCCAGGGTAAAAGGAAGAAGTTCAGCTTCATTTTTTTCAAATCAATCATGCTAAAAGCTGTTCACAGGAGACTGCAATAGTGAGTCCCTTAGTGCATTTCCCCTGTCCCTTGTCAATTCTAATCCCAAAATGCAGTTTAGTTACATGTGGATGTGTCATGTTTCATGAGGGTAACATATTTACAGGCTGACTGCTCTTATTTACATTGCTTTCATCTCTTCCTTTCATTGGCACTTTACAGTATCATATTATCAATTCAGCCTGTGGGAAGGAGGCCAGTGTATATAAATCTTTGAAAAAAAAAAAAAAGATCCTGAGTGAATTAGCAAGTGACAGATGGTGGGTACTGAGTCTTACCACGCTCAGGCAATCCACATGGCAGGCAGGTTGCCAGGCACAGAGCATGGCACGAACAAGTTGTGGCCTTAGAAAAACTGATAGCAAGCAATGAAAAGGCCATGAAAGCCTGCAATGAGGAAAAGAAGTGCAGCAGATAGTTCATATGTGGTCATGGTGACCAGGTGTGAAAGAACCAAGCAACATTCCAGGCTAAAGCCCCTGGGATCCATCAGGCTGGCACAGGGCAGCTGCACACCCACGTACCACTGGCAGTCTGGGGTTTATAACCCTGTGAGGTCAGCTCAGAGATAACCTCAGAAAGCATTGCAGCTTCCGGCTTTTGGGACTGGAAATATCCTGCTTTACACCAGGCTCAAATAGCTCTGCTTAGCATGTACCCTCACAGCTGGTCACTCAGCTCCACCACCCCCAAGGACTCGAATTAAATAGCTGACTGAAACAACAGCAAAGGTGTCTCACAAAATTCCACTCTGCCAGTCCTTCACCCCACCAGCAAGCAGAACACACCTCTTCAGTAGCAGTGGCTGTGGTAGTGCTCCAGCATCCAAGATCACAGGCTTCCCAGCTCAAACTCTACAGCTGACATGAGGCACCAGGTCTGTGCCACCAAATCCTTCCTTACAAATGAACAGCAAGCTCTTTGTACAGCATGATGTAAGGCCATGCCCAGCCAAACACCAGCTACTCCAAGGGAAGGGCTGAGCTACAATTAATGCCAGACTGGGAAGTCACTTTGCAATATGGATGGTCATTTATTTATTGTTTTATCATGACACATCAAATGTTATGGCTGCAATATCAGAACATGGTGTCATTTATAAAATATCAGTATTATTAATGCGGTGGTAAGATATTGTTAACATTTACAGAGAGGTGTATAATAATTCCATAACTTTGCCTCAGTGACAAAATACACTGGCAGGCAGATGATGGATGGAATATAGTGACTCTTTATTATCATGGTTTTTCCTCTTTGATTACTGAATGGCCTATAATGATATCAATAATTGTTGCTGAATCTAATCCTTTTGAATACGGTAGGCAGATCCTTTGCTTTTACAGTATGTGTCAGAATAAAAGAGAAGCATCCGAAAAATAAAGAAAAGGCATTTCCTTACAAAATGAGATGAAAAAATAAAACAATATAAATGGAACTTTCAAGTGTTTCTTTTTATAAAGCTCTTAATAAACTGTATTTAAACATTCTTAAATAATCATTCTGTACCTTTGATTTTCTGTTTCACCTTTGGAAACAAATAGTAATCTCACTATAAATGTGTGCAAATAGAAAATATATAAATATATTTATGGCCCACATCATAAAAAGGTGGTCTCAGAATTGTCATTTTTACAATGATCAGTTGGGTTTCCTTTCATTTTGTCCTGCAAGTTATTTGAGCTCTCTTCTTTTAAGCCTTTGAAGTCCACATGCAAAGAAGAGCCAAGCACACACATACTGTCCTGTGTTTCATTTTGTAAACTGCTTGATGACACCTGTAAAACAGTCCCAACGTGACTGAACAGTGGAGTTGATGTGATCCACTTCAACAAACTGAAGTCTGCTTGGTCAACTCCTGAGCTCCATGGGAATGTTGTTCCCACAGGCAATGACTCCACCTCCGAAGTGCCACGTTGAACTCCGTGAAACCCCATGGACCCTTCCAGACCACTTGCTGATGAGGGGAGCTTGTTTTCCTCATACAACACAGCACCCTGGGGAGAGGCAGCCACAGTCTGATCTGTTTTATGGTCTCCCTTTGTGTCCTCTGGGAGGAGTGACTCCCTTGTTTGAGGAGAGGCTGGCAAAGGAGTGCTTTGGTTATCAGCCTTGTAACAATCACTAGCATTTGAGGCAAGGCTGGGGGAGAAGCTGTCTGCAAAGAGTCGTGTCTGGCACATTGTCTCCTTTACATTCAACTCGGTGAGAAGCTGGGCACGAGTCTCTGGGGACAGTTTACTCAACTGGCGTCCAAGCTGAAGCTGTGTTGGGAATAGTGTTCCCTGAAGGGTTCTGTACAGGAATCTGCAAGATAAGAACGGGCACATGAGAAGAAATGAATGAAGGAAATACCCAATATACGTTACTAAGGGAAAACATCCAAGACAAAAGTACAACACAGAAAAATAAGGCAGTTCTACGTGCCGTTCCTATGCTTCACACAAGAAAGCTTGCAGATGGACAGCTATGGATGCTGTGCTAATATTTTGATTCATAACTTAATTATGCAGTGTAATAAATCTGTATCTTTAGCCAGTGATCCACCTTGTGATTACACATAGTCTTTAATCTTTGCTGATGAGGAAAGGCAGTGGGCATAAGTGCACAGCAAGCTTCCTAAATCTACAAATAAGCAAGTATGTACACAACATACTATCAGAATTTGGGTACTGTGCATTTTATGTGAGGATGGACTGAATCTGGAAGCATCACAGAAAAGCTCACAGGGTAGCAAACCTCTGAATGCCCAGGAGGTTTGACCAACAGTCTACAATTATCCCAGTCCTGTGGTCCTTGGCCAGGAGCTGTGGTCAGTTCCTGTGGTCAGGAGCACAGAAAAGGTTAGAAAACTTGACTTCAAATAATCAGATGCTGAAAGAAACTCATTTGGCTGTTAGGCAAAACAAAAGATGGGGAGTGGAAAATGTTGCTCTCTTCATATGCATGAAGTGCCTTTACATACAAAAGAAGACATGAGAGAAGATAAAATACCTGGGCAGCAATGCAACAACTGGTGATATAATGCAAGTGAAATAGAACAGAGGGTCTCCCATCAGCCTTTCCATGGTCCAGTAGGGATTGGATGGAGGATGGCAGACTGGGCAAGAAGCATTGTAAACCAGAGCCACAAAGAAAAATAAAACGATACTGAAGATGCAAGATGACCAGTGCAGAAAAGTCTAGAACAAAAACGAAAAAAATCAACAACATAAGTGTAATGATTCTTTGTATTCTGAGAAGTCTGCTGTGACTTAATCAAATTAAAACTTCTTAATTTCTGGAGTCAAATCCATGCACAGCAAAGAGTTTAGTTCCTTGTATATTTAAAAACTCTTATAAATACAACACTACAAAGCTGTTTGCAGATCATATTTTAAAACCCTTTCCACACTTTTTTAAAATGCCTGCTAAAAACAGAATGTGCTGAGGGAAAGAAGCAACCATCTTATCTTTTTGAAAGGTGGCACTAAGAGAAGAATTATGTCTATGCCAATGGCTGGCATACATCTATGTAGGCTGTGGATACCTTACCCAAGTTTTGGTTTCAATAGCCAAATGCAGGATGATGGTGAAAAGAGCTATTGTGGTGATGGGAGTTCCCCAGGAGAAGATATCCACCTCTGAATCATAGTAAGTCTGTAAGAAAGAAGACAGAATTTAGCCCAAGCTGTGTTGCCAGTTCTCCTGCAAATGCTTGAAATAGAATGGCTTAAACCAAACACTTACAAAATAGGGGATGAAGAAGCAAACCAGGCTTTGATACATAGCATCAATCATGTTCATCCAAAACATGTGGGGTTGGTACTCCTGTGTTGTTAAAAATAAGAAATTAAGAAAATCAGATCATATTGAAGATCCTGTCTGCCAAGATAGGTATTTTGAGGGGGATATTTCAAGGGCAGTTTTAAGGGCTTGGGAAAATACCTTCGTAACTTTGCCAATCATTTAGCTACCCTGGGGGACGAAGCATGAACAGTCTACCTGCAAGTCACTCTGTTCTGGGATGAGAGTATTTTGCCTGGTTTTTTTTCTTTTTTTTTTTTTTTTCCTGGCAGAGGATGTAATTTTAATCTGATACTCAGGCCACGAAACATTTATGAAGGTGCCCTTTTTTATTATGCACTATAATCAGACTAATGAACATTAATAAATGGGTTCTACATTACATAAGCATAAGAACAAGCACAGGGTATTTATTGGCAGAAGAGAAAACAGAAAATGCACATGTACTTAGAGAACATGTATAACAAAGGTATTTAGTGGCAATTCATGCAGCAATATATGCTACAAATATCTATATAAAACATACACATATATACACACACACATATCTCTAAGTATGTGCATGAAATTGCTTGCTAAAACCAATATTAAACTAACATTTTGGTTTACAGAAATATATAATTGCAGGGGGGTGGATGGTCATATAAGGGACCTAGATATAGGGAAAAGTAGTTTATAAATGGAAACATGTTTATATAATTTTGGTATATATTCTACATCTCCAACAACTGTGTTGATCAGGTCTTCCTTCTTTTGTGGAAAATATTGCAGACTAAAAATGGGAAGGGAAAGTTGCTTAGAAAGAATTATGGTGTTTCTTGGCCTCCTGAACTAACACAGTTAATACTGCACCAGGCTGCTCAGAGGGATTATGGAATGTCCAGTGCTAGAGACATTCAAAACTGGAATAGTTAAAGACCCGAGACACCTCACTCCAGTTTGAAGCTGTTTTGACCAGGGGTCTGGATCAGAAGGCCTCCAGAGACATCTAAATTATTCTATAATACTATAGGCTCTTTTTGAAAGAGATACCACCTGAAAAAAGATTTTTAAGTTTTTTAAATCACTTTTTAGGTAACTATAAAGAGAATACAATCAATAGATTAAAAAACCCCAAAAAACAAACAAACAAAAAAACCCCAACCAACCAACCAACCAACCAACCAACCAACCAACCAACCAACCAAAGAAACTTAGAATGATTTCTGGGCTTCTCTATGAGAAATAACTGATATGTGAACCTGGGAGACTTCTCAGTTTGCCAGCTGAAGATAGGCAGACATAACCTCCCAACAAGCCTTAAGGCATTACAGGATTTCTATCATCCTAAAAATGCGCAAGAGATTAAGGTATTAATAGAACAGACCTTTCAAGTGTGAATGCACTGAAACAGAAGACATGTAGAAAACAGAAAACAACAGATGAAAAGGACAGAGTTTGGACTAATGGACTAAAATAAGTTACACTCAAATTCTCCTTTCATCTTTCCAGGAGAGTATCTAGCAATGCCACTACATGTGTGGGGTACCAAATACAGGTGTACACTTGGAGGCAAAAACCACTTATTGTGTCCTCTCAGATGACAGCTTTGTAAGACATTTTTAGGAAGGCTTTTGCCTTCAAAACAACGTCCCCATGTAGATAGTTTTGCCAAACAGCAGGATTTTCCCCCACTACACTGTACCTGTAATTGCCAGGAATGGTTTGGCTCAAATTCCTTCTGCAATTCCTTTTGTTTTCATTGTGCAATTCAAGCAGATGGGGACAAGGTGTTTTCATCTGATATTTCAGCTGAATCTGTCACCTGTGACTACCTCCCTCACAGATTAAGTTTATTGTGCTTACTACCAAGGCCATCTTTCTTTTCTTTTTGTAAAGGGCTGGGAACTGAAGTTTTGAGTAAGTACTGTGAGGCTATTCTGTAAAAGCCTGCACTAGCTACACGCTGAAATCTGTTTTATTTTTTTGGCTATTTGTGAGCCTGGACCATGAAGGAGGTGTTCAGTTTAGGTTGAATTAAGTCATCCAGCCTTCTCTCCTGACACATATTAAAAATATATCTGGTTGGGGCTTTTTTTGTTAGTGTGTCTTTTGTTGAGGTATACTTTTGGCATTTTGACTCAGACAAGAAGCATCACAGAGTAATAACACTGACTTCTCAGACTGTAATTACCACTCTCTACCCTTTGGGAGTGGGGCTGGTTTTCAGTTGAAATTTAAGATGTTCAGGAAAGAAATTGCAGCAATCAAGAAGTTTTTACCTCCATATTCTGTCCGCTTTTATAAAGCTGAGGTACAGCAATTAACACTTCAGCTGGCACATCCTTATCCAGCACACCAGTAATCAGTTGTGGAAGAGAAGAGAAGAATAAATTAAAGAAGATCAGATACCACTGATCAATCATTGATGAGCCAGAGAACCCACAGTAGAACTGGTACCAGAAGAGAAGGGCCACAAACATCTGAAACAGAACAAGCAATGCTGTAAATATAACAAGATAAGGAGGATCATCATCCCACCGTGTTCTGAAACCATTCTGATTCCAGCTCTGCAAGGACTTATCTATGAATGCTGAAGACATGAGCAATCCTTGTGAGGATACCTGCTCTATAACTCACTTCCTCATGCATGGACCACTTGGCTAAGCTGCAAACATCTGGCACACCTGCGACTCTTTGTGCTGCTGGAACCTTAGATCTTGGGCATCACACAAAGTTAACTTTCAGTTCAAGTGAAACACTGAGGTGCAATTTAACTAAGTGTAAAAAAGCTCTCCCAGCCACCACTGATCTCTAGGTAAATGAGTACTGATGTCACAGCACTCACACAACTACTGTAAGAACAAGAATTGCCACAATAATATCCTCTGCTGGCTGGAGATGTTTTGGGAGACTTTTGCGGCATACAACAGATAAATGCAGAGGTTTTTTGCCAGACCAACATGAGACCAGCAGCAGTAAGGAAGGTGAAACTGTAAGGTCTAGAAAAGTTGTCTTAACTATTCAATCTTTGTGCTTTGACATTCAGCAAATTACAAGAGCTGTAAAGATTCCTCAATCTCCCTTCTTCTTCAGCTCAATGAAGAAACCAGCTGCATACAAAGATGCAGAGGAGTTCTTCATCTACTTGGGTTGGAATCACCCAAAAATAAACAAACTACACAACTGATTTTTTCTACAATCTTTTCAGCATGGAGAATCCAGAGGGCTTAATAAAGGTGCTGATTTCAGCTGCTGCTGAAGGATTTGGGATCTAGAAAAAGACAGCCAGCTTCCTAGAGAAGAAAATAAATTCCCAGGCTTGGTTCTCTTAAAACTAAAATTTTTATTATTCTTTTTAAAGTGATTAAAACGAGAAAACTGTTGGAAACTGTTGAGGGTTTTCCTCCTTTTAACAATGAAGATGGGAAATGAAATGACCTCTCCTTTCACTTCCTCTTCTTTTTGTATTCTGTTCTCAAAAAGCTTTCAGTCAGATGGAGAATGTTAACCCTTCATGAATTTTAGATATGGAGAGGAAAATACAGATCTGCTCTATCTGTGTGCCCAAATGTGGTTGAAAATTAAACATAGGAGGAAAAAAGGCTATGGTGTGATTAGTCAGTGAAAGCTGCTTTAAGGAGAGTAAACCTGTCTTGTAAAGGGGAATTGCCACAGAGTAAGAGGAAAATCCTGCAGCACACAAATTTACATACATATATGTATGTATATAATACACAAACACACATATATACATAAAGTAGATAAATGCTCAGGGGAAGTTTACATACTACATTGAAGTAGCTTGTATATGGCAGCAAATACACCTCACTGTTAGTGAGCCCATTCTACAAATTAGCCTAGGAAAAGTTAAATGGTATTGTTTTTCTAAGCACAACCTCTAGAAATGTTTCTGTAAATGTATTTCAAGAAAAATATCTTCCTATGGCCCAAACAAGACTGAGTTACCAAAGCTTAACCTCTTCAGCACAGCTGTCTGGGACATGGCGGTTTCATTCCAAAACTGAACATATTTAAAAAATTATTTCTTCTCCACATGAAAACAAAAAAAAATTCTTGAGTAATTTCTCCAAAAGAAATTACAATAAATATGTAAATTTATGTACTTTTTTCTCGCTCTTTTAAAACAAAATGCAGCTAATCCTGGACATAGTAAATTTTCTCTCTGGAGCCTTGCTAACCTGTCTTGGAAGCAATTTGGCTCTGGCAAGAATAGGTGGTTTGATGAAAATACAGTGAGCTGAAAATCAGCTCTACTATGGGTCTTAATATTGCTCTAGAAGAAAGCTATTCAAATAAATGAGGGTTAAATCAGATTTTTTTTTTCTCCTGAAATTTTATTTTGTATTAAACAAGTTTTTTATTTTATTTCAAATGTTCTCTTTGCCTCTGTGTATTACCTCTCTGTAGAAGACAAAACAAATTTACATAAAGATCTTAAGTAAAAAAGGTTTGCCTTCCTCCCTTGCCAGATGAGACTGTTTTATGCATGTGGTCCCAGAGAAAATTTCTCAGTGAATGAAGTATATGTTAAAAAATTTTCAGTGCTGCCTTGCAGAGACAATGTATAAACAGGAAGAAGATGTGCATACTTGTGCAGGTAAAAATTTGTTTACGTAAAATCCCTTTTCATCAAGCTCTGATATTGCCAGTCATGCTATGTTTTACTTTATATTTTACTTGTATTTTTATCATCACCATGAAGCTGAACATCTTCTTGGATAAGTCATCTAAGTTTTGAAATGGCTTTTGCAGCAATGTGAAGTTTAAATTTTAAATTAGCTAGGTTCTAGTGGAGAATGGAAAATTTCACAGTATGAACAAATGGGGAAAAGAAACCACTTGAGCAAACAGCAAACATGCAGAAGATCTGCAGTGTAGCTATCTTGACTCTCTGTGGAGAATCATCCAGAATAGTCTCCTTACAGAAGGTTCAGGTGCTCCTATCTTTCCATTTTTAACAATCTTTCCTTATGGGCAGGCACTATGTCAGACATATTCATGTTTATATGCTGGATATCCAACCACAGTTTAGAGTCAGAAGCAACAAGTATTTCTCAGGAAGCTTTGAAGGCTGCCAAAACACAGCCAACACAAAGAGATGTCTTTTCTAGCCTTGAGGCAGTAGCTTCTGAAAATGTCTTATTAAAAATGGCACGAGAAATAATACCTGTAATCAAGGGCAGTTGTACCACGGAAAATGGAAGATTTTACCCAAGCCGAACAAAAGCATTGATGTATAAGCAGCATCTCTGGCTGCTGATTGCTGGAGTGTTTTATGTGCATTACTTCTGGTTTTGTGGGGGTTTTTTTGGTTTGTTTTTTTTTTTATTTTAAATTTTTAATATAAGATGGCTATGAATACACCTCTTGGAAGTTCAGATTTGATACTGTCATTGGCTATCTTGGAAACATCCAGCACTGGGGGTGGGAATGCAGATGTTCAGCATCATTCAGGATCAAGCCTTAAAACTGATGCATCAAATGATGCATGCAAAACACCACCACATGTTTCAGTGCTGTACTTCAACAGGTGGCTCTCCACTCAGTGCAGCATTACTTAAATCTGCTTGCTATTTCTGACTCAAGCAGCAGCTCAGATTACAAAATCCCTTCATTCTTCTGTGTCTGAAAGGGCACTTGCATGCAGTCCCTGCTCTGATGCCAGAATGTATTTTAACATGCTGGTTGTAACAAAAAGTCACTTCATTAATCCTTTAGCACCCTTAGGTATCCTGGTGATGTTCAAAATTTTGAGCAAATTATGGTTTTCTTCTGATAAAAAATTGAGGATTAGATTAAAATTGAAAAACAACTTTTACAAAACTGAAAGCCACTTTTCTTCTGATACTGAGGACTAAATCCAGTCTCCTGCACACTGCCCTCTGAAGCAAGCAGAGATATGAGAGCTCTATCTCTCCTCTTTTTCTTGCTTCTTCATATGCCTTACTCCCAAAGTGATTTGTAGCTGTTGCCAGTGAGCAAATATATGTGCCTGTCAGTGACTCCCACCCAGCTGGTGGTATTCTTGGTTTCCTTGTTAGGCTGTTTTCAATCAATCATCTTTGTACTCCAAGATCAATGCAAAGGGCCTTTGTTGAGGCCAAGGAGTAGAGCTGCTTCTGGCTCGATGCCCAGTACTGGATTGAGTCCTGTTTCCTACACCAGGGAAGAAACACAGACCCATTGTCTGTTCTTTACCACCGTGTGCTTCCTTTCTAATGAACTCTTCTGATTAGTTGGAAATAAGATAAATCAAGAAAAAAAAAACAACCTTCCCAGTCTCTCTGAGACACAGAGAGGACTCAAATTACCTTAAGTCACTAGGAAATATGTACAGTGATTCATAAACAATGATGAGATACAGTCAGGAAGAGAAAACACACTCAACTGCTACTTGGGACCAATGCTGGATGACTTTGGCATTGAAGACTCCTGCATCCAGCCAGCTAAATTCTGCAAAACTGCTCTGTAAAGAAACTTTTCTTCAGCAGTGCTTGTTATTTGTGTTACCTAATTTGCACATTCAGCAGCACACTGTAGCTGTTATGGAGTGATTCCCGTATTTCTGCAAATGGCAGCCAGCTGTCTTTCAGCTCTGCAAATTTCTTTACAGCTTATTTATAAACCATTTGAAGGCTGACCTAATGCTCACTTAGCACAAAATAAACCCATGGAAACATGTGGTGCCATAAAGCTGCCAAGTCAAACACTTACTGCATTTTTGTAGAAGAAATACAGCACCATGTTGGCGAGTCGGGAATAACACCAGTGGCCATGAACAAGCAAAAGCTTCTCCAAATGCCTGAACCTTGGGATTGCAAAGTCGCTTGCCATCACCGCCTTTAATGAAACAAAGGTTGGAATCATTATTGTACAGCACCACCTTCAACACTAACAATGAATCTAGTCATCTTCTTGACTCCTGCAGGCACTGGAAGTTTTATTCATGAAGAATGAAATTCATGACAGGGCTTATGAAGTGCAGCTATTGCTGCAGGGATTTGAAATACCCATGAGCAAACACGCCAGCTCAGAAGGACACACAAGGCAACCTGGTCCTCACCCAGAGGAGATTGCAGCCTCCATTGCAGGTGGTGACAAGCTAAAACAAAAAATAAGAGGTGGGAGAATGGCTGACAATTGCAGTTGCACGAGCATGAAGGCCCAGAGTTCATGTGTGAAGACTGTGGTGGCTGTATCTTTCTCTGTAAAAAATACAATGTACTTACAGGGCAAAATGAATTTCCAGAGAATAGGATAAGAACAGCACAATTAAGTGGTTGCATCATAATGATTTGACTTTAAAAGACAAAACAATAAAAATATTAGTTTTAATTCAATTTGCAGACCTGGTTTATACAGTTTACTTGGCTGTCCTGAGATATCAGTATTTTGAGGGATTTTTAAAATCACACATTTTCAGTAACTGTGTATGAGAAAAAATCACACTAGATGAGATTCCTCTGGGACTGTGCAGACTGTCAGATGACACTGACAAAATGAATCATGGTTTCTCTCTAATTTTGACTAAATTTCAGGGTACTGTAGATCTAGATGAGACCTACTTGTGTTATCATAGCTGTTTCATGATTTTCCTTATCCCTAGGATCACACTAAGATTTAATTTAGTATTATTTTACATTTCATTTTCTATTTTGGTATCACCTTTCTTCTCACAATTCAGTTCAGCAAAAACAAGTGGAAAGGTGAAAACCCCCAAAGGAGCAGTATCTTCCTTACACTCTGCTGGGTATATTTTGGCCATATTTTTAAATGAGAGACATATTTCCTTCTAAGTTTTCTTAATTCTCTTTCCTGGTAAAACATCAAAAGGTCTCAGTTTTCCCAAGTAGGTGCTTGTAGAAGCTATTAAAATAAACTCTAAAACAGTATGCAAGAGAAGGTGTAAGAATGCATTGCAATTTAAGCAGTAGATATATATATATAAGGACTGAGACACTTTTTAATATGTTGACACATCCTAGGATTTCTCAGGTACTGAGACACACTTGCTATAACCTCCCTGCACTGAAGTCTGATTTGTCTTGCAGACATACAGCTATCTTGTAGTTTGAGGAGAACACAGCTATGCTATGTCTGCTTCCTTGTCCTCCACCCCATCTCAGCCTATTCCAATGTCAAAACAAAACCGTTAGCTTCACTTGTGCTTCTAACATAGTTCTTCTCAGCAGACTGTGAGAAGTGTCACGATTCTTTGCTTTTTTTATTCCATTTGTATTATGGTGAGGAACACCGAGAGAAAGATATGGTATCCAATTACATTTGCATGTTTACTTAGGCTCAAAATACCTACTTGATTTTCACATTTTTTTTTCTTCCAGCTCCACATGCTTGCACAGAATGTGGAAAGAAAATAAATCAGACAGTATTGCTGTCTTAGGCATCTAAATGCTCAACGCCTTCTGAGTACCTGCATGTGTGCAATTCTAACATTTGTTTATAGTAAAAAGGTCTGTGTGGCTCCTTAGGACTTGCAGTAAGGGAAGGGATCTATAAACATTTTGCACTCTGCTGAACTTTTATTTAGAAATAAAACCAGGTAGTTTAATGAGTTAATGAGAAAACAGCTTTCAGACCTGGATACACTGCAAAAGCCAGGGGGATTTGAGGACAGGTTATTATAAGTACTGAAAGTGGCATAAAGGGGAAAGGAGCAAAAAAAATGCTATGAACAGTTTATGCCTGCATTAGGAGAAAAAGTATCTGAATTAATACATAGATTATGGAGCTTATTGATAAGTTCATAAGAGGTGGTAAGACCCAAGAAAAACGTTTGCAGCATATTTTTTTGAATTTATAGGTTTGGAGGGGAGCCCACAAAACCAGCTTTCTCTGAGCTCTCTGGAACTTGGACTGCCTGCAGAGTGATACTGCAGAAGTTATGCAGGATTTGAAGATGCGTACACATTGAAAAGTGTATGATAAATAAGAAAAATATCCACTGACTTTTATCCAGTGTCCTGTCCTAGCTTCTGCTGATCTGGAGTCAGAAAATGCATAAAGTTGATACCCAAGTTCATAGCTCACTTAAATTTTTGTTTTATAAGTTTGTGTGTTGACCCAAATAAATTACAGCATTCATGAAATTCCATGAAATAAAACTCTATAGCCAACTTGTGCACTATGTGAGGGAGGCCTCTCTTCCCTTTTGAGCAAAACATCCAGCCAATGTTGCAAAAAATGCAATTTGGGTCAGAGAACCACCCACTGGTAACTAAGTTAAGGAGCATGCTCATCTGCTCAGGTCCTCAGGATGGAAACACTTCCCACTTTCCTGGTAGAGCTATTTGACATATACTCAGCTACTCTGTTTTCTCTTGCAATCAGCCTGCCCAAATACAAAGCAGGTTGTGGAAATAAGGTATACTCCTCATTCTCTGTGTCTTACTGCCACGTCTGGTCCTAAGACTGCAACTGATCTGCACTAGCAGCAGAGGAGGCTGAGATAATACATACATCCTATACACATACATCCTCTCTTCTGGGGATGAGAGAAGTGCCTCTTACACAGTGGTAAATGCAGTAATCACAGGTGGAACACATTCAGAAGACTACAAGGCAAGCACCCTCATCCTGCTATTCCCTGTGACTGGAAATGTGGCCAAACCAAGACTTGCTGTAAGGTGTGAGGAGCAGTGGTTCTGCAAAGGGCCACAATTTCTACTTTCTTTACTGTTTTCCTGTCTGAATAAACTGAGTGAGTGAGATGTGTGGGTGGCTGGGGTAAGGGTCACCACCACACCATGCAAATAGCTACATCAGTTGTACTGGCTTATGCAGCCACTCCATAGAAGTATACCCAAGCAATACAGGAGAGAGGGGAATAAGATGACCCTTTATTTCCTAATTAATGCATAGCTGAGTTGTTTTTTTTCTCCTTTAAACAATTATTTAGCTAATTATTTATTTAATCATATTGCTTAGAGAGATCTGATAAGTTAAATTTTCTGAGAAGGCAGTGTTTCTAAACTCATGACAGATCTCAGAACAAGTGTGAACTCAAACTCAAGCTGAGAGAGCCCTCATAAGATAAAACTGGCACTCCTCAGCACAACTTGGTGCTTTTCCTTTATTTGTACTGACTATCCAGAGGCAGTCTGAACAATCTGACCTATAGGAAGTGGCTGTTTCATGCCTTCTTGGGAGTGCTTTCCACTGGATGAGCAACATTACCTGCATGCCTTCTTGACCAGAGATCCCCACACCAACATCTGCCACTTGGATCATGCTGACATCATTAGCACCATCACCTAAAGATGACAAAATGCAGTTTTGTTGTCACTAGCAGACCAACAACAGCTGGTAGCAAAAAACCAAAGGAAAAACACTTTTTACTGAGTGCTGGTTGAGTATAGTAAGAGAGACATTTACTAAGTGTTGGTTTGGTATAGTAAGGGAGATGTGGAGTAGGAGAGGATTCACCTTTAGAATATAAGGTTCAAAGCTTGCAAAGTTTCCAAGACATTCTGATCTTTTTAGACCTTTTTATCACAGGAAAGAAACAATAAAACAAATCCATCTCTTTTTAATAATACCTAAAATCCAGGTATCAGGCTTGAACGGCACCAATAGTAAACAGTATAAAGATGAGAATGAGCATCCACAATACTTCTGCTTCCTGGTTAAGAGTCTGCCTCCAATCAGGTATGACAAGAATTAAATGTGCAAGAAGGCCTAAAGCCAATGTCATCAGTTTCCCTGCTGTTGGCACGTGGAAGAGTGGTATCCACTCACCAGACAAAGGTGATGTCTTTCTGAATGTGTAATACAGAATTACAGAATTTACAGAATCACAAGGTTGGAAGAGACCTACAAGATCAAGTCCAACCCATGTCCTAACACCTCAACTAAACCATGGCACTGAGTGCTATATCCAATCTTTTTTAAACACATCCAGGGATGGTGACCCCACTACCTCCCCAGGCAGACAATTCCAGAACTTTAACACTCTTTCCATAAAAAACTTTTTCCTAATATCCAACCTATATTTCCCTTGGTGCAGCTTAACACTATGACCTCTTGTTCTGTCAGTTGCTGCCTGGAGAAAGAGACCAACCCCCACCTGACTACAAGGAAGTAGTCCTTCCTTTCAGGAGGTTGTAGAGAGTGATAAGGTCACCCCTGAGTCTCC
Organism: Passer montanus; assembly: GCF_014805655.1. NCBI lineage: Eukaryota > Metazoa > Chordata > Aves > Passeriformes > Passeridae > Passer > Passer montanus. The sequence goes on from NW_024367707.1 coordinate 22,112,159, forward strand.
TTTTCTCCAGGCTACAACCCAAGTTAGCTCATGTTGGTTAAAAGGGAGGATGCATACAGCTAGACTTTAAGCCAGAGCAGGAGCTTAAGCTCAACTTGCAGGCTCAAGATGCTCAGAAAGAATGAACATTCAAGCTGCCCAGTTTCCACCAGCATTTTTAAGCATTCTGGATAATTCAAGTTAATGAGCCAGATGTTTTTTACAACATATGCAAATTACTACATCCACAGTCAGTTAGCCAAAGATATAAATTTAGTGGGAGGGAGGCATATTTGAGCAAGATATAATATACTAAGCATGAAGATTGTGATAATCAGCACATACTTGGTGATGTTGATGTCACACAAGCCTGGCAATTATTATACATACTTAGGGTTTCTCATGGGCAAGTCCCACCCATATGTGTTCCAGCTATAATTAACCAATACAGGTAGATGAAAGCAACTGTATTTCTGACAGTATATGCTGAAATCATATCTTCTAATGAAACATGAACCTAAACTTGAGATAGGGAAAGATGAGCTTGTTGACTTGTGTAAAAATCATAGAAACATGGAAGATCCTGTCAAACTTAAGAGAGATGGACTGCCAAAGTCTCCCCTTTGCCAACTGAGTGATTAGGTGGGGAAAAGTGTAACTGTTGTTATTAGACCAGTTGTAAATCCACTCTCTATAATGACAAGGCCAAGTCATAGCCTGTGGTGTATGGCTGACTTGTGATGATAAACACAGAACCTTGAGTTTAGGCATGACCAAATGAAACAGCAGTGAGCACAAATTTTTTGAAAACTGGTGTTTTGCAAAACACTGTTTTGCACAGCATAAGATAACCCAGTTCTTCACAGCTATGTTCAGACATGTCCAAACCTAACTTCTGTAGGAAGAAATCCCAAATACTATTCCAGAGTTCTATGCTGGTTTTGAGTAAATATGTTAGAATAAATATATTAGAAACATGTTTTCAGACAAAACTGGAAGGCTATTTTAGTTGTGAGGCAGCTGGGAGGGTCCTGTTGCACGTCAAAAAAAAAATCAAAATTTTCAAGACACATGAAGGCATACATCAAGGTATACATCAAGGCAGACTAGTATAAACTGAGGTATTTACCTATTGCCAAGGTCATTGCTTTGAGTTTGTCTCTGACTAGTTTCACTACCATGCTCTTTTGGAGTGGGGTAGAGCGACAGCACAGGACTGAACGGCATCGCTTGGCTAGTGCAAGAAATTTATCTTCTAGTGCAGGTTCCAGGGCATAAGCTAGAGTCCTTCCATCAATGACTAGGCCCAAGCTGGAAAGCACAGAGGAAGAGGGTGGATAGAGAGGGGTGAACCCAACAGTCATGTTTCCAGTAGCTCCGTCTATTGTGTTGTTTGAAAATTTAGACTCTACGCATTGCAGACACTGTTCCAGCAAGACAGCACATGTCTCCTGAAAAGAAATTCAAAATAAAAATGCTTGAGAGAAAAGAACATGCATTCAAAGGCTTCTGTTTGCTGTATGCTTAGGCATAACTATATATGGAGAATGTATTATTTGCTGTGCTGTTTAAGTTTTAATTTCTAATAACCTTCTACTTGTTCTGAACACACTTAAACCTTGCAGAAGGTATGACAACAATAAAGAGTAGAAAGGCTTAAAATCTAACTCTTCTTTAACATACACTTTTGTATGCTAAATTTCTTTTAGCTCCTTCTCAAGATAACAGTGCTGAGAAATTATATATAATTGGTACCAAGTTAAGTATGGTGATGAACACCATTATGGCGATGAACACCACGTATACGCCCACAACTCAGATCAAAGAGTTATGCATTGTTAAAGGCCAATTAAAGGTTATTTAAGCTGAAATCTCTCTCCTAGCCATACTCAACTAGAAGATGTTATTGAGAATATATGAACATTTAAAAGAAATGCTATTGGTCTTACAGCAAAGTATGACTAAAATGAAAAACCATGGAAAATTAATTTACCAGTTCAGTTGATACACCCAAGAATAGAAAATGCTGTTATCTCTTTCTCCTTTTTGAAAGAAATTGGAGCTGAATACTGATGGCCTACCTCTCCTCTGCTGATCTGAAGTCCAATTTTATCACCCCATAAAAAGACTACAGCACTATCAGTCTGGTTCCTTGTATGTTAGACCATATCAGTAAACCCTTTGTGACTGCTTGCAACAAGTTGAGCACAGGAAAGATCAGTAATTCAGAAGGATTAGAAAAGGTCTGTTAGGAAGCAAGGCATTACTGTAGATGTGGTTTTCTGACTCTCACTCTTAGCACCAAAATTTAAATTTTCCTTCTATCTCCAGAGAAAAAGCCACCTGAGAAAACATGAATGACTGAGTTATCTAAATATTACATTTAAATGGCATAAAATAAAGCACAATTTCTCAACAGGTTATCAATTGCTTTCTTTCTCAACATGTACTTAATAACACGTTGCTTTTAGACTCATTGGTGACAATACAGAGAAATAGGGATGTTTTGGGAATGCATACTGAATAAAGTGATTTATGCTGATAAGGTATATTTTCATTCATGGTGGAGTTCACTACACACAGTTACATGTTTTCAGTAAGGTAATGATACATGAGGCTATGGTTTAGAAGCATGATTCACTGAAAAGTATTCAAAGGCATGTCCTACCTGAAAATTATAGCTGAAGCAGCAAAAGAAGCAAAAAAAAAAAAAAAAAAAAAAAGAGAAGACAAAAAAAGGAAAAGGAAAAAAGCCATCAAACTTTTAATTGTACAAGTTGAAAATAAAGCAAAACTAGTTAATTAGTCAACTTGTATACTGGATCTGCTTACTGGTGATTCAGCATTCAAAGTGATGATTTCTTCATCGTGGTCTAGTAGCTTGCAGGCATATGCAATATTAACAGCTGTTTCTTGCTTGTCTCCAGTAAGAACCCAAATCTGCAACCCAGCTTTGCGCAAGCTTGCAATGGTTTCTGGAACACCATCCTGCAAACGGTCCTCTATGCCAGTTGCACCTAAGAACATAAAAAACCCAAAACATTCCATATTAAATGAACATCAAGGTTTCCCTTAAATTTTAAGCTTAGATTACAAAGAAAAAGAAACCAATAAACCCAAACCCAAACAAACAGACCAGCAGCCACTTTTACTAGGAGACAGCTAAACTACCAATGGTTGCAAGATTTGGGCAGCTTTTTGGGGGTATTGAGGAGGAAGAAAGGAAAGTAGCTGTGGTAAACAGAAAATCCAGAATTAAAAATGTCAAAAGCCACCAGATGCCACTCCTAGTCCCAGAGGTTCACAAGGCTTATTGTCTCTATGCTCTGTATCTACGTAATTTCTTCTGAATGTTGCTAGAGAAGCTATTCGTTCTTGCAGATCAGTTCAATTCCTAAAGGTCTTAACTGACTTTTCTCAGCAAGAAGAGAGTGGGTCACTAGAAATTAATCTTTTATAAGGGGACTAACAGAAGGACTGCAGTTTGGCAACGGCAGATTAGACAGATCAACCTTTTAGTGCCTTGTTGCTGCTCTTTGCTCTTGCAGAAAGATGCTGGTGACCAAATGAGATATAGCAGAGAATAAAATCTGTTGACCATGATGTGAGAGTAAAATGTATATTTTCATGCTTTCAATGCATCTTTCTACCTGTTATAAAAGACTGGGTATCTGTTTTAAGCTTACAGAAATCAATTGACTGAGGCAAGGTATTCATATATAAGAAAAGTGGTAAAAAGCCACTCAGGACCAAGCTTGGTGTCACCACTGGTACATCAGTGCTCCACTGAGTGTCAGAGAGACTTCAACGTGAGGAAATGCAAGCCCTGCCACTAGCGAATGAGGAAGTGACAGACATGCGAGTTACTTGGAACAACAGGAAAAACAAAACAAACTTTTCTCAGCTAATTATTTCTTCTATGGTTGTTCCTTGAAAAAAAAAGCATTAACAACAGAAGTCCCCTTAAGTCTGAGCACCAGTCATTTACATGAAAATACATTCTTAGGGCAATGTTGGGAAAGCTATTGCTATCCAAATAAAGAAAAATGTATTCCAGGCTGAGTTTTTATTCCCAGAGCCTATTGATGACTGATCATTGCAAGCTACAAACTACAGTATGAGGTTCTTAGGGATTGACTGAACTGATAGTTTACTACTGTCTGGAGCTCACTTTCTTTTTTTTTTTTTTTTTTTCAGCTCAGACTGCAGCCAAAGCCAACAGGTACACCCATGGTGGGATCTTGATTTCTCTGGTCTGAATTAGGCAACTCATGCCCCTCTTTAAGTCAGGGAAGAGAACCAGACATTTGGAGGGCATGACTCATCTAATCCTAAAGCAGATATCTATGTCAGACCAAATGACCTACACTTTTTTTGTCTCCCCATTGGTTTTATGTTGAGCCTTAGAGATCTGTAGTAGAATCATTAAAAGTTGGGTGAGGTGGATCTGTCTCCCAGATCCATCCTGGCAACTAGCGAAGGTCTTTCAACATTTAAACTCAAAGGAGTATGATTTGGTTCTTGCAATACTTTTTACATACACTGATTTTAACTGCAACCCCTTGCCACAGAATACACAGGCCCTGAGTGCATGTGCTGAACCTGATGTATATGGAAGCTGATGCCTCTCAGAGATGCAGTTTGTGAGCTTTGCTTCGTGTGTGTCTCTGGTGCCCCTGGAGTCAGGGAAGTCCCTGACATGTTGAAGCAGCACTGAACTAATGAAATTCTGTAGACAGCTTGGGCCAAGTCCTCATCTTCTTTAGAGCAGCAGCTCCCATTTAGGAGATTGTGTCAAATTCATCCCTGGTATTACTCCACTTATTTCATTAGTGATAAAATGTTGGCAGCAGCAAGGAAAACAGAGTATGTCTTTTATGTTAATTATATCCTATTCCTTTGTGGTGCTGCACATGACAGCCATGATAAAGTCCCACGAAAGCCAATTTCTATACTGTCAGAAACAATCTAAGGGAAAGAACGGATTTCATAGCCAAGCTTTCAGAATTTTTATCACATTTTAATTTCATGTCCAGCTCTCATTTCATTACCTAGCAGATGCAGATTCTTCTCTATCCGCAGTGCTGACTGGAACAGAAGTTCTTCACGATTTTCAATAGAGGATTCTGCTTCTAAATGAGTTTTTAACCAACAGCCATACTCTTCCTTGCTGAGAACCTATCACAAAGAGTATGTGAGGACACAGTCAATATGATGCAAAGGCATTCATACTTTACTGAATAAAATGAAACAGAAGTTTAGAATCAAGAACAATAAAATAATAAATACCTTCAGTAATCTCTGTAAAGACTCTCCTTAAAAGCAAAGTAAAAGCCTGCATTTACTTACTCTTTTTGCAATACAGAGAGTCCGTAGCCCATCCACAGCATAAAGATTAAGGTAATTCTGGGTTTTGCTTCGGATTTTTTTTTGATGTTTGCCCCGAGGGTCATCTAGATAAGAATAAAGCCATAAATTACTTGTTGAAAAATAACAGCAGCTGAATTGCCTCAGAGAATAAAAACTTGTATACAGTGCTTACTGTACCAGCGCTTTATAACTGATACTTTTAATGAGGTGTTGATATTTCCTGGGAAACTCAAGTAAAACACTCGCTTTTTTAAAAAAAAGAGTCTTTTTGTTCTCTTCTCTGTTTGCTTCTTCAAAAAAGTCACTGTGAATGTATGTGAGAAAGGCCTTTTTTTTACCCAAGTATTTACTTTCACCTGAGTATTTTAAGAAATCATGATAATCTTCACAGCAAACAATACTGTCAGAAATAGAAGTATGATTTCAAATACACTACTAGCAAATGTTTTTTCCACTTCTCCACATCTCATCATGTGCAGAAAACAACACTTAAAAATAGCACTCAGTCTTCCACCTAGGCTAATATCTTGAAAGAAGTGGAAACAGTGCTCTGTTTCATATTCTAAGTGCATGAAGGACCTTTTGTTTGTTACCGCTGTACTGATACTTCCTATCTGACTGAATCAATGCAAGAAATTCTGGGTGTGACTGTGATTTCATTTAGAGCAGAATTTGCACTTGCAGACCTAACAGCTAGCTTCTACCTTGGATGCATCAGCAAAACTTCCACTTAGCTTTACTCTTCACTTAAAGCCATGTGTAATTACTCAAAATGAGGACGGAGCATCTGTTTCTTTTCTCTCATCAGCAAGGACTGGTGCAGTGTGCTCACTCTGTGATCAACATAGAGTACTAAACATGACGGCAGCACATTTTGTTCCATCTTATTACATGAAATGGTGTCTTTAAAAATTAAAAACAGCAATAATGCATCTTTTTTATAACCTAGGATTGAGACAAGTTCATGAAAAAGGTACTGTAGTAGTAATCTTTAATAATATGAATTTCAAGGTTAGCACTTAAGTAAACATACAAGGGGGTAACTTTTAGATTGGAGCCATTGAGTGAGAATGACTGGTACCTTCTGGCAGGTTTTCCTACTCCCTGATGTGATAAATTTTTTTTACTAAAGTCTGAATATTTTAGGGAGATTTAGAATAATTTCAGGATATAATTCTGTAACTGGAGCTGTTCCTAAGTAATTTTTTTTTTTTTACTAAAGTCTGAATTTTTTTAGGGGATGTAGAATAATTTTAGGATATGATTCTGTAACTGGAGCTGTTCCTAAGAGCAATATTTGAGTTACTGGTACTTGCACAGTAATCAGTCACTGAGTCAGATGACCACTCCTCACCCAAAGTCTGGGCACCTTGAGAGACCTACTACATACAGCACTGAATGTGCTCACCTCTCATACTGAGAGCCTATGGGCACTATGCCATTATATTAAACACTTAATACAGGTATATAAACTAAATGGCATAAGTTTATACTGTTTATACTTTTCAGTGTCCATTTACCCAGTGTGCACTCATAGTGACTTTGATCTTGCTACATGTAGACTGCATATGTATATCTGTCTGTCTATAAAGTTACATAGCATTCAGAACTTATATTATATATATTTATACAGCAGCAGAGTGCATAATTGGGCATTCTGGCTCCAGCACAGACATATACATGTATTGATTTTGTAGAAATAAGGGAACTGTGAGTTCAGAATCCAAATATTTGGGTTTTGTTCCATTTATCTCAACAATGTATCAGAACATTTAACTCATTGTATGGCTAATTTCTCACCTTTAAAGAGTTTTCTGTCCTCTCTAGGTCTGCAAAGCTTGGAGTATACATACATAGTTGTTCCTAAGGGATTCTGTGAAGATTGTGGTATTTCCTGCATATGTTCATCTCAGGTCAATCTGATTAAGGTCATGTGGTGCATACTGACTGGTAGGAATATTCTCTTGGGCCTGCCCATCTACCCATTAATACTACCTATGCTGTCACCATTGATTGTCTCAAAGGGACAATACAGATATATAATTCCAGAAGGGGTCATGTGGTGAATACTGGCTGGTAGGAATATTCTCTTGGGCCTGCCCATCTACCTATTAATACTACAGATACATTATTCCAGAAGAACATCCCTACAAGTATTATTTGCAATTGGAAAGCCCTTTCTTACACTCTATATAGAAATATGCATATAAGAAACCAGCAGCCTAACACAGTTTCATTTTGCTACTTTTTCTATTAGTGCATGATAACCTTTTTGGCACATGTGCCTTTGCTGTATAATGTAAGATTTTTTTTTTTCTGGGAGAAGTACTGAAGCAAACCTTCTTTGAGGCGTCTTGTATTAGTGAGCTTTTTTTAAACTTTAGAACAATAAAGCAGGCAAGCATTTTTCCCAATTTATACTAGAGAAAAATGCCATATTTTTTGCATATCCCACATGAAATCTTCTTATGGGAGTGGCTATTTCAGTGGCTCACTGACTTCAAATAATGCAAACTTCAATAGGTGCTTAAATACATCAAAAGCTGTTTCTATCCCTTTAAGGTTAAATGGTGGTAATCACTTTAGATCCGTCTAAATACCACAAGTGCTAATGCAATGATCATAATGTTAAATGCTCATACCTCCTTCAATGAACAAAGACAGCAACTCTGTACAGTAGAGATATGTATACTATTTTCCGTACAAGTTCTCATTTCTAGCATAACAATGACAGCTAAAGCCCCTTACAGCTGTTCATATGCCTTATCAGTCCTACACTACATTTATCTTGTGCTCAGAAGTTAGAAGGAGGGAAGGAATTTTTTGCTGACAAAACCCAGTTGTGGAGATTTTTTTTAGCTGGGATGCAGTGTCTGCTCTGAGCAGTGTGACCACATGCCCCATGTCAGTGAAAAACAGCAAGGAAGTCATTTCCAGAAGAATGATAGAGAGCTAGTGGCCTTCTGCTTCTTCATTTCCTTCCATAATCTTGAGCTGCAGCAAGTCACTGCAGTCATTGTTTTCTCAATGATTTATGTTCACAGCTCCTGTGTGAGCTGGGTATTGACTCACACAGTAACTTTCTTATTTATGAACATGGTGACTGTTGAGATAAAGTAAGAACAATACACTCTTGGGAATAATTTCAAGGCTTTTGGAAATAACCTGTTTGCTATCAGAATACACTAGGTTCCACAGTCTTAACCACAGTCAGATATACAGGCAGAGCAAATGGAGTAAATTCATAATCTTTTTTAATTTTGAGGCTCATGACAATTTATACTTTTCTATAAGGCACAAGGAAGCTAAAACATAATACTTCTGCTTCTGATTTCAGGCTGCTTCTCTCATCATATTATAAAATACTTATCCTTCCAAACAGGAATCTTTATTTCATGTGGCATTTGAGCTGGGAGATTACAGACATGGTGCTGCCTTGGTCCTTCAGTCTAAGGGCAGAAGTCTCAAGACACGTGCTTGACTAGTGTACAGTTCACATGTCCCTGAAGCACTAAGAGAGCAAAGACCATGTTGGGGGATTAGCTGTCATGTCCATTCACTTTTTAGTTATTTCCTTAAAATGATAAATGACTGAATTCTTGTAGCATTACATCTCCTCTCACACACATGTTCCACCCTCACCAGTGAACTAGATAAAACCAACGACAGATCCCACAATGCAGATAATAGCCACAGCATAAATCTTTTGAGGTTCCCTCTACATCCATTGACACTAGGACACTGCAGGCAGAGACAGCAAATTCAGTTCTAGGCGTGAAAGATACTCAAGAGAAATGGCAAATGCTTTTCAGACAGATCTGCTGAAACATACAGAATTACTGAAGCCAGCAGGGGCTCAAGAGAACTAGAAAAAACAAGGGAAACTACTTATGGTGTTCTAGTGGCTGCACTTTACATTGCTTGTGAAAACAAAGCACACCAGAACTCATAGTTCAATTTGGGCTAAAGAAACCCCAAACAAACAAAAAACCCAAATCAAAACAAAAAACTTCCTGCAAAATTTCAGAACCACTTTCAATTTGCTTGCCTGTAATGATGGTGGAATCTGTATTTGCCCAGCTACAGACACTGCTCATTCCCACAGTGACCTTCAGGAGCTCTGCTTCTTCTTTGAAATATATCACAGAATCACTAGGTTGGAAGAGACCTTCAAGATCATCGAGTCCAACCTGTTCCCTGACACCTCAACTAAACCATGGTGCCACATATAGTCTTTTTTTAAACACATCATGGGATGGTGACTCCACCACCTCCCCAGGCAGACCATTCCAGTACTTTATCACTCTTTCCATTAAAATCTTTTTCCTAATATCTAACCTATATTTTCCTTCACCTTTGATGATGTTGTCATTTTTAAATTTTCTAACTGGCCTTACTGTTTTTATCTAGGTGGGTCCTAGGTAAAATTTTCCCTGAAATTTCCTGAAAATTCTTTAATCCATTGAGTCTACTGTGAAGGGACATTGCAGCTTTGAACACAGTCTGTTATATGTGGCAAAAAATTTAAGACCAGGCATAAAATATTTTTTCTTTTCTAAATGCTCATTTCTCATTCTGAGAAACTCATTTCCAATAATTATTTTCTTGGTATTAGAAATTAGCAGTGCTAGAATTTCTCTATTAGTAGTTTGGAAGGAAAGAAGTTTCCATAGATGCTCTACGTGCCTTCTTGATATCAGATCTTTGGTAGAAAATTATTCATGAATACTTTGTTGTTAGTTAAGGACAGGTTGTTCTTAATTTTTTTGGCTCAGCTTTGATTTATATGGCTGAAACCAGAAAACTAATGCCAACATTTTTTCTGTGTTTCATTAAACTAAAATTACACAGTATAAGCCTTTCACAATTGTTTACTCCAACTAATGTCAAAATAACCACAAAGTCAATGCTTAAGTGAAACACAGGAAGTACCTCTAGCACTTTGGGGCTCTGTCCATTCATATTGGGGTAATCTTTAAACACTGCATGAAATTCAGTGTTGAAAATACAGTAAATTAGATGAAAACTGATTAATGCAAACTGAAACCCATGAGTTTCCTCTAACTTCTGAAAACTTACAGGATTCTTCTTGAAACCAACTGATTACAATTAGCTACTTAAAGCTGTCCCTGCTTCCTAGGACATTTGGGTGCTGGAGATTTCTCCATGCTTTAGGGAAATTCCATGTTCACAGCTACATGTATATTGCTTGCCAGTCAATCGTGTATTTGAAGCCAAGATTTCTTGTCTGAACAGCATCTCTCTGTCTTTTGACACAACCTTTCTGTTTTGATGGCTGATTGATTCACACTGCCCTTTAGCATCATAGTTAAACATGAAAAAATGTGCTGCTTAATGCAACATATTTCAGCAAAATTATGTAAGGACTTACAAATGAAACAGAGGGAAACAGCAATAAAAAGTACTTCAGTTTCATATGAAATACTCAATTGTCCAAGCACTGCCAGGCAGGTTTTTCTAAAGAAATGTAAATTGCTTTGGCTGAGTTGTAAGAAATTCCTTTAAAATAAAGCTCGCAAGTAGATCTTCTATGGAAATTATCTTCACTCATTCTTGTGAGGTAAAGCACCAGTAACTTGTAACAGAAAATTTGCAATAATTACAAAGTATTGTAAAAGAAGGGTAATGGTTGCCATTTTAGAAAATTAAAAGCATAAAGTCTCCTTGCTAAACAAGGCAGTAAGATGTGACAAGATCTTCAGCAACTAACTGCCTCCCAACGCCCCCAAAGGTAAGTAAGAGGTGTACCTGAAGAGCAGGGGAGAAGAAGATCCATAACAACTGAATCTGCTCCTTTAGTGTAAACATTTATTTCATCTGTGAGAGGATGCCTGACCACTACCGACATCCTCTTCCTGACGGAATCAAAGCCCAGCGTATGTAATACTTCAAAGCTTAAGGTTCCCAGGTGAGGTAGCTCCACTGATACCTGGTCAGACAGCCTTCCAACCAGAGAACAGTTATATGCCCTTGCTGCATAGACGAGAGCAGCTTCATCTGGACTCTCTGCTTCATAACGGAGTTCTCCTTCCTCAGGTGCACCCCCCACAGCCGTCCTGCCTTGCTGGGAGCTGTAGCCATTGTTATTCATCTGTGCAGAGTATGCCAGCTTCTCTTCCAGTTTCAATAAAGTGCTATCCGTAGATGTAGATGAAAGCGTGCTTAGACCAAATCTGTGCATTGATTTGCTTGTAGCTAGACTAGAGGAACTGCTGCTGTTAGATCCAGAGGTCAAGCGACTTGGAGTGAATCTTCGTATGAAGTCTTCAATGGTTTTTACTGGAGATTTTAGTTCAAATCGGTCTCTAACCTTGAGATGAAGAAAACCCACCAATGAACAAATGCCAAAGAAAAGCTGTGCAAGAATTCTGACACTGATAGTCAGTCTAAGAATCTGCAACTAAAGAGTAAAATTTCTTTGAGGGCAAAAAGTAATGGTATTAGTATTTTGAGAAAGGAAAGTAAATGGACAACACCGACTCAACAACAACAACAAAATAACTCACTAGAATTTCAGGATTATATCTGTGTATGAAAGCACATGTATTTGTATTAAAACAGTTTTTTCTTCTTTCACTTCCTCAGATATGACGAATGTATAGTCTATCAATGTTGCACCATCACCATCTGCAGAGCACACTAGAAGCTACCATTAGTATGAGCTTGTCATCATTTGTGCACATTCAGTGAAGGTAGTGAAAAAAAGTTAATGCAGTATTTTTTTGTTGAGAAGGGTGGTATCTCGTTGAAGTAAAGTTTAATGAGAATATGCCAATGTTGAAAATATTCTCAAAGGACATGTTGCAATAAGTAATTTCCCCCATCACTTTCAGCAAGGAAGCATTTTGCTTCAGACTTACCATTCATCTCAGTTCACACAAATCTGTTCTAAAGATACAGTAGCATTACTAGTAATAGCATATTCATAGTAATATATATTATATTATTGTGTAACAGTGTAGCATTCCTTAAACAGCAGAACTGAGCATTCTCCAAATGTTTCCTTGGCACAAAACCACATCATTTTGCAGACTAGTTCACTTTTTATTCCAATCTGGAACAGAAGCAAAGCGCAGAATTTTCTCCAGAATGGAAATTCCAGCTGCTGGCGAGCTTTAATATTACATTCCATTATAGTTTTGTCTCACAGATCATCTTGGGAATGCATTCTCGAAATTCTCATTCATCAATGACACTAGTTAAAGGCCAATTTAAGCCCTAACGATCATTATTTCTCATAATGAGCTTAAGATGCATCTTTTACATAATTTGAAAGTTTTAAGTAATGTTTTTCAAGTGTATTTCTGTTTTTAAACTTTTAAAAAATGTCTCACCCTTAATTTAATCTATATATGAAATATTTATTCACTGACAGCTTATATCCCTTTCTGGTAAGTTTTGCACATTTACAAATTAGTTTCCACACATGCTTACATATTTATGCTTATTAAATGAATAAATTACAGTACAAGAAATCCGGAGAGTTTCAGAAGTATCTTGAAATTGTCAATGAAAGAATATCTTGTCGTGGAGGCAAGTGAAATAGGTGACATACTCCACTCAGCTAATGCATTATTAAACTCACTCACTCACATAGTGGTTCTACGAATCATCACAACTCTAGCTGCTTCTCACTAGAATAGGGGGTTTTCATTTCCCTAGCTTACCAGATAATTTAGTATCAAGGCAAAAGAAGCCTGAACTCTCTTCTCCTTTTTCTTTACCTTACCTTCTGTCGGGGCTGATTAGGCGCAGTAACCACAACTGTGTTACATATAGTCAAAGCTATGAAGAAGTCAAAAACGTCGCACAGTTCTGGACTCAGATGAGATAATGGCTGCTCTTGGCTCCTCATGACCTCCAGGTGCTTTGCACATTCATTCACCTTTTCTAACAACCTGGGGTCAGGTGTGATGTCCTTCTCCTAGTAACAAACAGCAGTGATTAATATCTGTACTTCCACATTTCCAAAGCAGCAACATACAATTAAAGCACCCAAAGCAGTGTCAATATCAAGAATTTTGGGGTGGCCTTACACCACAGAGTAGAGGTGGAGAGAACTGTAACACACCCATTCTAGAAAATAAACAGTTAACAATGAGCCTACTGTTAGAAATTATGTGAAATATTTATAGCAGCAATATTTATCTTCTTTGGAGGTAGTGGAAAGGAGGAGAGTTACATCCTAATTTTCCTCCCTCTTTCCTGTTTAATTCAAGACATTTATTATCTAATACTAAGGTATGGTACACTGCAGAGACCAGAAGTATGGAGAAAATAGACAGCAATGACATTTAAAGTTTGGCTTTACATCAGCACAAGAAAAGGAAACCATCTTTAATTGTTTCTTAGAGAACAACCATCCATACATTTGAAGTTAATTCATGAAGGTTTTTTACACTGAAACATTGAGCCCTTTTAACTCTATTTCATCAGTATTTCCCACTTATTTAATATAATTATTGTGAGAGCAAACTCCAGTATTTTGTAACACAGAGGGAGGTAAGTATACAAAAGATTAAAAGATAAACTGATCTAAGCTTCTTTTCTCAGTAGAATTTTATCTCTTGATGCTCAGCAGCTGATGAATACAAGCAACCAAAGAACTCCATGTATAAAAACTGCAGCTTGCAATTTTATCAAAAGAGCTTACTCTTCTTGACTGAAATAAAGAAATTCTACCAGTGCAAACAGCATCTTTTTTTGTCTACATTTGTAATTTGCTTTAAGGGTGAATTTGTGTCAACAGTGCAACAATGCAAAACCCCTGAATAGACACAACTTGTCTCCTCTGTCCTCTTATTGCCATTTAGCTGATGGAAAACTTATACAGAGTTGCAACAGTATAAAATAAGCCAAATGAAGTTGCAAGGACATAAAGTCACCAACATTTTGAAATGTAAAAATGTTTAGTTTTTAATATACAACACATGCAGTCAATTGATAACCAGTGAAACACACTAAAAACTATGCTATGGTGTATGTCAACAGTGTCTAAGAATTGTAATACATGGTGTCCACCCCTGCACTTGATAGTTTTAAAATCCTCTGACAAAAGAGAAAAGAGTTTGCATGTGCAGAAAAATTCAAATCCTTGATCTCAATGCTATTGTCAGCTTCTGTAGAGAAAAGGAAGACATACGTTTTCTTTCCAAACTCAAACTATAACTCAAACCAACGTTTCAGATTGCCATTACCTTCAGCTTGTTCACACAGACAAGGCATTTAGATAAGTTCTATAGCAACACTTCATTGTTTTTGTACAAACAGCTGTGACTACAGAAGTAAAATCGCCAAGATGAAATCTATAAAGAGTCACAGAATGTGCTGCAGATTTCTTTACCTTCTCCTTTCCAGGTCATGGTTCTACTACAAGATACAGCACACTGTGCATTTAGTTCTCATGACTTACCATTGGGCTACTGAATGCAGTGTGTTTTGAGAGTATGCTTGCTCTTTTTGCTTCAGCTCTGCTACCTGTGCGCCGGTGGGTTTTGGTGCTCTGGCTCCTGTGTATCACTTTGAGGCTCTGATGGCTGCAGATACTGTCACGTTGGGACAGAGTTCCTCCTTTTGGGGCTGCCTCTTCTTCTTCTGAATCAGGTTCTTGGTACATTGCTAAACGTTTGGCTATCGAGTAAAAACAAAGAGGGACAAATGTTGCGTATGTTAAAAGTGGCTTAGAAAAAAAGAGGGAGAGGGACATGGTTGTCAGGTGATCTGATTTTAATGTTATGCTGCACTTTCTCAGTAACAATGAATAATTCCATTACCAGGAGATATAATGTAGTTTTAATTGAATGGTAGCATCTAATGGAGGATGCAGATAACATAATTAGAAATGTAACACAATGCAAAGGCTGCCTCCCTTATCATCACATTCTCTCTGAAAGGCAGTTAGACTCTGCAGTAAGTCAATGCATCCCTGAAGACTATTCTCCAGCTCTGCCTGATGAAATCAACCAAAGAATTTGGTCTTCACTTGAAATCTGAGTAGGAAATAAACAATCCAGAAATTTTTCCTGTCATTTCCAACACAAATTTAAAATAAAGTATTTTAAATACTTTACTTAGTATTATTACTACTAAGTACCAGTTACTGACACCTGAAATGTACCCAGAACAGCATGCCTACAGAGCACTACTGCCTTTGTTTTACACACAGAGATTACAGACAGCATTAAAGCCTTGGTTAAGGTCAGGGCCATTTGCTGCAGAGTGGAGACATGAACCCAGATTTTTGACTGTTAGCCTGGAGATTTTGACTGTGGAGCCTGGAGCCTGTCCCTTCTTCTCTGCATGAGAGACAGGACAATGCAGCATGCAGTATGAAAAGAGGGTACCCTCACCTACTGCAACACTTGTTCCTATCACCGTCTGCTGCAGTGACCAATTCCTGGTTTACACAGAATGAAAGAGTTTTTCCAAATGATATAAATTAGATGAATATTTCCTCAGTGAAGAATCCAACCACCGTCTGCTGCAGTGACCAATTCCTGGTTTACACAGAATGAAAGTTTTTCCAAATGATATATCTTAGATTAATATTTCCTCAGTGAAGAATCCAAGCAAGCCAATTAATGCTAGAAAACAATCCTGACAGTTGGATATACAGAAATCAAACAGGAAACAGAAAGAAGAGGTGTGAAACAGCTGTGGAATCCTGCCCCTCTAATGACAAGCTGTTTAGCTCTAACTCATGTACAACATATTTCTTCATTCCTAAAGACCACGGGCATTTAGTAATTTGGGTGATTCATTAGGCAGGCAAATGCCACTCTAACAGGTATCTATTTATTCCTTCATCATGTATTCATTGAAAAGTTTTTCATTATGCTTTCAAAGTAATCTACACCATACAGTACAAGTTACATACTTGTGGCTCAGTTTGCTTCAGTTCTCCAGTGTAACAAATTAGATTTTCCTAATAGCAAATGATAAATCACTATCATGTACTTTAATTATTCAGGCCTTTAACAAAGAAAGAAATTATTTCAAAATACTTCCTGAGAATAATCTTGCATTATAGGGTGAGTTTGGCACATGATTGCTTTTAATGTAGCTAGCTTTACAAACAAAGAAAAACCTACCGTCACTATCCACTGCAATTTCCAAACATGTTTTAGCTGTCAAAAAGCAGCTGGAGGAGTTGCAAGCAGACCACACACAGTACATGGTGGTAGCTCTATTACTACAGTATCATACATTAGAGGTTTTTTCAACTACATTTGAAACATGTATGGGCTTTGTCTGAAGAATGGGAGTTTCTCAGTCCTGGTTGTGACTGCTCACCTGGTCACTGCTCTAACTCTGTGCCCAAGTATGCAATTCCTCCACTGCACTCTGGCTCCTCCTGGCAAAAAATTCAGACCATGGATGCAGAAAGGACCATAGCACATTTGGAGACACAAAGCAGTTCACTTCTGCCCCACAGGTTGAATAGAGCTGTGCAGCCCAGGTCTTGAGGCTGATGTAGACTAATGGTGAATAACTGGGGAGTTGCCTTCATTAGCATTATTTGGTGTGATACACGTTCCTCTGTGTCATGCAGTGGGAAAGAGGTTGAGCATGCTGTGAAGGCAGATGCTCCTTGAGCCACACAGCTTCTAGTTGCCTTCATTAGCATTATTTGGTGTGATACACGTTCCTCTGTGTCATGCGGTGGGAAAGAGGTTGAGCAACATCATGTTCATTGCTGTGAAGGCAGCTGCTCCTTGAGCCACACAGCTTCCAAGAGAATAGCACAGCACTGCTGCCTTATCCTTTCAGTACCTGCCTAGTTCTCTGATTTGTATTACAGAACGAACAGGACAGTTCAAAGAATTAGAGAAGTCACCGGTCCCCTTGGTCCTTCTGTTGCATGGTAATGAGCTGCAAGTAAATGAAGTTTATTTCACCTCCAAAGGCTGCTTCCTGCAATTTCATTCATGTGCTTTGGGCCAGTGCAGTTCTAACCTCTCCTATCACTCTCGCCCACTAATTCCCACTTTCTTCTGCTCTGTAAGCTTCTGTGTATCTTCCCAGAGGAATACAGATCCCTACAGTGCGAATTTAATTTAACTGATTATAGACTTGTCTATATCAGAAGCAGTCTACACTAAAGGCCCAAGGAAGGAAGGAAGGAAGGAAGGAAAGAGCCAAGTGGATATCACAGTATGTTAATTTCAGATGATGCCTCAAGAACCAGAATGGAGCATCACACTGAATGGGGTTTTGTCCTTCTCTCCACTGGGGAGGTTTGATGGAGTGCACACCCCAGCATGAGGCCTGTGTGAGGGCACTGCCCCGTCAGACAGTGCAACTTCTGCCTTCATGATCTTCTGCAGGCTCCTTGCTACATGCTGCTAACCCCCGGCTGATAAAAACATTGCTCAAGATGACAGAGAAGTAAGGTTTTCCACACTTTACCAACATTTAAGATTTAAGAAATTGTAAAAAAAAAACATTTTTGTGGCTCATTTTCTGTAGAGCCCTCAGCAGGAAAACCAGTCTCAAGCAGAGCTGGTGTCACATATGGACATGTCCACTCTCAGGCAAAGCATAAGAAAAGTTTGGATTTGCCATAGGGATAATATTTTCACCATAGATGCTGGACATTTGAATGCTAGACAGAAATCTGAGCTGCTTCTTCTCATAATAGGTAACATCCCTTGACAGGGAAAGGGATGTTACAATTACTTCAGCTTTGCAAAATGTGCCACTCAGTTGGTCCAACTCCCTTCCAAGCAGAGGTTTTTTTAAAAGGATACATTTTCTTTAATAATCACACCTACTTTAGGTTTCTGCTCTGACAATATGTCTTGAGATATAAAACCTCAAAGATCCTGAATATAATTTTATTTCCTGTATAAAAACTCTACGGTTAAACAGAGAATGCATTTAATGTACAATACACAGTTATGCCTGCATACCATATCTCTGGATTCCTCATTGCTCTTTCTTCTTTCTTGCATTACATCTAAACATATTTTGTTTATTCAACATAGCAAAAGCTGTTTCCTAATGCAGCAGTTTATTTATTAGCATTACACTGACAGCATGGTTCTTTTTAGTCTCTATAATAATAGCTATCTCTTGCTCCCTATACAGGTTTTATTGTAACACATCCATTTAATTGTCCTTGCCCCTGAGAAAAATGAGTAAAAGGGAAAGTAAGAACAAGACTAGAATCTCATTTAACCAAATCAAATGCAATTCTTTTGATACAAATGTTGTTATTTCAGTTTATACCAAGGGAAACCTGACAGCAACAACAAAAAACAAGCCTGAGCACCTTTCAACATTTTCTCAAGTGCAGTCTTACACATTATATAGCAAGAATTTAGGAGTTTAAAGAAATAATGAAACCCGCTTCAATCGTTAAGCTGTGGCTAAGGTTCACATTGCTTCAGCTGTGCAGTGCGTGCCTCTCTGGGAACATGCTGTTCTCTCCACCCACTCAGCTCCCTCCAATTGAGAACCTTTTCCTGTGAACATTATAACCTGAGAGACATTGTTGTGGGATACTTTTCAGTTTCAGCACTGAAAATTGATGGCCTTGATCTTTTTTTCTATCCAGTTTCTTATTAAGGGCAAAGACACAAACAACTTTGGTAACACAGCAAACAATTTATGAAAGTCAAATTTCACTATCCTGTACTTCACTTTATGACACAAAGAAGAAACTACAGTTAATACTTATTCCATTAACCCTCTTTTATCTTTTATAAGACAGCAGAAAGCTATAAATAAAACTCCTGTAGTAGCTGCCAAGTACTGAGAAGATAAATTCTTTATCTTCTGGAAGATAAATTATTTTATTTTAAAAATCCTTTTCTTTAATTTCATTTTGATTTTTTTCTTCTGCTTTACCTTCCATGCCATATATGCTCTATGACAAGGAGTCCATTTTGCAGGCTGACAGAGACACTGTTGCCACACATCCAGGTATTCCACTAACTTGAAATGTGAGATTGGGAACCTGTAAAGAATTTCTCTTCAAGCAGCATAAAACTGCAGACCCCTTAAGCCAGAATACTTAAGCTGCCATTATGTGGGCACTATTTCACCATGGAAAAATTCCATTTTGCCTCAAACGAGTCAATAAGGCTGCTACTGAACTGTCACAAAGTAAATCTATATATGCAGCACTTACACCACCACACCACCTTATTTCCTCATTATTTTATAAGTGCAAGTTTATTCCACTTTGAAGTGCACTCTAGTGTCTACATGAAGATTGAGACAAGCAGCTAAAATGCTATAAATTTGTACAAGTTAGCTAACATAATCTTAATTTACTTTGCAAGAACTTGCCCATAAAAGCAAGGCTAGAGATAAGAAAGCACCAAGATTTCCCCTCCTCAAATCTTTTGACATCCCCAGGGACTTAATAACCTTAAATCCTTTATTAAGAACCCTTTACTCAGAAACTGAGATGATTCCTTTTTTCTTGAGATTTTTCAGAGAAATTGTCAGTGTAGGTATATGGTTAGAGAGAAGTAGCATTTGTCTCTAGGGATGAGTTATTCTGTCTTTTATAGGATTTAAAATGGGGCACTCCCTATGTACTGAGTTCTACATCTGCTCATACAGCTCTCTTCTTAGTTACCAATTAGAAATTTTCAAAAGGCAGTAAGAAAGGTAAAGAGAAAATACAAAAAAGCTACACAGAATGCTTGAAGCACACAGTTCTGCTAAAGATTTTCATCTTTCTAGGAAAGGCTAGATGGACTATTCTGATTTCTGAAGTTTGTCAGATTTTAAAAGTGGCAGATGAGAAATCCCTTTGGAAGCAACTACTGCCAACTACTGCATTTATAAAAAAGGTTTTTCAATTTCTAAGGCTTAAAAAAAAAAAAAAGTAATTCTCTAATATGGCTGGACTCTGCAGACTATGTTCTCATGACTACATACAAAAAGAGTAAGAAAATTCCACGACAAAACCACCCCCTGAACTAGGAAAGATTTGTTTAACATAATGTATTTTCCTGTAAAAATCAATTGCTAGCCAACCTTCATCAAGAAAAACTGGACAGCAGAAAGAAACTCATTCTCTCTCATATTTAGTGATTATAAAACTTTGTTAAACAAGAAAAAAATCACGGAGGTTTTTATCATCTAGCTTCACTTCCATAAACTTCTCTTATTCTTATGTTGTCTATAGTTCTTTCAGTCATTGGAAGGAAGGGGGAGGAATTAAAAGAATGAAAAATTCAGATTTTTCAGATCTGTGTGGTTGTATTCATGGAGATTCAATTTGTGTTTTGTCAACAGCTTCATACAATGGGTAGCTAAAACCAGAAAAAAAGAGATCACATGCCATAGGCAAGAGGGTGATTAATGCAGAATTTGGAAAACAACTATGACAAATGTCAGGCCAAGACCATCTGGTTGTAGCTAAATCATGTAAGGACTTTCAGAAGCACATTGGGCTTTTGGGCACCTACTGTCTCTGTGATTAACAGGCAAACTTGGGGCATGGCCAGCTCTAAGAATTGTTAGGAACTGTCTCCTAGCCTGAATGAAGAGCGCTGCTATGGCCATGCAATTTGACATATAGGGAAATAACACATTTTCTCTCTTTTTTTGTGCTAACGTTCTTTTGGGCTAGAAGGTAGTACTGATTGGAAGAGTAATTCTGGGATTTAAGCAGAGTATAGTGCCAATGGGTATTCTGTAAATAACCTAGACACTTATGAAAGGGACAATCATTCTTCTACATGGAGTGGTCCATGACATAGCCTGCTCCTGAATTAACACTCTGCCCGTTAAGAAAACCTTTGGAGAAGATAATAGTCATACAGATGTGAGGTGGGAGTTCTCTTTCTTTGTATAGAGAATTCTACACCACAGAGAAATAAGAACATATTAGAGAACTATCACAGATGTCTAAAAAAAAATCTGATAAAATACATCCCCCAAATGTTTAATTTTCTCCAGTAAATGTAAACTTATCAGATTACTATCCTCCATGCAAATATCAGCAATTAGGTAACTAGTAAGCCATCCTTGTCAATATAGTCTCCACAAGAACTAAATGTGCAGTGCAAATTCCCATAGTTTGATCCAAATCAGTGCATAATCCACCACCAAAATATGGTAAGTGACCTCAACAGTGCTGAGTATTTCACAGTGCTTCCATCATGGAACTATTATTACGTATGCTACGTTTCTGGATTCCTCTTCAATGCTAAGCTTTTGCATAGCAGAACCTATGAGTAATACTTTGTACTACCTTCAGCTGATTCTATCCCACACTAGTGAAATTTATTGGCCTCTATTATTTATGTTTTTGTCACCTCTTGTCTAGACTAAAACAATGCAGTACTCCTAGGCAAAGTGCCATCCACCAGTCATAAGAAACTTAGAGCTTATAGAGAATTCTGGAGGAAAATGTTTTCTCCCAAACATTAATGAAAACTTGCTTCCCATACCTAAAAATGTATTAAGTCTCACTCAGGGTTTCTGTTTTTATGTTAAAGCATGCAATAATTAATTCAACCCTGCATATGGTCTGCATAAACCTCTGTGATGAAAATCATAATTAACACGTCCATGTTTGATGTAGAACAGAACTCTTCTTCATAATCATAAAGCTCACCTTTCACATGGGGAATTTATACAGCTTTGTGGCATGAATTTCCAAGGAAAAAACGATACTCCCACCACTCAAGAAAAAGACATGCTGCCTCAAATATGCCAAACTGAACACACACCTTTAAAGTAGCTCCCAACCCCCCAAAATTGTGTACTACATGTATAGAGAGAGGAAGAAGGGGAAAGATCAATCTACATGTCAGGGAACTCATGTACATTGCTTAATGCACTCCCTGAGTGCAAGGAACTGAGATATGACAATGTCAAATGCAGTATAGTAACAAGTAGAACAGAAAATAATGGGACAATTTCTCATAACTCTGAATAAATTTTAGGGAGAAGAGCTTATAAAGCAGCATAGAGAAAATTTATGATGGCTATTCACAATCTGTTGGTTGAGTAATTAACAGATATGCAGTAGTCCTAGATTATGCAGAAAAAAACACTTTAAAAGAGAATGAAAGTTCAAAAGTTCGGAAATTTCAGACCTCAACTTGCCAGTGTAGACATAACTCTTCTGCTCTGTGTGTGTGCATGGCTCAGCCCAAGACTATAGGGCCTCTGACTGACTTCAGTGGAAAACCTGCCAGAAAATCTTGCCATGGGAAAAAAAAAAGTCTGCTACATCTTAGCCTTATTCTTGGATATGCCTGAATGGTGCTGTTATAACTGAAATTTCTCTCCTAAAATTTATGCCTGAGGCAAACATCTGGCATGACAAATTTGAAAGAATAGTTTTAAGTTTTGTACAGCTATCCAAAACTGAAAACAGGATCTTATCATGAGCAGGGTCAAGCAACTGGAATGACAGGCACTGCTACCCCACCACAGCAGAATGAAACTTAAACCAAAGAGCTCAGAGCAAGGTTATTTCCATCCTTAGACATCTACTTTTACAGTAGAAAATCACCTGTTATCGACAGCTTCGCATCCTGACCCATGTACACTAATTATGAATTAATTTCTTCATATAAAGTGCTACTCGAAGTTTGATTCCAAGTAATAAACCACTGTGCATGAAAAAAATACTGGGATATGTGAAGATGTAGTGTCATCTCTGAAACAGATCAAAAAAGGCAAATGCATTTTACTTGACTTTCTAGCATATATGCCAGACTCAGATCATCCCCTAAGTGAAAGATTTGAGAATTTTCTACTTCACTAAATCTTCAGCAAAACCTGAGGTGCAGAGCAGGATGGCATCAGTTTTAACATATGCAGGAAATTCAGATACTCTGGTATAAGACACAGAAAAGTGGCTGACAAATAATTTGCAAGTAAGCACACAGCAATGAAATGTTGTTGATGCACACCCTAAAAGCAGAAAGAGCTGTGATAGATGTTTTATCATATCTGAACAAGAAGGCTTCAGCAGCACAAATAACAGATGGTTATAAAATCAAACTGTAGAATAGGGTTAACAAAATACTTGAATGAAGAATAGTATTTATTGTGGTATTTATACTGATTATAGAGAACAAAATAAATAGAAATTATCAAAATTTAAATAAAGAATCACAGAGAAAGACTTATTTTCCTTAGAGGGGAAAAAAACCCAAAAGAATAAAATATAAATATTGTGTCAATTTAAAAATTATATTTGTCAGAAATTTTATACTGACTGGAGTTACAATGAAGCCCAAACAAAGCCATAGGTGAAAAGAATGACTGAAAAAATCGATCAGTTCATGTATCTGACACTTTTGTTTGTAGTGACATTCACTCTGTTTTCATTAACTTTCATATTGTAATATGAAATCATAAGAGGAAAGAATGCACAAACATAGATTTATGTTAAATTCACTACATCTGAAGAAAAAAGATCTAAACATTCAACATTCAGACTTAAGGGCCTGAGTTCAGCCGACATGTCACCAGATGATATCAAGCACATAAAAACACCTTCTCTGCACTGTTTTAATTGGCAATAATATTCTTGCTAGGAACAGAATACACTCTGAAATTAGTACTAACAAGCAAAAAATCAATGGCAGAGAAGAAGCAAAAAAGAATAAATAACCAGAATGTCATAAACAGATTTAGGAATCCAGCAATATACTCTAATTCTCTTCTCATTCTTACCTACTGTACAGAAGTAGAAAGTCACAGGTTCTCCCTAAGTCCTTTCTGTAACACTTATAGCTCTACCCAAAGGTCTGGTTTCTTGAAAGAAGTGCCTTAAATTTAAGGTCTCAGTACTACTTTAAGTAGGAGAAAAAAAAATAACAATCTACTACTTCAAAATATCTTTTTCCAGTTTAAGATCTTGTCATCTTTCTAAAGCATGTTTCAGAGTCTATTTTGATTCTTTATCTTATTCCGTATCTTATTTGTAAGCTGAAATTCTGTAGTGTTCTTTGAGAAAACTTCCTAATCAGAGATCTTTATGTGTTGTGTAGAATAAGAAACTTATTTTTTGCAAACAACAATATTGTAATTGTCAATATTTTCCTGCAGAAATATGATTTAAAGAGTTAAGATTTGTTTTTTCAAAAATGATAATGATAGTCTTGAGAAAAATAACACAAGCTACAAACATCATAAAATAGGAAATTATAATTTTAAAAGGATGAAGAAATAACACAGGGATAACAACTCTCACATTGCCTTGTGAAAAACAGTAATCTTTTACAGTTTTAAGAGGCTGATACTTGAATGTGAATATTCTCTCAACTGCAGTGCTCATAGAGCAAACACACCTGACACAGACACTTTTCACACAGGAACACTGAAAAGAATCTGACTAAAGTAACATAAAATATGCAATTCTATCAGATTATGTTTCTTGTTAATATAAAAAATAGCATCTTTGTTTGCATTATTTCTCAGTACAAAAGGATAATCTCATTGCAAGTATTCAATCAGACACTAACCTGGCTGTATGCTTAAAGGCGTTATTTTACATTGTATACTTCAAACACACCAAAGAAGTGGGATACCAGCAGCAGTATTCAATTTTCTTACATCAGCCAAGTGCTCGAGTGCTTTATTACATCAGGAGCTAAAGCCAAAAGCTTTAAATGTCTCAACAACATACTGTATCTATTACAGAACACTCTGGTAAGATTGTCACTGCTAGCTGAACACAGCCATTGAATTACACTGATCTGACAACAGCTGTTAAATTTCTTTTGTTTTCCTTTTTGATTTAAGATTACAGCAACTTTTATGACTACTTCAGTTTGCCCAAAGTACACTGTTAGATAGAAAACGTGACCATGAGCTCACCGTTATCATCGTGGGAATACTCTATTCCAGAAACAGTACATCTTCGGAAAACCATCTTGTTTTCAGTTAGTGTCCCAGTCTTGTCTGAAAAGATAAACTGCACCTGACCCAAGTCTTCTGTAATATTTAAAGCTCGGCACTGCAGCTGAGAGTCTGTTTCTTCATCATATAAATCTTTATCTTGATGAATAAAGTATACTTGGCAGATTTTAACTATTTCAATAGATACATACAAAGAAATTGGAATCAGAACCTAGAGTACACAAAAGGAAAGAGAATTAGGAGAAAACAGAAGCAAGGACACAATCAATTATTAAAGTTAGTTAACTTTGTACTAGACTGGAACATAAAGAGGCTATGTACTTTAAACATCTACTCTAAAGTTATTATTGTGCTTAAAGAGTTTATTTACTGTGTTAGATGAGGAAAACTTATGGTGAATTGCAGAGCTGGAATGCATTATTATGTCTAGAAAACTGATTATCAAAACATGAACAGAAGCAAATATTTCTTAGGCTAATAAGCTGAGCTTTAAACTAGTTGGGGAAGGAAAAGAAAAAAAATCCTAACCCAAATCAGACCATACAATCAGAATACTGTAGATGTGAAAAGATTTAATAAAATTGTTCTGTGTAAATAGACTTTACAAATTCACTTTGCAGGAATACAAGAAACAAAATGAAAGATGTTAATCTCTCCATAGGAACAGTATCTTTGGCCTTGACTTTTGTATTGTAAATTATCTGAATGAAGATCACATTTTATAAGTGCTGAAGAAGGAGACATGAAAAGACTTTCAACTGTTTCTTGAGGATTGTCAAAACTACATAAAATACCTAATTTGTACCTGAGTTTTTCTCTGCAGGCTTTTTTTCAGGATAGAAATTCCTGACTGCATACACTGTTTAGTTTTCTGAATTAGATACGTGGGAGAAATTATAGCATGGCTGTGGGTGGTGAATATGGTCATTTAAACAAAAACTACAGTGAAATGTAGGTGTTTAAAGAAATCAGTGGTGAATTTTCTTAACCAATATCATAACCCAATCCCTCAGGGTAAAAAATATTTTTACAGTCTTTTTCATTCCCTTTTATAAACAAGTTTCTGCCCCCAGAAAAGCAACCTCCTCCAGTGTCCCACTAGGCAAACTTCCATATATCTCAGTGACATAAGGTTCTTTTACTTCTTTGAACTTAACCACCTTCACCATTCAAGATATTTCTCCTCAGGACCAAGAAACTTTTAACATAGTTTGTTATTTGGCTGACACAGAGTTTTGCTAAGAGAAATATACCTGAAAAGCTGTTAAAAAGTATAAAATTAATTTTTATACCAGAACACTGTACCCAAAGTGGCTTCCTCAGTCTTTGAGGTGTTGTTTCACAGTGGGTAGACAGAAAGAGTAAAGCTTGTTTTCTGGTTCATGGTTGTTCCTACACAGGTGCAGGACTCTGCACTTGTCTTTGTTGAATTTCAGGCAGTCCTCCTCTGAGCATCTCTCCAACCTGCCAAGGTTCTTCTGAAGGGCTGCACAGCCCTCTGGGGTATTGGCCACTCCTCCCAGCTTGGTGTCAGTGAACTTGCTGAGGAGGCATCTGCCCTTCATACAAGTTATTGGTGAGTAAGTTAAACAACACTGGTGCCAGTATTGAACCTTGGGGGACATCACTAGTGACAGGCCTCCAAGTAGACCCTGTGCTACTGATTACAACCCTCTAGGATCTTTTTAGGGCTTGATTAGCTTCTTACATGCCTTAGTGGTGAAATGAGTACTACATATATAATTTTATTGCAGCCAACAGCAGAGGTGACAGCATGTACAACTTGATTACCTGGAACACTATGATCATTGTCAGAAATAAATATACTGCAGCTAAAACAGGTGACAAATATTTGCCATCAGGCCCTGGAACATCAAAAATTGGTTTCTTCTTCTCACCATATTGCCACACCCATAGACCGTGACCTGCAGGAAAATTGGAAGAGAGAAAAAAGCAAATTAACACCAAGCAAAAATGCTTATGTTATGACTTTGTTCTTAAGAGTTCTCTGGGAAATGGTTATTTGTTTTCAAATATTCTGCATGACTTCTGAAAATGCCCCAAAGCCATGGGTTTTACTGCCTTAGGATTTGGGGTTTGAGAAAGGGCTTTGGCTGTCCTTAAGCCATGCAAGACTAATTTCTCATAACTTTATCTAAATAAAGTGAGCTGGCTAGTCTAAATTACTAGTTTAGACTGTTTCTGTAATCACCAAAGAAAACTACATTTCTTCAGAAAATTATCAATTTCAATGACATGCTGTGTGTTAAAATGAAAGAACTCAACTGACTGCACTAGATGTATGTACCAGCCAGCTATCAGTAAACTAGCTTTAGAAGAAACTTTAATTTTACTGTGTGAATTATATCCACCACATGCACAGAACTAATGAAATAACAGTATCAATGGAGTCAACAGCATGGAAGCTGAGGAATAAAGAGCAAAAGAAATTCTAGATCTTGCTCAAAACGTTTTTGTGGGTTTTTTTTTAAATTGATTATGCTGGTAACTAAATAAATATAATATTTTTATTGTTTTGGGAAAATTGCATTCTTGCTAGAGAGACAGAAGGCTGCCTTTTTAAGTACAGCACTAAGATTTAAAATCCTAAAATCCCTAAAATGGTATGCCTGATATTTTTAAGGTATAAAAAACAAGGAAGAATTCTTCCACAACAAAAAGCATTCAAACTATCACTATATAGTGAAAATTTTTCTGATTCTGAAAATCAGAAATAAAGGACACGTCTACTTTAAAAGTAATCTTCTGTAAGTCATTCTTTGACAAGATCCTTTACATATTGATGCATAAACCCAGTACTGAGTGCTTGAACAATAAAAAAACATAAGTGAGCACATTATTTTGACCCTATACTACCAATATGAGATCACACACATAATGTGTATATATATATATATATATATATATATATATGTATATATTTTTATTCTTGAGAGCAAAAACAGAAAGCTCCACACTGAGAATGACCTACATTAAGGTTTGTTTTATAAATACCCTTAGATCTTCGAAAGAATTGTCATATCTCCAGTTATACTTTATTGACAGAAGGTGCAAAAATGGTCTGATTTCTGCAGAGCACCAGGCAACTCAAAGGGCTCCAGCAAATTCCTGTCCAGCAGTTTGTGGCTGTCAGCACCTCCAGCAGTTTGCTCTGGCCCTCTGCTGGCGGCTTCCAGCCTTATAGCACACGGGACAGAAGGGAAGGTGCACTTGTCACCTACTGAGTGCCACCTCCGGGGAGCCCCAGGTGGGCTGGAGCCACCCACAGGGCACACCCGCTGCTGCTGCTGCTCTGGGGACACCGCGGGGACAGTGGCAGAGGGGACAGCTGCGGGCAGTAGCTCCCGGCTATGAAGCCTCACCACGACACTTCAGCCCTGAGGACTGGGCTGCCCAACACTGAAACACTACAAAAGCGTGTCACAAACCCAGTGGAAACAAATAAGCTGGCTGGTTCACAACTGGAAATACTCATCTTTAAGCATTTAACAATACCTGGAAAAAGGCACAGAGAGATATATTAAAGTGGCATAAGATTGTTATTAAACTACACCATGGTTGTTAAGAAACATTCTGGTGTTTATGCCATATGACTCACATGCAAACATTGCAGAACACACAAATATTAAGGAAATGGAATTCACATGCCGTATATAAAAAATAATTTCTTGTGCCAAATGTAAAACTAAATTCTTTCTCACAAATGAACAGAAAAAAGGCCTGAGGAGACATAACCTGAACTGCAGCATTTCCTTGAACACTCCCAGAAGTTTAGAGAATATTCTGCTTGGATTTATGAAGACTTTTGCTTATTTCTTCTACGTTATGGCTGCAGCCTTAGGGACAGTGAGTCTACGTTGTGCACTGTGCCCTCAATTTAATAAGTACTACTGGGGAATATCACTGTGCTGATTTTGTTTACTCACTGCTCATAAATTACTGCCTGATTAATGACAAGTTACACTCTGCCACTTGTAATTTTGAGGGGACTACTATAAACTGGGGGATTTTTTGGGCTTGACATTTTTGGATGCTATCGAGGGTAGTATAATCTAAGCCTTCAGACCTCTGGTACTAATAGCATATATTTCATTGAGATTAAGAAGGTATTTTGATCAGGTTGTGAATCAAGACATTTTTATTTTTGACAAAAATAAGAATGGAGACAGCTTTATGGATTTTATGTTTTGGAAGACACATGCATTTTTGATAAAGCTAAGTGCATGAATCCCAAGGCAGTGTAATACTTAAGTAACAGTGTTTCTACTAGTAAAGAACACTTACCAATGGCAGAAAACAGACACATGATAAGAAGTATGAGGACACACCAAAGGACATCAGCATTCATCTGTCTTTCAAGCTTACTGCGCTTGTAACGTGGTCCATTATTATTTAACAAAGCTTTGGTCTCATGCCCTGCAGAAAGAATTGCACCAAACATATCATATGGAACTTGGCTACTATTTTATAGCTATAAAAAGGTGGTATGCCCTATAAGACAGAAAAGCAGCTCTTACCTGCATAGATTACTATTCCTGCAACTTCTTCTGTGTTTCTAATGGTACATCCACGTAACAAAAGATTCTCTTTGAACAGTCCATCCTTTTTTCCACTTTTATGAATACTACAGAAAAATTAAAAACAGAACAAAACACATGTCAAAACATCAAACTTGTTACATCTTACTTGTAATATAACGAGTCCAGGAAACATCTTCAGCATTTAAGAAGTTTTTTCAGTTTGATGGCAAAATATTTAATTGGCTCTTCCTCCTGGGAAGGTTCTCCTTTGTTCAACTTTGAAATTACTTACCCAAGGATCCCCAACATGCAGAGCCCAGCTGGAGCAGCACCAGTTGCTGTTGGATATACAAATGTCCTGGACAAATGCTCACTAGAGACACATGGGCCAAATCGACAGCATGTGTGCAGCCTAGCTAATGCTTGGAAAATGCACTGGACTTCCTGTGCGTGTGTAAACTGACTGAGCAATCACAGTTAATCCAGTCCACCTCAAAGCAGCTGTGAACTGGATAGCATTAACCCACTATTCATATGTGCTTACTAAAGAAATCCTAGAAAGCAATATGGTGAAATTGGGAAATTACTGTGGTTCAGAAGTAGTGATACTAAGGAAGGTGTGCCAGGGATAAGACACATGAGTTCAGTGAAAAGAAAAGGAAAAATATTCAGTGTTTTTATTCCATGTATGAATGAGAACAAGAGAAATTATTTTCAGAACTGTCTCACCAACTATCAGGCAACACGATTCTTGAACTATCTAAGAATGGCCTGCACCCTGAGGATTCTTGTTGACTAACACCAAAACACAGTAGAAAAATAGAATGAAGTCACATTTCTACTACAACTTATTATCTGCTAGGCATGGGCTGACTGAAATGTCAGCTGACAGAGAAATACAGAAAATAGCCTTATGAGAATTAACAAGGACATGCTAAAAAATAATAGTCATTAAAAAATATATTAGAATTTTTACTATGTAAAAAAGACAAACCAAATAATAATTTAAAACCACTTTCAAATGAATAAAAATGCATTTTATCAACTGAAACACCCCAAAGCCTCAGAGAAGATTAAGCAAGTCTGGATTGTTTAAATGTTGTCCTCACTTTCAGACCATCTTTCAATATGCTACACTAAAATTAACATTGTGCTGTTGCAACACCAAATCTGATGTCTACCTGGATTTGAGCACTTAAAATTCTCTGTCCCCTGAAATTTGCAAACTGGCTTAAAATTGTCCTTTTTATGTA
This sequence comes from Passer montanus, assembly GCF_014805655.1. NCBI lineage: Eukaryota > Metazoa > Chordata > Aves > Passeriformes > Passeridae > Passer > Passer montanus. The sequence goes on from NW_024367707.1 coordinate 22,143,171, forward strand.
AAGGTGGAGTTCTTTCTATTTGCTTCCTATTTTCTAAGCCTTCACATCTGGGTTATATATACATGCTTTTCCCTGTTAGGTTCTTCTCTTTTTCTAAATAAGGACCAAAATTGTAATTTAAGTACATACTTCTAGGATCCAGGCCTAGGAACAAAGCCAAATACTTTGAGATTTGTAAGAAGAAAAGGTTCACATTGGTGAGTTCTTTGTACTCGTCCCAGTCTAGTAGGATTACTTGCAGAATATTCTGTAATGCTGGTTATGCTACATAACCTCAATAGTCAAAGCTTTTAGTGAGCAGGATGTACCTGTGTGTACATACACACATATATACAGCATTTTTAATTCAGCACAATATATTATACCCACCCTCTGCTCAAAATATATACATATATATTAAAAGTATTGGTGCTTCAATGAGTATAATTAGCTTCTCTCTGCAGGGATGGAGAAAAAGCATTGGGTTTGACTGCTGAGGTAGCAGCAGCAGTGATAACATCTGACTAGAGACCAGAAACAGAGAAAGAAAGAAGTGGATAACACCAAATTTGCAATTCTGACACGAAAGTCAAAGGTGGTTTTTTAGTCAGGAGACAACTTCCCCTGCTCAGCTCATCCTCCCTGCCAGTCTCAGACACAAGAACAGAGCTTTTACTTCTGTTCTTTTCAGCAAACCTCCTTAACTCACTGTCTCACCTTTTGCCAAAGCAGCATCAGTTGGGGGGCTGCCCAACATCCCTCTGGCAGAATGTCAGTAGGTGTCAATTTGTCTGTGCTTGAACTATGGGAAATGATTGCTTAATGATTCCATTCTGTCAAAATTACACTGCTACCAGGATTCTATCATTCCTTTGATTTTTAAGGCTAAATTCTGCATTAGGCTTTCTTATAAATAATGAAAATGTTTGAATTTCCAATAAAATCGCCAAATGACAGTTATGATTCCTGTTAATAAATGGGACTTTTTAGAGATAAACCTACTTAAGTGGTACTTGCTCTGGCTTATAGTTTTATAACCTTTGTAAATTTTTTACACTTCACAGGAACAGTGGACTGTGCCAGGTATATTGCACATGGCAAACATATACAATTACTTGTGTATTTTTTTCTATACAATTATATATTTGTTCTTACTATTTTAGCTTACAAAACAGCTCAAAAACAATTGTGCAACATCTGAAGTTAACCTGTAGGTGTTAAAACCCCAATCTATTGCTCTCACCCACAGGCTGAGCCTTCTTAGCACATCTCATGCTTACATGCATTTAGTACTGCTTTTTATTTTCCCATATCCAAATGAAGTCAGAGAACTCAACTGTTGCTCACCAGATCTTTAGAAAACATGGATGAAATCAAAATCTGGAACAAAGAAGCCAGCAGAGGCTGGAGGAAACTCATCATTTGCCTCTTGTCTACAGTCACTCCCAGTGACTCAGTAACACAACATACACATAAAACAGTTGGGCACTGATGATAAAAGGAAGGAAAAATTGCAGACATAAAGGTCTGGATTAAAAAATAATGAAAACTAGAATTAGACAAAACTGCTCATTTTGATAACAAACCTGCCTGGTTTGTTTGAGTCTGGGTTAACAGACAGCCTAGTTCCCATTTCTAGCCCTGCAGAGTTATAAACCTTAAGCTTGTTACAAAGGCTGAAGAGTCTGTTTTCCCCCTTTTTGGATTCTGGCCAGTGTAAGTTACAGGCAAAGAAGGAATATTTTCTCTGTCATTCTTTAGAACAGTGTCTGGCTGAAGCCACTGAGATGCCTGGAATGCAAAGGCTAAGCCGTGAGGAAATGCACTGGCAAGTGTCGGTGCAACGCTCTTTTTCTCTGCAATTTCTCACATGGATGACACTGCAAAAATGTGGTATCTTCACATCTAAAATACAAATGTACCACAAATTAGGAGAAGTGGGCAGATCATTTGCAGTTAACTACTATTATGCTACAGCACTCTGAAAGTCTTTATACAGAAGTAAGCCTACGGTTTAATACAGCAATGCAAAAATTACCCTGATGGTAGCTCGCTTCAGCTTTCTACTATGTTTTAACACATGTGTCTACCAGCATTAAAAAACAAGGTAACCAATGATAACTATATTCAAAAGAGAGTAGTTTCTTTCACGTTTTGGTTTATCAAGTGTCTTACAAAGGAAATGGTAGAGCTGGCATTACTTTCCAAAGCTTGACACTCCCAAAGAAAATATTCAACAATCTTAAACATGGTATCAAGTGAACATTACTAGTCAGAAACTTCCTGACTCTCAATTGATGAAAATTAGTCTAGGTTGCTTTGGTTTTTTATTCCTGGAGTGGAGCTGTTATTATAGCACATTAAAGAGACATCACTATAGATTTATATTTGTTTTTTCTTTAAAAAGTTGTGACATGGTTTTATATTAATTTGGGTTTGTTACCTTATGACAACCTTTGAAATAGAAATACACACATGTATTCATCTCCTTCTTCTTCTTCCAGTTCCAAGCTATACTTACTTTGGTATGATCAGATAAAATATTATGTTCTTGTCTAAGAATAAAATTACTTTCAAAAAGCTGAAAAGTCAGATTTCCAATTACAACTTCTCCTTTTCCCTTGCCCACATACACACAAAAAGGTACAAACAAGATTTTAAAGCAAATAGTGCTATTTTTGGAACCTGGAATTGGATTTTTGAATGTTTGCCATGCATACTGTACATTATCTGGCTAGACACATACGGGCAGGGGACATGTTAGGTTTTGTTCTACTCTTCTTACACAGAATATGTTTATAGGGAAAATAAAAGCGAGGGAATGTGCTTGGGTTATTAGGGAGTGCAGAAACTGCAAAAGAGAATTAAAGTAAGCACCTGAATAAAACTGGTAGTCTGCCTGTGCATCTGCACACCCTGTGTTCAATGCAGATTGTGGCAACACAGCTGAAGAATTCAGATGAGTAATGTGCACATACACTTTTTCAGATATAGGATAGGGCTAGGCCCATCTCAATGCATTTTGAATATATTTTTTTTTTAATATATCATGTCTCCTTTTTTCCATGCTGCATTGCTACTTATAGTGATTTTGTTTCAGGAAAACTGTGGGGAACAGATTTTTTTACATGTTTACAGCATACATACACAAATATTTCTATTTCCTGAAAGATCTGTCAGCACTCGCATTAAAACCAAAGACCACATTTCATACAGGAGAAAAAAATGTGAATCAAAACTAGAAACCTATTAAGTGGTCAAAATGTCTAGGAAACTTTGGTAGTAATGTTTCAGCACAGCCTTTACATATGGATCTGTTGAAAGTCTATTATTTCACGGGTTTCCTATTTAATATTTTGGTACCATTTCTGTTGAGCTATTATTGGCTGGTAGCTATCTGATCCATTATTTCAAGCAGCAACGACTGGTAAAATTTTGAACAAGAATTAAGATCTGAGTTTGACATGACAATGACATGTCATTTCAATTTAGATATGTTAATTGCTATTCGTCTTGTTAATGAATGATTTGAAATAGACTCCTGATTCCATTATACTAATGAAGGAACTCTAAAAAGTGGGGGGGAAAGCCTTCTTCTGTGATAAATTAGGGGATTGAGAATTTATTTGTTGAGGGGTTGCTCCCCACTCTCTAATTCTAATGGCCCATGGGCCTTTGGCTGTAAATCTCTTGGAACATAGCTGATGAGAGCTGGAAATCACCTGATGCTTTCTGCCAGATTCAGAATTTGTGTCAAAACATATTCACATCATTTGTGAAACTACATAATGCAAAGAAGATTAAATATAATCAATACTAAACAATAGTCATCAAAAAGATAATACCATGTTTTCTATCAAATAGTTCTGTAACTTACATGCCACAGACCTTTTCCACATGGAGTGAATAAATAGATATAAAATGGAAGAAAAATTTATGCATATTTTCTACAGTATTCTGTTCAATATTTTGGGGACTAAGATTCACACATAAAGTGTGCTAGAAAAGCTACCAAACTTTCCATTTCCATATCTGGAAATGGCATGTCTACAGTAGAGCAGGCCCTCTATTACACACCCTCATGCAGTAATGTCTAATACTAAACTTTTTTCTTCACATGAACTGTAAAGCTTTGTGCTGCTAAATAAAGAAACACATTTTCCCACACTACAACTTGATGTAGTTTAAAGAAACTGTCCTGATTTACACCAGTTGACAGTACATCCTACACAATCTGTGACATCTGAGAGTAGTAACTATGGTGGTAAATGGCATCACTATAAAAAAACTCCCCGAGCTCCAGCAATTTACCTTGTGACATTTACACAATTTAATACTGCTTATCATTCCTAATCAACACGGGTGGTAAATCATTGTATTTGAAATGGAATTAGTGTCAGTTTAACTGTCGTCATTAAAATTTGGGCAAAAATTATGTATCCTGGGCTCTCACTCTCCACATGGTTAACAGACTGTAGAAAAATAAGTGATGCAAGAGTGCATCTCCTAAGCCACCATAACCAACATACTTTTACACTACAGACCAGGCTACATAAGAAGCAAATCCTAGAACATTTGCACATCCTAAACCATTTGTTTCTGAGCAGGACTGACTGCCACAGATGAGCACCCTGTTAACGTAGTTCTGTTTGTTTAGAATTAAGTGAGCATAGGTGATGTGATAATACACAGGAATACCCATTGTGTGAGTCAATCATTTCATTTTATCTGAATAGAAGAAAGAACAGTGCCATGGCTGGAGAAATATCAGTTTTGCCTTCTGATTTTCCTCAAAGACACATGTATTAAAAGAAATATTCAATAGACCCATCTTCATGAAAGTGTACAACAGATTGTGCTTGTTTGTTGCCTCTCTTGGACTTGTTTTCTATTTCTTCATATTTCCAATTGGGTTTTTTTGATCCATGGAGGAAAAGGAGAAGAGTGCCCATAAATGCAGTGCTTCATACATTTATTTCTGTAGTGTAAGCGGATTGAAGGTAGCAAATAAATCCATCATACAGAATGGAACCATGAGGTTCCCATCGCACCTTGAAGAGAGGATCCTCTAAAAGAGCCTTAAATATGCAGCCCTATTTAGATGAGATGATGATGCAACTTACAGAAGACAGCACAAAGCAAACAAGCATTTATTTTATTCCATATTAGAGAAGTGTATACTGAAGGATACTATATGAAATACTCACATGTAACCTCGAAACCTACTTAAGTCATTGTTTGGCTTCTCACATTCAATCACACTGGTGAACTTCAAGGGGTCAAATTCTGAGTCCTAGAATAATAAGAGTGTTCATTATTTAGAGCAAAGATGTGAAAATTTTGTCCAAAATCACTTTCTTTTTTAGTTTTTGTAATATTATAAAGTCCATTTTTTTCCCCAAAGGCAATGAAAGCAAAGATGCAGACCACAGGCACTGAAAATCAAAGGGACCTGGGAAAAAATTTCTAAAGATGCCTCCCAAAATCTCCCTTACAAGGATCACTTCTGTTCTGCAACTGGAATATGCCAAATTATTTTGGTCTGCAGTGGAAAAAATGAAATTTACTTGAAAAATCTCAAAATCTTAAATATTATCATTATCCTTCATGTTCAGTGAAGCCAGCAAAAATTTAGAACAATATAAGTCAATACACTGCCAATTATCAAAAAGCTAACATGAGCTTTTGAAATATTATCAAGCCTTCTTAATTGTTTTATGCCAACGGAGATGAATTAGTCTACCATAGTAAATTAGACGTATAGCAGAATAACTTTTTCTTAATTATCATTTAAAAATCTTCTTGATTGTCTATCTCATTACTCTGAAACTGGTATTGTTGCTGACAGCACCTTTGTTGTGTTTGAGGAAAAACATCATATCACAGCAGAATTACTTTGTTAAATAAAAATCAAGGTTCTCCCTTTTTTGCTAGCTCAAACTACACATTGAAAGCAGATATATCTGATCCTGGTGCTGCAGAGAAGGCTGTTTCTCTCCATCAATGAGTACGACTTTTATAAAACAGCTTTGCATAGCATTTGAAGCAAAGAACTAATAGTGAATTCTCATATTATTAAGGTTTTCAATACTGACAGCACTTCGTATGTTGTGCTATATAATGGTGTTGCTGAGCTGCTGGAGACCCCAACCACTACTTTTTAGAGTAAACTTGTGAGAATGATTGACTGAAAATCAGTAATCACAGGACACAATCTTATTGCCAGTTTCTCTGAAACACACAGGTGTCTCTGGGGTGTTTTGATGTTGACTCTACTCAGGTGAAAGAAATCAGATTTTGAGTAAGAGATAAAATAAACTAGAGGATATGTCAGGATCAAAACCAACACCCTCCTTTTCTCTGCTGGTTACACCTGGAAGAAAGACAGACTTACACTATATATGTGACAATTCAAACCACCCACACCTGAGACTTTTGAAAACCTTTTCTGTATTTTCAAGAAACACGAGATGATAAAGAGAACTGTGAAAATGGGCTGTCACTTAGAGACAGCTACAGCCAACTGGAGGAATGCAAAATTTTGACATTCAGAATTCAGCTTGTAAACAAGGGGGAAAAAAAGTAGTAAAAACAAAGGACAGCTCTGAGTTGGGACTGCTTTGCTGAGAATCAGACTCCCCAAATTACATCAAGCTTGGCAGTAAAGAACCTGAGCCTTAGCAAGAAATAACACCTGCCTGTTGTCCCAGATGATCTTTTCCTTCCTTGCCCCAATATGTTCCTTGGCAGAAGGAAAAAAATAAAAGGTATAGGAAAAATAATCTACAAATATTCACCACTGTCGCTTAAACTGCATCTATAAATTGGATGGAACGGGAAACATTTCTTTTCTCCTTATTATAACATAATATATATAACACATTTAATTTAGCACAATATTTCATTCAATGGTCTTAAAAAAGATAAGAAATAAATCCTAACATCTTTGATGAATGTCTGTGAGGGAATCCTAGAGACACCTAATAATAAAGCCCAATGTAATCAAATGTATGGCTGCTGAACTCAGGAGAGAGAATGTGGTTGGACACATTACCTTCTAGAACAGTTGGACAGCTGGATTCCCTTTCTGCTAAGAAAACCTGCCATGATGGTTTATATTTCACAAATAAAGATAAAAAAAGGTACTTAATACCAGAGCCTCCTAAAGTCTTCACAAAAAAAGACAGATCTTGTCAAGATCTGTCAAGAGAACTAAATGTACCCGACCTCCCCATCAGTACCATGCAATATTGTCTTTTCCCCTCCTTTGTTTGTTGATTTCTTTTCATTTATGACTCAGTTTTGGAACTAAAAGTCCTTTATCATTAAATCTGTTGGTATATTTGTGTTCTGTTACAATTAACTTGAAAGATGTGATTATGGTCTTTACCCAGATAATATCTGGGAGTGAAAATCCAGTTAGAATAGTAGTTTATGTAAGGAAAAAAAGCTGATGAATTCTGTTTTATGGCAAAAGCTCTTTGGTTTATTAATAAATCAAACTGCTCCATCTCTTCCCTGTGAAATGGAAGGGCAAATATACACTGTATATTACAGCTGATGACACTGTTTTGATGTGAAAATACCTTTTCGTAAATGAAAGAACAAATATGTTAAATACAGCCTGTGTGTGACTGCTTTCGGTGGTTACAAATAAGCACAAATTTAATGTAAGATTTCACAATGATCAAAGTTTAGCTCTTTTTAATGCTGATACTCACACTTCAGCAGCAATTGAAACACCAACTCATGACGATGTTCTCATGTATTAGCAGCTACAAGAAGCTGCAGTTTGACAGAAGCTAAAGGCAAAACTGTTGCTTTTACAGCACACAGATTTGCTCTTTTTTCTTCGTAAAAGTCCATGAAAGAAAAAATCTCCACCACTACCTTTATTTTTCTCTTACACTGAATTTCTGCATCACTGTTAAGACACGAGAAACTAGATAAAAATATGGTCAAACATTGAACTGGCCCAGACCTTTGTGCAGTAGTTACCTGATGTGCTTGATTTTGTGTATCTTACTTAGAGAACTGCTGGGCATTAGGCATTAAAGCTGTCCCAGCACCAAGAGGGATGAAAAGCTCCATGCCTAGACGGACTGCAATCTGAGATGAGGCTTTCCAGTACCTAATCTCCCTGAAATCCTGACTTCTGAGGTGCTCTCATCATCCCCCTGTGCGCATCAACAAGGCTGGGTCATGCAAAAAGCAGCTGGGGGATTTTTTTTTAATTTTCTGAAGGTATGTATAATTTTTTATCTCATACCTCAGCAGCTGTCCCAAACTTTTGCCTTGTGCACCACTGGCCTGAACAACAGACTCTGGCTGATAAAAACTGGGGAGAGATTCACTGATTGCACATAAGTTCCCCAGAGTATTTTACAAAACTGTAGGGTAGCAAAGGCCAGGGCTAAATTCTGTTCATGTCAGTCACATTATTTCTGTTGAACAACCAGTTCTACTTTTGCTACAATGTACATTTTACTTGCTATGACTATTTCTAAGGATAAGCCCCCATAAAATAAAGTAAAGCAAAACTTACTCCTTTCACTCAAGGCAGATATTTTACTACTAGGTAGTGCTTAACCTAGAGCCCAGACCCATGCTCTAATGATTTACTATGCTTCAGAAGAGATACATTGGAGGAGTAAAACCCACTTCTTGCTCAACTCTTCTGCCATATTATGTCATATCAAAATGAAAAAAATCCCTGACTTCACTTTTTGATTTTGCCAAGACAGCTTTAGTCCACTGCTTTTTTTTGGAAAAAAAATGCTGACTTCTTAGCAAGTCAGAATACCTTCACAGGTATTTCTGAAAGTTTGAAATTTGTCAAGACGACACACGGTGATACTTACATTAGGTATTTTATATACTCAGGGATTTCATGGAATGTATTTCATTTCTTCAGGACTCCTCTTGCTAGAAAAATGTTTAACGGCCTATACATATATCCTATTTCTTCCACTTTCTTAAAGCCTTGGGAAATTCACTCTTAGTCTAAATGCAGCAATGGAAAAGCTTGTTTTCCTTACATAAGCAGACCTAGTCAAACTGCAAAAACCTGCTAAATATTGATTCTTTCAAAGCTGAGTTTCAAATTAAAGTTAAATTGCAGATGCAAAGGGTTTTGTGACTAGCCTTTTAACAATGCACTAGCTATTAAAACTGACAAAAGGTTCCATTTAAAACAACACCTTAGGTCTGCAATAATTGGGCTGTGTCTTATACCCTAAAAAGACAAAGTGTTGAGGGAAAGAAAATGTTACAATGTCTTTATAGAGTGGGAAACCAACAGGTAGACAGATGAAGACAGTATAAAGATTTGTCACAAAAAAGCAGACTGAATTTAGCCGTCTCCAATATGACTTTGTAGCTTCAGATGTAAGATGATTCTGAATCTCCACAGTGAAATGCCAACCTTTTCAGTTCTGCTGGCAACCTCACGAAACTGTCATAGCTCAAGAAGTAAAGCATGCCAGATGAGTCAGTTTGACAATTACACAATGTTCAAACAACATATTTCCCTTCATTAAATGCCTGTTGTATGGGTGATTTAATAGCCTGCTAGTGATATTAATAATGCATAGTTATTAAAATGTTTTCCTTTATGCATCTGCCCTACTTTACTGCTGCAGAAACCTGACTTTGATGTTCAGTCCTTCCCTCCAATAGGACAGCAATGGGTAGCCAGGATGCCCTTGGGTGACAGTGACAGCTACCCGCTTATCACATTGTGTTTACTGGCTAGGCTGGGGATCTTATCCAGACTTCTCCCTGCAGTGCAGGGCTGATGAGGGTTCTGGGATTTGTTTTGGCGTGTATGTCTGGAGGAAATAAAAAAAGGAGAAATGGAGTCATGGGGACAACTCAAAGAAAATATTTAATAGACAAAAATCTGCCTCAGACAGAAAAATAGCTTTTCCAATTTAAAAGCTTTTAAGTTCACTAAGAACACAGCTTGTTAATGCATAGGTCCATCCTGTTACTGCTTTATATAGCCTTTATCATATAAAATTAATCTGACCTTTTATTACTGGAATTACATACTGACGGTATGCACCCAAAGCATATGAACTGTTTATATACTGAAAGAGTGAAATGTTTTCGTGTCTAAACTGCATTAGTCTCTATGGTACAATTCATCTGTGCCACTAATTCACAAGAAAAGGAAGAAACAGTTGGATCTATGCTGTTTAGGAACTAAGAAGAGCCAGCTGTGCATCAGAATTTAACTATTCTGTTTTTCACACTTAAAACTACTACTATAATTGGATTTTTTTTTCAGTATTGTTTGTTTAAAAGTAACACATGTTCATTATCCAGAAACACTGGAACAACTGAGCAAGTCAAGTACATTTTAGGGAGTTGATCTTCCTCTGGCTGACCAAAGTTTTCCTCTTTGTAGAAAATAATATGGGGGAACAGTGCAATATTCTGGTTTCAGGAAAGAACATGTATTGCTTAAAAGGCCTAGGAAGATCCCAGTAATTCTGTAACAGCCAGCTGAAGAACCTGCTGTTAATCAATCACGGAACAAAAATAACAAAAAATATGTCAACAACACTGAAAATACAAACACACAAGTTTTAATGTCCCTCAGGATGATGGCCACCCTTAACAATGCACTGAAAATTATGGACTATAGTAGTGCTGGAGAGTGGTAAGGGAAAAGTGCATGTCAAGGTTGAAACACAGACCTCGATCTGGACAATTAAGAAAGTGGTATCTGCCTGTTCCAAAAGCTAGTCACTGAAATAAATGAATGGGTGCATAGTCTTTAAGAGCCAACCTCAGTTTTAGCTTAGCACTTCAAATAAACCACAAACCAAGCCTCTCAAGGACTCCCAAAACTCTGTGTACAACCCATGCTGCTACTGCAGCACTTGCTTCACACTAACAGACAAATGTAACTGTCCCCAGTTTCCAGTGCTTTCGCCTTTCTGGAAAGATTTCTAGCAGTCTTTCTGCTTAATTTCTTACGTGCTGGAAGAAAACTTCCATTGATTAGTGGCAAAACACTGCACAGTCATTTTAAAGTACCAGCACAACAGCTCAGGTCAGCTTCTGAATATACCTTGCCCTGATCCTGCTCTAGTCCAGACTACTGGACAGTCTGACTTTTTGTGGGATGAGTTCTGCCACAAGAAATGGCTATGGGAAGGACTAAGATCCTTCACCCAGAAGAGAGAAATGCCAAACTGCTCTTACATCATTCCACAAATAAAACCCAAAACATCAGAGTCCTGACGGGAAAGAGAGTGGTTAGTAATGCCAGGGTTTTCTTGTGAACAGTAAAACCTAATAGTAGCAGCTGCAGTGTCAGGATGCAGTTAAACACACCAAAGCTTGATGACCCTACTTCAGCCTGGAGACAGAGAATCTGGATAAAAGCAGCTTCACCTCACAAGGTATCATGTTTAAGAAATGTCTCTAGGATGTGAGGGAAACCTGTAACATACAGCAATTGCCTAAGGAACTGAAAGACTCCAGCTCCTGGAAAGTGCAGGGGAGCACAGGGGGAAAGAAGCAGTCCTAATGAAAAGACACTTTTTATTCTAAATACTACAGAGCAGCATTTGTATCAGCACTATCACAGTTTTGTCAGCCTTTCCATGAGCATCTCCAGCGTGAGAAGGTGTTACAATCAAGTAAAAACTTCCCAAGCTGGACACTGGCATGCTGTCTTCTCTTGGATTCATATTTATTATCAACATTTACCATCACCTGCCTGTCCTACTGCAAACATGGCACTCAGAGTGAACCTTCTTTGCTTAATCCCAGCTGTTTCTGTTCTTGTCTCTTAGCTCTGTGGAGAGGGTGGAGGTGCAGCTGTGAAGATTAACAGTCAGTCTGAGGCCAGCAGGCTGTGGTTGGCATACACAAAACAGGGGGGAAGTTGGGATGGCTGCAGATCACTTTGGTTAGCAGCTTCCCCTCTGGTCTATTTTCATCTGCTATCTATTCTACTGAACAAGCTCCTTTGCAATCAACATGTTGAAGTTACCACTAGCAAAATGAAGAACACCTTCTCAAGGAATTCAAAGGTGTTTTATTTTTCAGACACCAGCTGATTGCATGAATCTTATGAAAGGAAACTCACAATGGCCTTGTCAGTTCCAAAACTAGCAAAGGAGCTGAAGGGAACAAAAATGTACCATTATGGCAGAGACTGAGGTTTGCTTCCCTTTTTAGCTCTCTAGAGAGCCTCATACTTCAGGCAAGCACAATAACTACAAAGTTCCTGCATAGTCTTGTCTTCAATAGTCTGTATGCTTTGCTCAGGTAAGTGTGGGAATCATACATACATTAATATGTACATGTATATGAATATGACCTGTTAAATTAGATCACAGCAGCACAGCAGAGTCTATTACTCCTGTGCAGGCTTTCCTCATCACCTGTCTTACCCTCTGTGTAGAAGTCAACCACTTGGACTTCTGCTTTGATACAGTCTTCTGCCTTGATTTGGCCTGTTAGATGGGTAAGAAATTGGGTGGATGGCCATGTCCAAAGAGTTATAGTCAACAGTTTGGTATACAGCTGGAAACCAGTGAATGGTGATCGTCAAGGGTTTGTACTGGGGACCAGTACTATTATCAGTGACACAGACAGTGGCATTGAATGCACTCAGAAGTGTGCAGATGACACCGAGCTGTGTGCTGTGTTTGGCATGCTGAAGGGAAGGGTCTATACCAACCTCATGAATAAGGCCATGTGCATGTGGGCTGGGGCAATTACCACTATCAGTACAGACAGGGGGATGAATGGATTGACAGCAGCCCTGGGCAGTAGCGCTGGAGATACCAATGGATGAAAAATTGGACAGGAGCTGGAATTGTCTGCTGGCAACCCAGAAAGCCAGCTGTATCCTGGGTTGCACCAAAAACGTGTGGCCAGCAAGTTGAGAGAGGTGATTCTTCCCTTCTACTCCACTCTCATGAGACCCCATCTGGAGGGCTGTGTCCAGGTCTGGTATAAGTAAGATGTATAACAGGTAAGACTGGTTTCAGAGGAGACCCCAAAAAAGGATCTGAGGGCTGGAACACTTCTTCTACAAAGAAAGATTGAGAGAGTAGTGGTTGAGCCTGGACAAGGCTCCAGAGAGACCTCATTGAGACCTTTCAATATATAAAAGCAGCTTTTAAGAAAGGCCAAGAGAGACTTTTACCAAGGCTTGCAGTGACAGGACAAGTGGTACCATTTTAAAACTGAGAGCAGATTTAGATTAGACAAAAATATACATTTTTTACTAAAAGGATGGTAAAATACTGAAACAGTCTGCCTAGAGAAGCTGTGGATATCCCATGACAGAGGTTTCAGATTCAGGTTAAGCAGGGCTTTGAGAACACTGATCTAATGAAAGATATCCCTGCCTTTAGCAGGAGTGTTAGATTAACTGGTCTTTAAAGGTTCCCTTAGAACCCAAATGACCCCATGATTATATGATTCTTATGTATATATTCATTATTATAAGCATTCAAAAAAATGTGAGATGTTGAAGGGCAACAGTGGGAAAAAATGTCACACAAAAGACCAACAAGGAGAACATCAATTGATGAAACAGTTTGTTTCATTTCTCTGCCATGTCATTATCAGTTATCTAACCTAAAGATCACAAATTTCCTATGAAGCACCCGGAGACAGCTTTTGGTTTCTTAGTAGCTGACATGACCCACCTCCATGCAGCTACTAGCAGGACAAAGTCATTTTTAGCCCTTCCTATTACACGGCAGCAGCCTGGAAGTCAGATCCCCATGATCTCAGCCATACAGGCCACATTGCTGTACAAGTATATGAGGCCATTTGGGGTATAGTTTTAAATCTGTTTTTAAATCAAGTCTTACCAAAAATATAGTATGTAGAGAAGCTTGGAAAAGTTAATAAGAGGAAGGGAAAATGCTTAAGACAACTAATATGTATTTTAAATCAAATTCTCTTTCTCTTGGAAGTCAAAAGGCTGTGTTTCCTGCTTTGATGTAAACCAGTCTATTTTCTGTACCATTAAGAAAGCTGAATTAGGGTATTAGCACTTCTGCCTATAAATCTCCATTCACTACTGATATTTTTAATTCAACACCAAATAGAAGAGTAAGCATTATAGTGCTGTGTGGAGAAGAATATCTTGTCTAGTCACGTACCTGCAGGACAACCACAGCTCTCTCTCTCTCATGAGCACACACGTGTAATGTAAAGTATCTGACCATCACAGAGTCATAGCAGAGCTTGAAAGTATGAACCCATGGATAACCAATGAACAGAAATGTTAATGGTTTTATTGAAATATCAGTTTTGAGACATACAGCCAGCCACTTCCCACGTAAGTAACATTTCAATGCAAATTTCTAATGACCACCATGGCTTATCACCACTAAACTGTGTAAAAGACTTGGAGAGTAGCAGCAGAGAGAGAAGTGGGATGAGATTCACATCCCTGATGCTGAAATAAATACAGGAGTTCCTCATACTGTTCCTCTGCATTTTCTGGCAGAAAAGCAAACCCCTTCTCCTCCTCAGTACTCTCAAAGGAAAGTGAGACCATACCAATGTAATTGGGGTTATATATGGCTCAATACTGTGAACCCTTCTGCTCTGGAAAAGAAGGTCTTTCCATCCCTTCCTAACCACTGATACTGCCATCTGGAGTTGTGGTTTCACAGGCCATTGTAACATGACGTGTTTCCCGCTCAAAAGTCCTGGCCCTAAAATCATGAGTTCTCAGTGCTACATTACAAAATCACCAAATTTCCAAGAACATATATTCCAGGTATTTCCTGTTCTCAGGCCAATGAATGCCTAAGGAATAAACAGTTCTAGAAATAAACATTTACTCAGTAAAATTGAAATAGGCTATATCAGAAGAGTCAAGACAGAAAAAAAAAAAGAGGAAAATCTCTTCTTGCTTTAAATGTAAATGTTTACTTTTCTGTAACAGGTAAGCAGTATAGCATTTTATTTTCTCTATGGACCTGAAATGCTCTTTTGTTTTCTAATAATTTTTCAAGGAAGCAGCAAAATCGAGAAATCCTGGGTTATTGATAAAGAAAATGAAATTTCCTGCCTCTACAGAGCTTTAACACAGCACAAGCACTGGCATAATACATTTTCTTACATGGATTCACCACTGTTCCACCAGTGCTGGAAGGATTACCCTAGGGATGAGAAGTCCTTCACAGCCATGACACTCAAACTTAGATTCATCAATTTAGCCCCTTTAATCTACATTTAAACACAAAATCAAACAACTAATGCTAATGGCAAAAGTCAACTACTCAGCACTCTTCAAACTCTCAGGACTCTTCATCTACTCTCCCCCTCCCTGCTATTGCTTAGATTACTATAGCCAAAATTTTCTCTTACAGTTTTTCAAATTCTTTTTCTCTCTAATGAAGCTCTCTCAAAACGCAAACTTGTGGCCTGGACACCTGTGCAATGGAAACTAGAAGGAGGTGATAACGGTGCCCAAAGCTGACCAAAGAGGAAGTGAACCATCATTCTTGAGTTTTTTAAAATTTCCCCATGCCCCATGCTGACTAAGTGCCATGGTTAAGTGTGGAGTGAAAAATTGTTCTCAGCCTTCCTTTAGCAAGTTTAGCTCAGAGTTTGCCACAACACCGACTTGGGTCATTCTCTGCACCAGGCTGTTCTGCACGCATCTGTTATATGTTTGTTTCTCTGTTAGAGAGACAGCAGTTGCTTCCTCTTCAACTAGACATGCCCACACTTTCCACACAAGTCATCTCTGAACAAGATACTATCAAAAAAAATACAACAATATAGGTGCAGAGATTTTCATAACAATTCACTTCTGTTAAAGAAACCTCCTGAATGTTCAATGCATTACCTCAGACAAAAGTCTTTCTCAGGGTGTCACATGCTTGAATCTTGCACTGACAAACTCAAGTCGTTTTACAAGACTTTTTTCTCTAAAATCTTCAGCTAAACTGTAAAACTAAAAACCAGTAGGTTTTAATTTAATATTCTGGTGGTGCATAGAAAAAAAACATTGTTTACTTTTGCTTGTTTGTTTTAATTTTTTTAAACTTTCTTTTCCCTTGGGAAAATTAATTTTGGCAACACCTGTGGGATGGAGCAGTAATCTGATGTTTTAACATGTGCATGTCTGGAATTTTCAAACCAATTTTCATCATCTTCTGAACCTTCTCAAAATACTGTGAAAAAGTACTGCACAAGGGATAACAACTCCTAAAAGATGCTGGAGAGGCAGTTGATGTTATTGTGGCTTGATTCTATCTTACTAAAATACTCACAGTCAAAACAACACTGAGTCAAACAACAGTGAGTACGCTGATTAATTCCCATCTACTAGATTATAATAGTGTACTATTCCCACTAATTGCAGGTGGATGGTTGCCTGAGGGTACTAGTTAGACAAAAAGTAACAGGGAGAATATAGCTATAGCTCTCTTGTCTTTCTGTGGAAGACTCATTCAGACTCTTTGAGATAAGAAGCTCATATCAACAGGTTAAGTTGAAAACTAGTCTGCCTAGAAGTTGAGCTGGTTTAACTTCAACTGTTCCCTCAAACTGGGCTCGTTTAGACAGTGCAGATTGCTGCAGAGGAAATCTTATCTCAGTTTAGGCTAAACTGACATTTGAAAATTGCTTTATTTTCTGGTTTTTTTAAAATTTTTCTTTGAGTGTGTAAAAAACTGAATACACAAGCAACATGTACACTGAGATACCAAGGCTGCCCTGTGAGCTGCTTACACACAATCAGCATGAGTTGGCCTTGCTAAAGTACCTCATACACAGAGCAGCCTGGATCCACCAAGTCAAGTTTACAGTGCAGCCCTTCTAGAAACCAAATTCTCTTCTGGGGCAGCTTCTGCCTGGGACTTTTTCCCTGGGACAGGGAAAAAAAGAAATTGTATAAATGGCTTAATGCTTGGTACAGGGAGCTGTGGGATTGTGTCTCTAAGTCCAGCTGTAGCCAATGTATTTCCAGCACAGTGCAGGACCAGGAAGGGCTGGAATGAAAGCTGGATCTGTCAATTTAGCCCAACTTCCAGGCTGAGACTGATGAAAAGATATGCCTGCAGTAAGCATAGGCTCTGCATTTATACATATTCCAGAAGTGTTCACAAACTGACTTGTGAGGAAATCAGATTCATCAGTTATTTTGGTGCTAGTCTGCATGCAAATGAACCTCCTAAACAGGCAGACACCAAATTCAGATGTGCTTTTCAGACGAAGTAAATAAGCAGTCACAAAGTAATTTGCAAGGCTTATCTAAACCTGTTTAATCATGCTAGTAATAAGTTTGTTTTGAACGAAGTTCTACTCTTAGGGGAAAATCAGAAGGGAAAAAATGCATCTCCTACCCCCACCAGCCCCCACAGGGATACATGCACCTTCTCACAGGGGATGGCAGCTGCTACATTTAGCTTAGATTTCAGCTGAACTGAAGCTTTCCACATAAACATCCAGGACAGGGGCAGTGGTTAATAAACCATAAGCTGCTCCAGAATCCACAGTGAGTCTTTGTGGATTTTGTTAAAAGGCATACTGAGTAAAAACAGTGAAGCACGGAAATGTAAATGTTTTTCATGAGTCTAGATTCATACTATCAAAATATCCTAAATCAAGTTTATGAAATCTGAAAGGGAGTTTTGAGCTCTCGCAGCCCGAGCTGTATCTGCTTATCCACTCTCTGAAGAGCGGCTGACATGACGTCTCAGATGGATGGAAAACATTCCATAAGCAACTGCAGAGGGTGTGGTGGCACGGCAGCTTGCAGAGTAGCACAGAAAACACATTGATTCCTCCTGCCTACTGAGTCTCCTGTTAGTTCCAGTGGACCAGAAATGGCTGCTGTGACTTGGCAGCAGTGAGGGTGGGTTTGAAATTAGGAGGAAAGGGGCAGAATACCTACAAAGAGCTGGTTTGGGGCTTTTCTTTGCCTTTTTTTTTGTTTTTCCCGAGAGATGTTTACTGGTCATGGCTAACACTGTTAGACCACAAACAGTGAGGTTTAGCACAGTGCTTTCTCCTCGCTGCACTTGCCAGTGAGTCAAGCTGCACACATGAACCTGATCAGTATTTCAGGGTGAAGACAGTCCACTATCCTGTTCGTTTTAAAAACATGGCATGCAGAAGTATGTTTATGGCTATTTTAAACATTTCTAACACATCCTGTTGCTGTAGTAGCAGAATAACAAGAACACAGTATTTAAAGTCTTGGAGGAAAAAATGTCAAGGCCTTTGTTAAACCTCCTGTTTTCTTTTTTTTTTTTTCCTTTTTTTAATCTACTCACTAAGTGATTTTCTTTTCTCTTGTCTATTTTGAGTCTACAACAACAAGGTATAATTCAAACTGGTGTCTTCAGACATGGAAGCCAGAGGAATGTATCAGTGACTCTTCTCACAGCTTGTGCATTGATAAGGTGTAGAATCACATACACAAAGTACAGGTTTATGTCTGACAGACTGCATTCGTTAACAAACATGCAAAGCTAACAAGCAGTATGTTCCCAGTCTACTATAAATTACTCAGACAACTCAAAGCAGCACTAAAATAAGCAGTATTTATGGTCACTTGCACTATAAAGGAAAATAGTTTCCTAGAATTCACAAGTGGGGAGATGCAATCCAAGCCCACAAATGCCGATCCTGGACCTTCTGAGCATATGTTCAGAGTAAAATAATGCCTGCAAAGCACTGGAGACAAGGATAGAGAAAAGCTTCTATAATTTCTTAGTGGTTCTGCAACAATCAGACTAAAAAGGGTATCGGAATGTTACTTTTCTGAACAAAGATTTGGAAGAAGGAAACTGTAAGGCCTTTTCCTCTCTGAGACTATGGACCTTATACGCTGTTACTGCTGAAAAGAAAGACACAAAGATCCTTCAGAGGATGCTGAAGGAACAGTGGCCTTTCCAGAGGACAGTTGCACCCAACATAACATTGCTGGCCTTTGGAGAAAACATAGTGGCTGCAAGAGGACTGCCCAGTGCACACGCCACTTCAGTGACCCCAAACTGGCAGCCAGGCTGGCTGAGAGCTCAGCACAGACCTGTGGGGCTGTAAATCGTGTGGGTGCACACAAGGCAGGAACAGAATCAAGAAAGCACAGCATTAGCTTAAAACAACAGTGCCTGCTGCCACCCCCACGCCATTCCCATGCCCAGCTGAGTGACAGGTATAGAAATAGCTATCCTTCATTGACCTGCTTCACAGGCATGTGCTCCAAAGTTATCAGTTAGCTCATATATGAAGCACAGACAAGCCAACCTTTGTAAAAGTTTTTAAAAACTTGAGATACTGACAGAGACATTATTCAAAGACAGCTATTAAAAGCTGATACTTTGAAAAGAAGCTTCCAAAAAATCTGGTTTTTGTCCCGTGATAAGCCACATGACACGGCACGTCATTCTGTAAGGGAGGTGGGGAAAGTGTTTAGCAGTGTGGGAAAGAGAGGGTCAGGACTATATAATTTATTTGTTTGTTTTCCTGCTTGAACAACAGGGCTGCAGAATGACACAGAACCAAACAGTTATGAACATAACTGAGAGTTGTTCTCTTGAGGAGAGTGCAAATACAAAAAAGTAAAAGCATACTCAGCCAATGCATGAACAGGTTGGGATGCAGGTTTTGTAAGACACTTGGGAATAAGCTTCTCTAAGGCTTGGCCAAAGGAAGGTTAGCATTAGGTGCAAGAAAATTTTGGTCATGCAAAGTATTTTATGGGATTTAGCACTAAGTTCTCTCCAGTTGTGACAACTTAAGACATATCCAGATAGGAAGTGAACTTCAGTCCAACAGACAGGCATCACCTTCTTATTCCATGCTACTTGGCTGTCCTCCTACTATTCATCCAACATTTTCCAAGCACCTCCCTTCATCCCACTGCTAAGTATCTCTCAGCAAGGCAATACCTTCAAGAATCAACAGTAAGAGCCTATCCTTACTAGTATGGAGTGTGAAAGCTAATGCTGCTGCATAAATTAAATTAACAGTATGCTTAGAGAGGTTTTGGCCAGGATTTTAATGAGGATGGCAAGTATTCTGCTGGATAACTTCTGCTGGGATGCTGTTACAGAGAGGTTCTGTGATGCTGCAGCTGCTGAAGACTTCTTACTTGCAAGTGTGCACTTTGCCTACAGCTTAGTTGATGCAGGAACCCAGGCTTGGATATTTCCTGCTTTCTCAGCTATTTTAAGAGAGGGGAGGCAATCACATGTGGTTTTCTTACAAGTTCTCTTTCAATACTTGCCTCCTTGAGGACCAGTCCTGTTTTCATTTGAATGAATGAGCTTTTTGTCACTGACCTCAGTTTAACCCCTGACAATTTACTATGGACCTCACAGCTACTGCAGCTTGGCACCTTGTGATCTTAAATTTATTTTTAAAAAATATTTATCCACATTTTTCTGAGCCCACTTCTGAGATAGAAAAGTTCCATAATCACCTTAAGATACAAAGAACTAAGACATGGAAGGAGGATGGGCTGGAGATCCAAGGTGTGCTAGGTGTCTACAAAGCTGACTGCAAGTATCTACAAGACAACTCATTTCCTCAGTAAAGCAAGGTATGATGAGGTAGCCATGCCACATATACTGTGATGTGCTTGGCACATAGAGCTAGCTGTGTTTCCCTAGGCAGGAACTGTTTCCTCAGCCTTCTTCCTCAATGAGGCCCAATTCATCTTTGATAATCTTTAATCTGTTTGAGGAGGAAATGGCCACTCACTTCCACACAACAGCCTAAAGGTTCCAGGTCTTGCCAAACTGTACAAACTCCAGAGCTGAAGTCTTTAGTTGCCTGGTTTGAATCAGCAATTTAAACCTCATTAAGTATGCCAAACATAATGTTGCTGGGGTACTCCCTCCTGGTTTTCCTGCTGGGTTAATGCATGCATGGGATTGCTGGTTGAAGACACAGAAGTGACTCCACAACTGATGGGCTCAGGCACACATCTAGGTGCCACAGCTCACAGGAGCAGGGCAGTCTGTAGGGTTGGCAGGTGTCTGCTCAGCCTGACAGCTTCCAGGAATGCTGAATCACTACTCTGCTGCCATGGAGCTGGTGATCCCAAGACAGTATAAGGAACTCCTTTGGGCAGCAAGGGTCTTCAAAGCCAGTTTTCTGATAATTTATAGTTGGACATATTGATTCTTTTCACCATGTTTACCAACACCTAATGATATGTGTCCAGTAGTCTCAGATCACAGAAATCCAACCATCTGCTCTAGATGAGTGGAGGACCTGGTGCCTTCCCTTTGAGGCAGAGCTGGAATGTGCCCTTAGCTTCTAACTGTACCCACAAGTGCAAAAACACACCTGTGTTCAGTTACCTAAACGAAATCTACAGTTTTTGTCCTACATAATGTACCTGAAGTCACATAAGAAGTCTGTGTCGGCAGAAAACTGTGATACATCTGAGCACTTCCCTGAAGCTCTATCCAATAGGAGAGATTTCCTCTCAGCAGGAACAGGATGGGACATTTGAGCAGCAATCCAATTAACTTTGAAACAACAAGAGGTTTTGAAACATTTGGCCTGTAGCTGATTGAGCTTGTTGCCACAGTGGTAGGTGCCATGTCATGTCTAAATTCTGTGTGGAAAATCATTGATCATTAAACAAATCCTTATGTCACATTTTTACAAGCTATTTAGAGAAAAGGTCTACCTACCATAAACAATTATTTGGAAGGCATATTGACTTTTATCCTGTTGGTTGGATAATAACTTCATTAATGCTGATCTTTCTCAGTACAACCACAGGCTCCTGTAGTTACCTTTGATGACAGTGCTAAGGGCAACAGCTCCCATTGTTTGCAAAATCCCTCAAACTAGAAGTGCTACTAGGAGAACCAATGTAGCTGAGTTCTAAATAATATTTTTTTTCCCCTTGACAAATACAGGAAGCTGGAGTTAGCTGGCAAGAAGGATGGGAGAGGAGGGCATACAAATAAATACGATTTCAATAAGATCATTAAAGCAAGTAAAACTTCAGGTAATTTCCTCTAATTCTGCTGTCAGTAACTGATCTGGATTATGTTTTGTTTCAAAATAGTGCTGGTGGGGAGAGATAAGCACAGCGAGAGAGCAGTAAAACAGTTTTTGAGCACAGATACCTCCAGAACGAATGCTTGCTGTCCCTTTAAATCTTACAAGCTTTAATGCTCCAAGTGCTGGAGGGATATTCTCCAACACAGAGTTTGAGGCAGATTCCTAATTGAAACTGATCTGGTTTGCAGGCAGAAAAAGTACATGTTTATATTTAAGTATCTTCTCCTTGGGCAGTTAAAATGTGTTTTCAAGAATCAAGCTACAATAGAAGCCATTAAAATCCTCCAATATTTTCCAACCACACACAATTGCCCCAAATAATTCCTATTCAGATTCAGGGAAAAATTATGGTAAAACTTCTGATACTATGATGAGGTCAGCTGTTGGCAAGTGCTAGCATTTTAATGACAACCATAACAGTAGCTCATCAGCACTATTAGATCGAGCAGATTTAGCTGGTGTGGAGCGTATTGGTAACCAGTTACTTTCTTGAAAGAAATTCTTATCTTAAATGCGAGTTAGGAATGAAGACTTACCAGCTCTAAGAACCTCCTCACCACCTGTCTTTGTTTTAAGTTAGTTTCACCATCCAGGTTGGCTGTTTCTATGTGGCACAGCCCATCGGGATCACTTGAGGAGAGCAGCAATATGTCAGCAGGTATAATTTCATTACAGCGAAGCTGCACAAAGTCTCCAACTTTCACTTCTTTCCAGTATCTGCTTATATATTTCTTCTCAGTTCTGAAAAAAAAACCATATACAAGCCTTTTAATGAAAAAAATTGCACAGATCAAGATGCTTCTGATAAATCTGGTTTGATTTGTAACAGGAATACCTGCTACAGGAGTGCCTTTGGAAGGTCCTCGGGAACTCTCAAGTTACTCTGGGAAAAGTCAATGCAGAGTGACAAGAGGCCATTTTTCAGTGACTCAGAAACAGGTCTGAGTTACCAAGACCCTCTTTTAAAATCCAGAGGAAAACATGTTGATGTCAGACTTGACTAAGCAGGGTAAACAGGAGCTTCACACATTCTCCTTTCTCTCCCTGTATGCTTTGAGTCACCCATATGACCCCAAGAAGGAGAGGCGTGCCCATATTGTGTGAAAATGAGTCACTTTTAGGAGACATGAGAACAGGTCTAGGCCCAGGACACCTGCTTGGAATGGCTCCTGAATGTTCTCCCTTCATGTGCCACTCTCTGATGCACCCTCACACAGCTTCCCCTAGTTCCCTTTTTCCAGCAGGGAAAAACTCTGTATACTGCTGCACATCATAGCTGGACAAAGATCCCTAACTGAGAGGAATTTCATCACTAAACCTAGAACTACAAGGACATGTTGTGTGGTAAAATGCAATCCTAACTACTCTACTGGGAAAGGACACTCTAATTTCTTTTAAATATTTCTACGCTATTCCCATTTTAGCCAGAGTGCAATCTGTTACATAGCTGATTCCTGCTTAGTTATCCTGAACCTTTCATTTTGGAGTAAAGCACTAAACCTCTCTAGTTTTAAAGGCCATGCTAGTTTGCTACTTTTTTAGTTTTTAACTTTTTCTTGAGAGCAAGAGGAAAAAGGAACAGGTGACTGCTAAATTAATTTTAGCAAAAATATCAGATTTTAGTTTTACAGCAGGCACAGACTCAAGTGCTTTCTTGGCATTTGTGGAAAGTGATTTATTCTGTTGTGATTTTGAAAGAAATCAATTTCAAAACAGCCCCAATATTGACTTGTTAAAATACCACCTGCAAATTCCCATTTGCTAATATACTGACACTTTTCTAAGCCATTAGAAGGCTTTCTGCTGTGTGAGGACCAAGATAATTGTCAATGCTGGCACTGTCACCAGAGACTGTCTCCTGGGACAGCACTTTAACTGGCAGAATGGGATTCTGATGAGGGGTGGGGATAGGTGGCAGCAGCTGTTTTGTCTTGTTTGAAGTATATTATTTTTAAAAACATCACTTTCAGCAGTAATGTGAATAGATATGTAACAAAGTGGAAACAGGGAAATCCTGACACTGTTGTTATGCCTTCACTGGTGTTAGAAGAAGTAGTAACTAAATTGGCATTTATTCATGTATTTAGCCAAAATCCTGAACAATAAAGGGTCAGATATCAGATCAGGTTATATCCCCCAGAATTTCTTCACTTTAAAATCCAGTTTATAAAGGTAAGAATGAAAATTATGGCTGTGATTTCTATTTTGCTAAAATCTGAAAAGGATTAGTATGTACCAAATGTAAAACATGATAATCTCTAACAAAGTCAAGTAATACACCTACTAGGGGCTGAAATTACACATTTTCTTCATAATCAGGCTGAAACAAACATTTAACTTTCTCTGCTAATGAGTATGAATTGCTTTGAAACCCAGTGTGCCATAATACGGTACAAATTACCGCACTGCAGATCTGAAGGGTTTGTTAGCTCTGCAATCTGTAACTACAAATCCCTTTAAATGTGTCTGTTGTTCTTCATCCTTTTTAATTTAACTGTGAAACTGGGTGATGTACTAATGCATGTACAAGGAGCAGCAGCACAAAAGCACGATCAGGATAAAAATAGCAAGTAGTCCCATACTATGCTATAAGCACTACTATTTTTTATTTAATTTCTATTGTTTGAAATAGCATTGCTATTTTAGCATTTCCTCATCCCTCACATGCTTAGCAACTGCCACAACTATATACACGGTGGCAGGAAGGGTGGATATTAAGCAACACAAGGCCAAATGGCTCTGCTGGAATAAATGAAATTGTTCAGCCTGGAAAACAGAAGGCTGCAGAGAGACCTTATTGTGGTCTTTCAATATATAAAGGAGACTTGTAAAAAACCCCAATTATTACCAATGCTGATAGCCACAGGACAAGGGGTAATAGTTTTAAACTGAAAAAGGATATGTTTAGATGAAACTTAAGGGAGAAATTTCTTATGGTGAGGCTGCAGGGACACTAGAACAGGCTGCTCAGTGAAGCTGTGGATGCCCCATCCCTCGAAGTGTTCAAAATGGAGCTTTGAGCCACCTGATATATTGAAGAGTGTCCCTGCTTCTGGCAGGAGTATCAGACTAAGTGATCTTTAAAGGTCCATACCAAGCCAAACCATTCTATGATTCAATAAATCTGTGAATATGAGGCCTTTTGGATATGCACCAGGGCCCAGGGCACAGCCCCCTTCATTAGGCACACGGGAACAATTTGGCCCCATATTCCACTTGATCAGCTCTTTGCTAACAAGGGTCAATAGTGGATGGAAAATTACAGTCTTCATGGAAAATTACTTTCTAATCCTCTTTAGAGTGGGTTGCTCTGTGTCCTCTAGCAGAGCTCTGAACAGAGACTTATCTCACTGCAGCCAATGAGTGGTCACTGCAAGCCTTCTCTTCAGATTTATGGCATGATACTGTCTTTACATGGGGTGGTTCAGAAACTCTCTGGACCGTGACTACATCAGGCCCTACAAAGCTTTCCTTTAACATTCTCAGCCTAGTCCTCTGAACATGCAGGTTAGATCACCTTGAGACACCCATCATATTCTGCAGCCAGTACAAACACATCAAGTGACCCCATTGATAAGGTTAAGCTTTTTCCATTGATTCTGCAGAGACAGGACTTTATTGTCCATGTTTTACATTACCTATTAAATGTTTATTCTTGCTGTTACATTGTGCCAGTAAGATTATATAATAGAGAGAGTTAGAAAAGCCAGACTTTCTATAAGAGAAGGAGCCCGAAAGGATGGCAGTCCTCTGCAGTCTCAGTACAGGGCTTCTGTGGTGGTGCATTCCCTACCCCCTCTGCGGTCTGCTCTACCTCCTCAAGCCTGTCTTACAATTTCAATAATTCTCAATAGGCCTTGGCTTTTGTGTAATGAGTTGGGCAGTGAAATGTCCCTTGACCACACCAGGAACCCTTGCACAGCTAAGGTGGAGTGGTACCGCTCATATCACGCACATGTGCTGTCTGACCAAGGAGGGCAATGAGTCATCCCCTAAAACCCTTGGAACATTACTCACCTGAATCATAACTCCAGTGAAACTGGGCTTTTGAATGATTTCAGTAATTATCAACTTGGGGTACAGTCAGGATGGAAATGGACCAAGGGAAAAAATGCCAGTCATCCTGTGAGAGTGGTCCTTCGTGAGGGCCTCTGAGACCACAGTAGGCTGTACTAGCATGTCCCTCAGAGTGGGATGCCACTCAGAGCTTGCAAACTATCAAGACTCAGAGGACTGTCACCAAAAGCTGATGAATTGGCCTGGGCCAACACCCCAGTCCTTGACACTCAAGCCTCTCCCACTGAGAAATGCCAAGATATTTAATGTGAGTAATTCACTGACACTGCAGTGAAACAAAGTGGAACTTTTAACAAGTACCCTTGTGCCTATATATAAATATATAGACACACGTGCACACACATCTTTGTGTCTGTGAGTGTGCATGTATGAATTGATTTAAACACCCTACAGATAACTGAGTTACTATTTTGATTAAGGTTAGTCCTATTAAATCACTTTGTAAACATTAAATTAGTCAATTACTGAGTGCTGCTAAATGCTTCAGACATACATAATTTCCCAGGTCTGACGCTACAACTGGACTCAGCCACACCCATGTTGCAGCTGAAGTTCAGAAAGCAAGGGTGCTTTCTAATCCATTCTAAATCTTGTGACCCAACAGCAGGATTTCCCCATTAAATCCTTTAGATATCCCATGGATGAAGACTGAGAAGAAGTTTGGATTGAGTTGCACTTAGGCTCCTCAGAAGTTTAAAAAGCAAGGGGGCCATAACTCATAATTCCACTCCATAGCTCATGACTAAATGGGGAAATCTCCCTTACCCTATGTACCCTTACCCTGGTTGTTGTGTAAAATATGCAAAATTAATTATAATTTTATTTCCCTGTATGCTTAATCTCTTAGTAATAGAGTGAACCTTGCCATCAAACTCTTTTAAGTCATGCTTTCACAAATTTATATTAAAACCTGCTTTTGGTAATACCTTTGACTGTTACTCTTGAAATGGCCTAAACCACTCATTTGTGACAGCTGCAGGCACTGTTTGCAGGGACTTGTTAATAAAATCTTTTGGCAAATTTACTTCAACATCATCAAACGTCCTGGAATATCTTGCTGAAAGGCTCAAAGAATTCTGGCAGGAACACAGGAATGGGAGGCAGCATCTCAGTGAGTCCAGTCCCCTACAGTGGTCACAGGAAACTGTGACATGGATATCTGGGCCAGAAGCTGACACCCCACAACTCTAACTCTACCTGCCCTCATTTAACGAGCCTGAAGATACATTTTATTACTTACAATATACTTAAGGCTGATGCTACAAGACATGAATGCTGCAAACCATGATGAACCACAGGAAGAGGTCAGACATACTAAATCTTTCAAGCTTGGAGAGTTAGATAAAAGTCCTAAAAATCAATATGCTGCCATGAACTAATGCCGTTCTGCAGAAGGAATAGATATTGTTGTTATTCTCTAGTTAAATCACAATGATGAGCTATTAATTTCAGACAGCTATGCCCAGGTACTATAACGTGTTCTGTTGAACTCAAATGTGTGCATCCTCCTGCCCACAACCTAATCTTTATCAATATACTTGCATGCAAAGAATGTATCTGTCAGCTGTGGTTTAAACCCACACTCACGTAAATCTTCATGCTCATCTCTGCCACAATTGGAAGTAGAACTTTCCAGTGCTTTCACATTTCTGAGCATGTTGCTACAGGTAAACATTGACAGAAATCTAAAGATGAATAGCTGAAAAGTCAGCTGATACAGCTGCATTGATATCAACACTTTTTTTAGCCAACAGCAAATGTGGCCCTGACAGGAGTCAAATTGTAATGATAAAGTGCCATTATCCTAGCATATCTGCTCTTGAATATGCACACAAAAAGTCTGAAACATCCTTTCAAGTGTATGAACACAGAGAAAAATACTTTCTTTGGTATTAAAAATTTGTATTAGTCTATTGCATATATTTGGCCAATGCTCTGTTTTGAAGCAGAACCCCCTACAGGTGAGTGCCAAACTTGAGACTGACTTCAGTTAGTGGCAAAACTGCTACTTTGTTCAGCAAAAACTGAACAAACCAAAACTATTGGTTTTTTGTTTTTTTTAAATGACAGTTTCTAATTTAGAAACACAGAGACTCATAAATGACACTTTCTTTTCATATTAGTTATGCTTTTTCTTCTTCTGGTCCCCTTTGCAACACGAGCTGATAAGTATCATGCTCATAGTTTTGCTTTCTGGATGTGTAGGCTGTCCAGAAGACAGACCATCAAGTGGTGACTTGATATGTACAAAAAGCTGAAGATTTTCAAACTGTCTCCATTCAGAAATCACAAAAATAATTGTTTACTTCTTTTGAATGTATTTTAACTTTTTTGGCACAATAAGGAATTTTTAAAAATTACTTAAGATAACATATGTATATATGTATATAATAATAACAAGATAAAATATGTCTTGCTTTTTCTCTAGAATTTCTTTTTTAAGTTTGGGAAAATTATCATAAGTAATACTTGGCAAAAAAATATGAAGGCCATGCAGCTGTAATCTATTCCACTTGTGTAAGGTCTGCATGCTAGAAATTTCATACATTAAATTGAAAGGATGGGGACTAATAGGTAATCATTTCTTACTTCACCTACTTCTTCATTGACAGAAATTACAGTTAATGAGTGAAAATGGCTGATGCAGATTTGCTCTATCAGATCCAGTGGCTGGGACACCCATGCTTCTAAATAGTGGTGCCCTAGCTTAGTCCCAGCTCAGGCTCCTACATTCACCTCATCAGGGCTTGTAAAACACATGTACCAGAAGTTTGGAAGATGTTCTCTTGTACTTTTTGGGGTGTTCAGCCTGTTTGACCTGGCTTATAGAGCATACCCCTTCCTGCATGCATTCCAGCTGCAACCCAGAGGTTTTCGAGCCTCTCAAAACATCCAGATAAAATGTCATTTCCCAGTCCAAGCCCATCCGCTGACCTGCTTTTGAAGTAACAATCATCTTTACTTCAAAAGAAATCTGACTCCTTTGCCTTCCCTGCCAGCTGAGGTTGGCCAGTAGGATTTTAAAGAAACAGCAAGAAATTAGGTCTGTGGAAGAGGAAAATCCCTCCACAAAAGACAGTCAAAGAGCTGTTGTGCATGTACAAAGCATACTTTGTATCTGTTCTTGATGTCAGCCAGGTCCTTCCTTTTCATCTCGGGAGGTAGAAATAGATTGGGGTAGCACAAAAGAATGATTCAGTTACATCTCTGCTCCCAGTGATTTAAAATATGTTCCAGTCAATGGCCTAGAAGTGCTGGGACAAATCTTCTGGTTAGGCATGAGCTAACTAAAAAAACCTGGGAGCTAATTAGCAGGGCAGGAACTTCTGAAGGAGAACCTCAAACTAATGCAAACACAGAAGTGTCACTCAGGCCAGACTATCTTTAGGGAGGCTCCAGTATCTAGCTGTTTCTCCATAGGTCCTTTATGCTCATACAGTTATCTCAAATCATCTTTCTTTCTCTTGCCTGGTCTGGAGCCTTCACCTTTCCTAGACCTGCTGGTGTGGAGAGGGCTCCCACTAAGGGAGCCCATAGCACTCTATGAACACTTGCGTGGCAAGCAGATGTTGCAAAATTCATCACAAGATACAGAATAAGAGCTGGTGGACAGCACTGAAATATGTGAAAAAAAAGCTGCTGTGTTATAACCAGTATCAATTATGATTTGAAAACTATAGGTGTACCAGATCTCAGAGTTTAAAAACAAGTGCTGTCTGTGAGACCAAGGCATACATTGCACAAAGTCTGAACATGTCAAGTATCTATGGAAACATGTTGAGAACCATTTGGGTACAATTACAATGTTATGGCAAAATGAAGGAAAAACATGTAGCATAAGTTAATGCCAAAGGAGGTTACATAATGCCCAGAATATGTCTCCATTCCACTACAAATGATAACATCTGTTTCTATGAAAATAAATCACTAAGAGACTCTGAATCTGATACTAATCAGACAAAACAGATTAGTAGAGTGTGTTTTTGAGAAACATTGAAGAGAATGAAATCTCTCCATAATTGAAGTTTCTAAACAGACTCCATAATCTTCACGTTATTTTAGAGGCATTATTTTCATGCACTTCAAATATCCTTTTTTTTCTTTTTAGGAGGATGAGCATGTGCAAATGTATGTTACAGCTGCTAGAAGCAAATCTGCATATATAGTAATGATGAGGTATAAAGGTGCCTTTTATCAAATTCATACTTTCTGGAGACTGCTAACTTTTTTTGCTACAAGTGAAATTTGCTATGAAAAGGTACCAAGGAAACCTCAACAATTCTGGCTTATAATGTGGAAGTAGTAATTTAACTTCTCTTGGCAGTGTTATCTCCATTATACCTCATGTTGAAAGAAACCTCACTATTGTTAACTATAATGAAACATTTACTACCCGGAATAAATGATTTTTCAGCCAAGAAACTTGTTGTGATAACAACATGAAACATAAAAGCAGAACATGTAATGAGATTTTACACAAACTGAAGAAAGCCAAGCTGTCTTCTAGGACTTGATTTTAAAACGAGACTGTTCCAGAGACGTCTAGTATTAGGTTTTCTGTAAGTAGCATGATTCTCAACCTCTTATGTTTGCTGCCAAAAATGCTAAAAAAGTCCTATCACTCTTCCAGTAAACACATATATTGGGAGAGAAGAGTATCAGTTGCTTTATATATAGCAGGACAGATAGATCATGGTTAGTATTGAGGCTTTCTAAACAGTATCACACAAGGAGGTGGAAGGGAAGAACAGCCTGGATGCGGCCTGGCTCACAGCCGGGTAAGATTCTCATCCTGATTTTCAAAGCCATCACAGATATTAACATTGAATATTTATATTAAAGTGCTGCTCCAAGACACTGCAAAAAGATTCAGCAGAGCTCAGCGTTCAGAAAACACAGAAGAAGAAATAACACCCTGCTGAAGGGAAGCCACTGAAATAGTAGATACCTAATGACACAAACCTCCTGCATCTGTGCCTGCTGCCTAAACAATTAAAGAAAGAGCAGGAACCCTTCCCAGGGTGATCTTAGGTGCCAAATTTTGGTAAGATATGTGCTCTGTGTAGGAGCTTTCCAGGGTCCTTGTTCTCTAAACGGATAATTAATGGCTTGAGGAGACATAGGAATACTGTCTGAGTGCCTAAAATTCAGGTTCGAGACAGATGAACAAATCTGGTGGACTACATCCTCCTTTTGGTGCATCCCCACTACATTTAAGGCAGTGCAATCAGATGATGATTCCAAGGGAGCTCTTCATATCTTAAAGGTACAATTTAACAGGTAAATTAAGCATGGCTCTGCACAGTTACTGAGGAAAATCCCATTCTTTAAGAGTTTCAGACACTTCAGTAGAAATTTCATTCCTTATCATTCCTCTTGCTCTGCACACCTGCCTCATTTGATCTCAGGACAGCCTGACCCAGGACATAAAAAAAAGCATTAATGTATTCACTAGGTATACACAAAAAGCCATTTACAAAGATCTTCTAAAGAAAAGTACTTCTTAAGAAGTGCATCTGGTTTTATTTGGAAAAAACAAACCAAAAAACTATTCCAGTTGTTTTAAATGAACATGTAAAAACAGAAAGATTTTTTATCAGGAAAGATATTCACTACTAACTACATTCACAGTCTTGATGGAGTTGTTCAGTGACACTCAGCTTGGGAGACTTTTTCTGTATGTAACTGTGCCATACATCTTTCAAACTCTGACGGCCACATTTTACCTAATCACTGTAGGAAAGCACTCTAGAAGTCAATACAGCTTGGCTATTTAATGTTAACCAAAACATTAATCATTCATCATTTTCACATGTAACAGGCAAAACCAACATCTCAGACCAAATATAAGCATTCAACTTTCTCCAGCTCCTCCTAGAACTATTAAGTTTTACATTTTCCTTCTAGTTCTGTTCTCGTCTGGGCAACATCCATCCATTACATCCATCTCATTTGGATGTTCTCATCTGTGTTCATCTGGACAATCTAAAGTACAGGTTGAAGGCAGGAAAAATACTGAGTACCAGCTCAGACCTCAGTGGGTTCCAGGGTGCAATGCTTACATTCAGAACAACTGACATTATTTTGTTACCTCAGAGTTTCCTCTGGAAGCAGTTCCAGAAATTAGCTTTAGCCTATGCTCCAGACATTGCTATTACAGTGCCACACAAAATTAAACTGCTTAAAGAACTGGTATTAAAAAACAAAAACAAAAACAAAAACAAAAACAAAAACAAAAACAACCAAAAAAAAAAAGAGAGAGAGAAAGGGGAGGAAGGGGAGGAAGGAAGGGAAGGAAGGAAGGAAGGAAGGAAGGAAGGAAGGAAGGAAGAAAGAAAGAAAGAAAGAAAGAAAGAAAGAAAGAAAGAAAGAAAGAAAGAAAGAAAGAAAGAAAGAAAGAAAGAAAGAAAGAAAGAAAGAAAAAGAGAAAGAGAAAGAAAGACTGACTCTTGGCTGTAATAATATTGGAAGAATCTTTCAGAAGAAAAATCTGGATCCTACAATATATTTTCGGAATAGTTTATTCTGCTATGAGGTGAGACAGAGCAGAAAGGTAATATGTGGGTTACTTTGATTTTCATGGATATTGGAAGCATGTATTGGTGCACGTATTTCTCAATTTGTATGAATTATTTTTAACTGCAGAGTTACTAAGGAATTCCTTTCCTCTGTCCAATGAGGATGTGCGTTCAATGGAGACTAAATAAACAGGAAAACCTCGAAATCAGGCACACTCAGACACACTTATGTTGGCACATACAGGTGTACAAAGGGAGATTTAAGGTGCTATCCTGGATAAAATTGTGGTCTATTCAGTTAGAGGCCTGCACCCGGCACCCCCAAGCAAGTACAACAGAAGGGGCAGTATAATCTGGCCATTGTGCATATCTTGGCTATCAGGCAAAGCAAACTGGGACACTTCTGTGTGCTTCTAATGGTGATGGAGGAAAGGTTTGGCAGGATTTGTAGGTAAACGCTGACATTACTTTGAATGCTAACTTGCAAATGAAAGAGGCCCTAGAATAGTCAGAAGTCAGCCAAAATGTGTATCACAATAGCATCTGGCAAACTTTTGTTGATCAGATGCTGCATGCTGCTTTTAGAACTCTGCCACTGGTATGACTGGCTGTCCTATGCCTTGAGATGAATTCCCAGTGGGGTGAGATAAAACTTCACTTGTGAGCCACTGCTCTTGCCCCATCATACTAAGGTCCTCATAACTGGCTGCGGCTCAGCAGAAAGGAGGGCAACAAGTCTGTGGTAACTGAGTTCTCAGAAATCTCTTCCTAATCTGGAGGAACAGAACAGATGGCTAAGGACCTGAAATACAAAGATCTTTCTTTGAAAGCCTTTTTTAATTATTATTATTATTTACTATTACTATCTCTTTGCTGCTATTTTTCCATGCAGTTTCTTACACACAAGAGCTATAAGACTTCTTG
Organism: Passer montanus; assembly: GCF_014805655.1. Lineage (NCBI taxonomy): Eukaryota > Metazoa > Chordata > Aves > Passeriformes > Passeridae > Passer > Passer montanus. The sequence goes on from NW_024367707.1 coordinate 22,176,707, forward strand.
GAAGAGACGTCTCTATCACGCTAACTGAACCAAACATGGAAGAGCAGCAGGTTCCTGAAGTGCTCTCACTGGTGCTTGCACTGGTAGCCAGAGAGCTGTCTGACATTTTACATTTAGCTCTATGAAGTCACTGTGCGAAAAGAAAGACACTGAGGTGCTGGAGTGTGTCCAAAGAAGGGCAATGGAGCTGGTGAGGGCTCTGGAGCACAGGCAGCATGAGAGGAGGCTGAGAGAGCTGGGGTTGTTGAGGTTCAAGAAAACAAGGCTCAGGGAGAATTAATTGCTCTCTCCCCTGAAAGGAGGTTGTAGCCAGGTGGGGGTTGTCCTCTTCTTCCAGGCAGACAGAGACTGGACAAGAGGAAATGGCCTCAAGCTGTGCCAGGGAAGTCTTAGGTTGGCTGTTCAGTAAGACTGGTTCACTGAAAGAGTGGTTAGGCATTGGAACAGGCTGCTCAGGGAAGTGTGAAGTCACCATCCCTGGAGGTATTTCAGACATGCAGATGTGGTACTTGGGGATGTGGTTTAGTGGTGGACTTGGCAGTGCTACAGTTGGTCTCAACAATCTTGTCCAATCTTGGACAAAGTTGGACTCAATGATTGTATCACGAATCCTGAATCTGATGCACAAACACTGTGACCACCTGATCTGAAGCACAAACATCTCCAGCATCCATACATTTGCAAGAGGGAAGGAGCAGTAAAAGGCACCACAACTCAGAAGCTGGTTGAGAATAAGCCTTAACTTGTACTTCAGGATGATCTGAGAAGCACAGTTGAAGTTTTAAATGTAGTGACTTATCTTATGCTGTATCTGGCCAATTTTTCTGTGTTCAGCTGCTCTCATAGGTTATACAGCCTGTCTTTACATTTCTGGATCACTGCTTGCCCCAACAAGACAAGAATACAAACGCAAGGAAAAGCAAACAGCCTCAGGCTCTATCTTAGTACTAAGACATGTTTAAATTAGCATACTGTTCTCAAAACAAAATTTAAAAATCTGAAAACCTCTAAAATTCTGGTATAAAATAATAACAACGTATTTCCCAAAAATGCTTCTTAAAGATGATCATTAAAGTCCCATCTAAACTGGGTCCTGGGAGCACTTCCCAACAGTCTTACCTGAGTACACACACTGGGTTGGATCCTACATTAGATTGAAATCCGTGTGTGTGTAAGCCTCAATTTGCTATGCTCTAAGTCCTAATGCAATTTGAATTCAGCCTTATATAAGGCCATCTTACAGAAATTCACAGAATATAAAAATGTTCCTCACTTCCATCAAAGAAGAATTAGAAGACCAAACTCCATGCAAATCATATGCAGTGATATGAATCTTTGAAGGTTTGAGTCAAAACAAGTATGCCTAGAGATGCAAATTTTATATTCAAAATTCTTGGTGAAAGTAAATAATAGAGATATTGAAGAAGTGAGAACCAGGAAATGTAAAATTCTACTATATAAAGGAAATGTAGGTTGCCTTTAGTAACATTTGAGTAGTTCAGATTCAAAACTAGACTGATACTGCAGGTATCTACATAAAAAAATCAGGATAAAAATTCATTTAAAGCTTTTAATGTCAACTTGACTGTTTTCACACTACCTGCTGTTTCCTCTGAATTAAGGATGATGGTCTTATTAATATTCCAAACTTACTGTAGCCAGTCAATGACTATAGCTGAATATGAAATACTAAGCTAGAATAATACTTTTCACAATAATGTTTTCTCAGAGAGAAATGTAGTCCTTTCCTGTCCCACTGATTTACAATCAAAATGACTATGAATTATGTAGCTCATAATTCCAATGGCATTATGAGATACAGTCGGCTCACGCAGACAGTACATCTCAACCTGTTAACATAGTTCTTCAGAGACCTTGTAATTATAGAGTTCTGCAGGGAAGCACGTCATCTTTTCCACTTGTCCACAACTACTGAACTACCATCAATAAAAAAGCTAATTCATAAAGAACAATGCACCATCAGTACAAATTTTGATAGCCTATTTCCATCACTTTACCAGACAATACATTTTCAAAATGAAGTGTATGTTACCATAATGATTCCCACAGCAATTATCCACACTTCTAAAAAATCATTGTCAGCTATAACCCAGATATTTTCAAGAGCTTGTTAGTTGACAGATTTTTACATATTTAAACAAAAAGCTTGTAAATATACTCTTCTTCACTACTGCCCTGTTAAAAAGAAATAGTGTCATCTGTGAACACTGTTTCACAGGAACTCTTTTTTAATTAATTTTGAAGAATTTAAAATCTAAGCAGGCAAACTAATAGGAATGGATATTGTCCTTTGCTTCTTTTTACACGAAAGGTTGCCTCATCAAGCTCAGTCTTTCTTGGAAATGACTGAATAATTTGTTGGCAAATATTGTTCTCACATTTAGAAAAACATTTAAAAAATAATTTCCATGCATGATTTTCACTTATTGTTTACTGAACTCCAAAACCAGGCTACAAATCTTGGCCCAAATTCAGAAACATATCTAAACAGATGTCTAAGCTCAGGCAGAAAAGCACTCTTTCTGGCCAAACTCCATAATAACAACTTCTCTGTAGTTCACATTCATGCCTTCCTTGCGGGAAAAATGATAAAACACTGAAATTCAGTATCCTGGAAGAAAATACATTTCAAGGTCTTTTTTGTAGACAGAAGAAGAAAGTGACTAGTTTTTGAAACTGCCAGAAACTGAGCTTAGTGCAAGCAATTTCAAAGAGACTGTTTATTGAAAGGGTTTGAATCATGGAGAGGAACAAGCAGCCTAAAAGAGCTTCTAAAAGAGCTCCAGAGATCTGAAGCACCTCAACATGTGGCAGCCACCCTGTCCATAGACAGAAAAAAACAGCCTGGCAGACACAGACCAAAATGTTTGTCTCACAACCTCTAAGCAGAAGCGAAGCACCTCAACATGTGGCAGCCACCCTGTCCATAGACAGAAAAAAACAGTATTAAGCAGCCTGGCAGACACAGACCAAAATATTTGTCTCACAACCTCTAAGCAGAAGGTAGTTTAAAGGAAAGAGTATTAGTTTTAAAACTGAACTTCAATCTGATCTCACAATATGGTATTCCAAATTAAACCAGTCTAGTCCTGTAGATAAAAGTTGTGGACATAATGAAAGCAATTTTTACTCAGAACCATTCCCCACAAGTCTGAAAGAAATTCAAAAGAAGTTAAAATATTTGAATCTCAGCTTTTTAGAGCGGGCACATGACCATTACACAAAGCTGTAACTGAGGGTTATTTTTCACTCAAACCCCATCCTAAAAAAAAAATACACCTTAAATGTGTGGTTTTCTTTCTCTCTCACCCTAAAGTAAACTCTTATCAAGACATTCACTTCCAGTCTTTTCTCCATCCTTTTTCCATAATTGTTTTGCTACATGTTCCTTTTTTTATCTGCAGCAATTAATGGCTTTGAACACAATGGCTCCTCATCTCTACATCCAGTTCAGTCCTAAATCCTCTCCAAAACACCTTCTTCCTCCTTATCTAGTGTTTGCTATATCTCTGTAGACAGTGATCTTTCTTGCTAGCACCTCCTGATTGATTACGTACCTTTTTTTTCGGACTCCTCTAGTGGATAAAACACTTTTCCAGACATTAAGTGGATTGCATTTAGCTCATATCAGTGAGGTTAACTAAGGACAAGCCTTTGTAAGGAAGACACCCCAGCTTCTAAAATTCCTAAAACTGAAAGTCATGGTTACAATCCCCTTGTGATGTGGATCTTACTCATCAGAGGAAAATAATTTTTCATCTGCAGGCACTAATTCAGACCAAGCTGCTTTATAAATGCAAAGCACAAATTCTGTAAATGCTTTCTTGACTACCCTCGACACAATCCATTTCTTGTGTAAACATATGTCAAGAGTTACTTCTGCCACCAGGACAGAAATCCAGTCTAGACACGTTCCAAAATACATCAGGTCACTCTGTCAGCATGCTACTGGCTTGTGTGCTGCCTACAGCTTGGTCTGTCTACGGAGACAAAAGCCATACACCACTGGCACTTTCAGAAACCCTTACATATAAACTGTGACATCAGAGCAACAGTGTGGTATGAGAAAGATGTATAAATTCTTCAGGGTTAAGCTATCTAAATTTTTTAATGTAATCAAAACAAGCATTTTTCCTAGACATTTTTAGACTTATAGTCATTTATTCTGCATAAAAATAACTGGAATGTTTTAGAAAGCACTTGAAAGAATCTTTAGTCATGTTTTGTTTTAGATGAGTAAAAAAAATTGCTGTTGGCTCAAAACCTTGTTTGAGAACGCTACATACAGAGCATTATTTTCCTTCATCTTTCAAACAAGACATAGCAGAAACAGTGACATGATCTTAATCTGGGTGGAAAATGCTATAGGCATCTCCAAATTCCTCCTGTGACTACAGAAAATGCCTAAAAAAATCCAACCTGATAAATTCTAAAAATAAAAGCAAACCACTGAGTTCTGAAAAGGTTAAAGGGCTTGTTGTATACATATTAATTTCTAATATACAGTTTTTGTTAGAACATATTAATGACAGGAATATTTAGATTCTGGAGACTATCAAATGGACCACTAGAAAGGGAGGCATTCTCTAGCAAACAGGTTTTACAGCCTGTGCTACTGCCCATAAACTGCTCCACTGCAGCTGGCAACCCACTAGAGAAGAGCAGACCATTGTTTGTAATGCAGACTTAGTCTGAGGCAGCACCAAATGGGAGTCCTGCAAGAAACTCCATTTGATACTTTGGGCCACATTTGGGAAAGGTACATGTGGAATCAAATCAGCAGTTAAAATGCAACTACGTTTCAATCCAGACTAAAAGAGGGCTTCTAATCCTTCTAATCCTTAGCCCTTGACTAGGAAGAATGAAGAATTTCTCTCCTTTCTTACCATCTTTGCATCAATAAGCAGATCCCTCCCAGGACAGATTGATATCTTTCTAGGAGAGCTCTGATTTTACACGTATGCCAGACACCGATGAAGAGACAGACAGCAGAAGAGTCTGCTGGAAGGGAACAGAGAAATGAGAAATGTATGAGAATTGAGAAGAGATACATGAGATACACACAGAAGAGAAAAGTGGGAGATATACATGGAGGAAAGTGTAAAGAAGGTTAAAAGCAGAGAAAGGGAACTACTGGCCACTTGAAAACACAGAGGAAGGGTTATTAAGGAAATAATTTAGCTGAAGCAGGATCACAGAAGTTTTGGTTTAGGAAAAATTCAGTCCAGTTTGAAAGTGGGGAGAAACTAAGGCTGGTTAGCAATAAAAGCTTATCTCTGTGACTCTACTTTTGCTGGGGACTTCTGAGTTTTATTGCCTAGCCTGCAAAACAGGGCAGTACTGTACAGCTATGTCTTCTGGATCTGTTGTTAGTTTTTGAGACCCTACCAGTTTGTGGGCCACAATGGTCTTTGGAGATACAGACTGTGAAATAAACTTAGATGCTGAATATCTGTTGAGGGCTGCACTTTTGAAGTGACTTTCATCCAAATGGACAGGAGACATTAAAGATAATCTCAATGGACTATTCACATTCTGCTTCACATACAGGGAATACTAGTTTTCAGAGAGAGACTAAAACAAAATGTACTTTTACTGTCAATGTTGCAAATATCCACCTTAGAGCAGAGAGACTTGTGCAGTTACTCCCAAGAAACACAGGAAGGTAAAAGAGATTTCTCTATTTGTGTTTTTCACAGCCAGCCTTAGTTCACTTGGTAAAGCATCTTTAGTTCTGTATGTTTAATGATATATAAAAGTAAAGGAAACAGGAATAATTGTATGCCACATATGTACAACAAATCCTATTAGACTTTGTTATCAATCACACTTTACTTCCACATCAGTTCAATTGGGAAACATTACAGAAAATTTATAGATCCATTTTTCCTGCTTTGATTTAGAAGGAATTTGAATGTATTTTTAATCAATCTGGAAACTGAGGATGGTGAGACTAAAAAGTCTTACCAAAGGATAGAGGTAAAATGGTATAACCCATAGATTGGGATTTTAAAATTAATATGGTTTATCAGTAGACTATTTCTTATTAGAGTGAATTTTATGTAAAGAAATCCAGCAATCAAAACTAAGATGAGGCTGTATCATTCCAGCTGGTCAGCCCAGACATAGTAGTCTCTGTGTCTCCTTCAATCCTTAACAGAGATGCAAGTAAATCATGGCAGCATATGGGAAAGCAGGAATCCAGCAAGATCCCATTGTTCAGTGAAAATATTTTGTCTTTTCACATGTGCATACTGATAGCTGTCTTTGAGTTAGAAAGCCTCAAATGATTTAACCTTGCAGTGGAGTGAATGTTCTGTGCTTCACTTAACCACCTGAAACTTCAGTGCTGAGCTCAGCAGAGCTCTATCAGCTGACCCAGAAAGTTACCCAGTGTTTAGCTGGACTCAGGTTCTTGGCACTCAGGCTGGACTCAGTAATTCCCCAGCAAAGCATTACAAGACATTTCAAGCCACACAACCCCAGACTGGACTACAAAACCTATTTGTACTGTGATAATTTATCTGAGCTAGCATGCACTTGAACTGCTTAAAAATAAAAGGTTTTAAATATGGGTGTGGGACTCTGGCAGTCTTATGTTTATCACAGACTGTGAATCTGTCCAGCAAAGCACTAGAACTGAGAGAGCCTTAGCCAAACTCCAGCATCTACCAGCTACAGAACTGTCAAAGTAGTGACAGGCTGTGCTTAGAACTGACCAGTTAGCCTAAACCAAAACAAGTTGTGTTTGGCACAAGGATAAAACCGTCATCATAGGAAATACAGAGAAAATAAAAAAAGATTACACCTTGTTTTCTAAAAGCAAGAAATGTATGAAATAGTAGAAAAGAATCAAAATTGCTAGATCATAAAACACTGGAACAAAGTATTTTAAAATCATGTAATCTCACTTTAAACAAACCTGCATAAGTAGGTTTACATATTCTTCTCAGATGGCAGATCTCCCTGTCCAAAAAACCTAGGACATTTCAATGATCTTGCTGTTTTAATGGAAACCTGTCTTAAAGGCTTCCTGATAGACAGAATGTCTGTATCTCAAAATAGGATGGAATACCATCTCTAAGCATCACTAGATTCCTAACAAAACCTATTGCATATAGCTCAGAAAATACAAAAAGGTGTTCCTCTGAGTTTAATCAATTACTTTGATAAAATCTAAGAAATTAGCCGAAGTTCAATAATAATGTCTACAATCTATGGAGGTAAATATAAATTCTCTGATTTCTTTACACTAAAAACCTATGGCTCTTATTTATACAAAGATATTCAATCCTTTTTTCAAGCAGAATCATATGCTATTTTTTTAAAACAGCTTAGTGGAAAAATGAGAACAGATATAATTGTCTACAGACTATTTACAGACTATTTTAACTGTTAACACATCTCATTCAACTCTGTGCCTAAAGTAGATGACTCAGCAAAGTTACCATGTATGTCCTTGGCTAGACTAATAAATCCCTGTGAATAAAACTACTGATTGTATTGTACTGATTATTATTTGATAATGTCTGGCCATTTTTTAACTAAAAAAAATTTTTTTTGCAGTCTCTGAGAAAGTGGAGTTTATGTAAAGATGTGAACTATTATGATGGTCAAAATGACATATGTTAACTGAAGTAGCATTATGAGAGATGTGAGTCTAGATTTTGTTACCAGTAATAGAGTATACAGATACACTCAAAATCTTCTTGGGTTTGGTTGGGGTTTCTTTTTAGTTTAAAAAAAGACTATGAGTTTCAAAACATGCAATCATATTTTTAGGGTGATGGTATAACACATGAAATGCATTAAATGTCAGAATGAATAACAGCATCAAAAGAATCACAGACTTCTCAAAGAGTTTCATGTCAAAATTCTCACTGATGACAACTGCAGATTTTTGGCTGACCTTTCTGGCATTAAACAACTGCAGAAAAACACCTACAAGGATGTAATTCTAAATGTGATTGTATTTCCAAAAGCTTTAAAGTACAAAAAGAAAAGACAAGGCATAAAAGTCTGACTAGGTGCTGTCATCAATATAGTATTTCACAAAAGCTTTCTGAAAATGTTACTTTTAATAGCATCAGGTGTAAAGAGCAGTGTAATATGACTTATAAATTACTGGAAGGGCTGTTGACACAGGTTAATAATAAACTACATCATATGCAGTAGAAAGAGAGTCACAGAAAAATGCTTGCTAACTCCAGTTTTAGTCACCATTAAAGCTAATGATCTGTAGGCAGTGCATGCATCATGGCAAACTAGACCTATCAAATACAAAGTACAGGACCTACTGAGGTAAGTTATCTTCAATCTGCTTTATTACACAGGCATAGCCATGTTAAATTAAACTGATGGTTTTATTAGCACTAGGCTGTATTGAGTCCGGTTTAAGACAGCTCCTTCATTTCAACTCTCCCATTTCAGAAAGGGGTTCTTAATTCAGTGTTTGCAGAAAGATGCAACTGCTCTCCTGAAAACTCTCTGAAAATGATTCATATGAAGCAGAAATGAAATAAGCTCCTAAATACAACACATGGACTTTCAGACCATGTGGGGAAGAGGGCTGTGATATCCACTGGTTGTATCGCAGGTGTAGATGATACAGGGATTGGGATATGAGAACACACCAAAGCACAAGCCACACTTACACAAGATGAGGGTGTGGATGGCAATGCTACCTTTAAACACAGCAGTTGAGGGTCAGCAAAATTTGTAGCTAAACAAAGAGATTATTCCATCATAGCAGGGATTTCTATTCCTCTGACTGCTCTGAAGTTTGAAATATTGCCAGGGACCTCAGCAGTCCCTGGAATGAAAGGGATGAGAATCTGGGCAGAGTTCAGAGAATACAAACATGGCAAGATCTTTATTAGGAAATATAAAAATAACTCAGTATGCTGCTCAGTGCATTCAAATCACTTGCAGAGGTGTGATAATCTTACAAATACTGGAGCTGTCAATTGAAAGAGGGAAGGCATTTTAAGTGTGATACAAAGAGGCACAGACAGAGCAAGAGAATGAAAATCCATTCAGAAGACCATCTACGCATCTGGGCAGCAAATACACAAATATAAACCATTAGACTGCAGCTACAAGACCAGGACTGCTATTGTGCCCAAGCAGCACAACACCCATACAAGTTGATAAAAACTTTATGTTACTTCATGTTTGCCTTGTGCTGCTTTAGAAATACAGGGCTTTGCCTGCTCTGAGTACATATAGGGCAAGTTCAATGGTTACTCTCTGCAGCTCACCACAGACAGCTCACCGCTGCCTTCCTGTAAGATGTGGCTAATCATCACTGCAATTTCTGGAACAACTGCTGCTTCTTAGGTCAGGTCAGTTAGAAACAAAAAATAATTCCCCTACTAGAAGCTCTTCTAGATCATTTTGACTGAATTATGCTAGGAAGAAAACTTAAGAGCAGCTAAATTGAGCAGCTGAGAGAGTGGAAGGGGGTCCTGGGGGCAACCAGACCTGCAGTGCTCAGCTGAAACTAGAACAGGATGTGTAACCACACTGCTGTCCTCTGCTTTCTGTCACAGAGGTTGTTTCTGCTGGAGGCAAGCAATTCTTTCTTCCAGCCTGTGCAAGCCCTTTTGGCTGAGAAAGCATCACAGTTTCCAGTAATTGTGGTGGCCTGTCCTTAGTGAGCAGTGGCTCACTAAGCTAGGACCACAAACTATCCAACGCCTCAATTACTACCAGCAAATAAGGAATGCTCCTTATTGTTACCAGTCTGCACAGGATTAAAAAAGAACCCTACAAACAAAACCAAACAATCCGCCTCAAATAAGAAACTCTACCATGTTTATGATACCCTGCCTCCTCTATTATTTTACCTTAACTGAGTATGACATGAGGAAAACAAAAACAACCTCCCTGACCCCTCCACATTCTCCAAGACTTATTTTTCTGGAGGTTTACTTGGCACATAGCTCAAAAATGAGGTGTTGAACACAACTGCTAAAGGAAGATGTCTGTCATGGACAACCATTTCTGAACTGTTAGTACAAACCCAACCCTGACCAGAGTGACTTCCACTACAGCTACTGGCTTTGAGAGCTGTGACCTTTCAGTCGCAGCTGAAAGGTCACAGCTTTGTCCCTAATGCACTGCAACACACTCAGAATGCTCTGTTAGGAGGATAAATGAGTTTAATGAGTAGTTCCATTCTGGAAGACTGCCCCTGCCTGTATATTCTGGGCTGTGTGGCTCATTTCTTAAACTAAAATATTCCCTAGAGGAAAAAAAAAAAAGAAAGGACAATTCTTGGCTGCAGGGTGGATACAGAAAGGTGGTTTTCCTAAATAATAAATTAGGTCAGTCTTTAAATAAGTCATCTCCTTCTGCCTGGATAAATATTTACTCCCTCCAAACTAATATTAGGTTTATGTGTCTCCCAAAAACCTTTTTCTTTTCTGGTTTCATTAGGAGTTCTGGAGTCAGCCACAACAGAAATTAGCTAGATAGCTTCAGGGGATTAAAAAAAAGGAACACCAAAATAACAAAAAATCCGACTTGGGCTTCTAGTTTTCAATAAAACCAGCCGCTGTTCATTCAGCGCACAGATAAGTAATTTAAAACAAAAATGACAACAGGATCAAATTAAACCCAAAATTCTCCAAAAGTAACTTAAACACTGGAAGGCAGGAGTTTGCATTTTCAAAACCAGCTGATAATTTACTACAAATGGAATATTAGAGAGGCCTTATCCTTCCAAACCCCAGTGCTCCAAAAGCCGTTATGTCAAAGACAGGTAGAGAAGCAGTATTTTGAGGATACAAGGCCCTGCTGTATATACACAGGGCTCAGTGGGTAGGGGGAGAAAGGAGGTCAGCAAAAAATTGGCATTAAAGAGTCCAGAGGAAAGGCATGAAATTATTAGAGAAGAAAAACAGTGATTACCTTAGAATGAAAAATTCAAGAGAAGGCTATTTCACAGTACACAGTACACTTAAGCACACTTAAAGATGCCTGATGACAGACAAATTGTCATTTTCACAAGTTGGATGCTTTTCTGGTTTAGAGTAATTTTTCTTTCAAATTGCTGTTCCCTAATGATTTTAGTTCCTCATAGAATCACAGAATGATTTGGGCTGGATGGGACCTTAAAGACCATCTCATTCCAAGCCCTCTGCCATGGGCAGGGATGGCATTCATTAAATCAGATTGTTCAGGGCCCCATCCAACCTGGCCTTGAACGAACCTGGCCTTCATCCAGAATGAAGAACAACTCAAGTTTTTTTGTGATCCTTTTGTGTTCATTAGAAAGCTTCGGATTTAGTTTTGACTTTTTAAAATGATCTAAAAGTAAACCAAAGACACATTTCTTTTCCACTATGTTTGGTTTTCTTGGGCAGCAAAACAAAGCCAAGTGAGTTGCTCGATTACTCCCATCAGAGCAAGTTTGAGAGGAAGGGAATGGGTGTTTAACCATGAGTGGGTAAATCCTTGGATAAGACCAAGTATAGAAGTGTCCATGAAAAACTAAGGCTGGAAAGAATGGGATTTCTGAGGACTGGGGGATGGTACAGGAGGGCACCCTTCTCATAGCAGTGGGTGCACAGGCACTTCAAGGCAGTGTGGGGCACTCATGAAGGAGGTTGCTTAGCAGCATGGACAGGGTGCCATGAGCCACATGACATGACATGTCATCTCAGCCACACAGTAACAGTTTCTGAAAATGAAGACCCTGACATTATAGGGAACCCTAGACAGCCCTGGACTTCTACTGGCAGGAAAGTTTCTGTCCTTACTGAGCTCAGTAAGGCATTTGACACCCGTGTCTTTCCAGTACCTTATTTTCCAATATGCTGAGCACCAGCAATTTTAAAATGCTCAGCTAAAAGAGCACACAGGAACTTATCATCAGGCATTGCTGCAATTCACAGCTCCCCCCTTTACAGAACACAGCCTAACAAAAACCTGAGGAATGTAAATTTGATCACTTACCCTTGAATTTTAGGAACAACAAAACAAGATAATTTATTAGTCTCTATATATTCTTCCTTAAAACTGGAAATTATAAGAGCAAATAGGCCTGGTATCAGAAAGCCTTACATTCAAGAAAGGCCAAGCAAGAGTAACCTAAGACAGGTTAAGTTCTCAGTGGCTTTTATGAAAACAGTTTTGAATGTAGGTTTTCTTGTTCTGGAAGAAGTACAAAGCTGAACTTGTTTATCCCTTCTGCTATAGAGTGTCTGCATAGCTGAAGTGGAACAATCAGCTTGAGGAAACATTCCTCAAAAAAAAAAAAAAAAGGGTCTGATTTTTTTATTATTCAAAAGAGGGGAGAAAAACAAACATGTAATTTCAGTATACGCCCAAGAGCTTTTTTTTCCAAAAACATTTGTATTTGTTATTAGATCAGTAAGTATGCTTTGCTGGCCACATCAAAGATTTTTCATTTATCTGTGATCAATCAGGAGTAAGCTTGTAAGAGTTTTGGTTTTTTTAATCAACTAAAAAGAGTAAGCAGGAAAAAAAAATCCTAGACATCAAACTAATCAAATTATACATGTTATTGGCTTCTAGCAGCTCCTTAAAAGAGATTCTGGAGAACAAAGTGGTCTGCTTTAAAATTACTTACAATTAGAAATATTTGCCATTTATTTTCCTTTCAGGAAATTCCAGTCTTTATCCCAAATTCACTGATGTCACTGAGGTTTTTCACAGTGAGTTCTGTGTGCTTTGGAGCAGATCTCTGCTACATTCAAACTTCTGTCAAGCAAAAGTCTCTGAACTAACCCCTATGCTAGGATGGGTGGGAATGTGCTCAGAATATCTTGCACAATGTCTGACACTGCAAATTTTCCCCTACATTAATAGATGACAGGCTATGAGGCAAAATGTAGTAGTGAAAACCAGAACATATGCAAAGAAATGTGTAATCTACGGTCTTAAAACAACACAAATAGAATAATTTACTTTAACTGTTTGCATTTCTCCTGATGCTTACGATTTTATAATGCAAAAAGAGGAAACTCATCTTGCATCCATTAGGAATACTGAGACTTGTGCTATTCAGTCCAAGCAGATTCTTTTGGTATTATTCATAATTTGGGTTGTCAAGAATCGATTAACAGTTAAGTGAAGAAATTTGCTTTGTAATCGCAACAGATAATATGCAGCTGTGTAGGAGGAAAATCCAACTACACCTTAACCTTTTGCATAATGGGGATAATGCCAAGTTTCTATACCATGGGTCAATTAAATTAATTAATTAAGGACAAGAATTGACCTGATCAAAACTTGTTAAGAGCTACTGAGTGCAGAGCTTTCTGAGGGAAGTGATGAGACAAGGAAAAAACAAGGTACACAGGTTAAGACCTAAATCTAAATGAAGTTCAGACAGAAAACAATGTCCAAGTTTTTCTTTGTACCATCAGGATGACTTCAAAAGGATTTGCATTCAGTTGTAATCTTTAAGACAAAATTTTCTGCATCAAACAGCATATGATGCAGACATCTTTTTTAAAAGTTGCATCCCATGTCTTGAAGACAACATAATTAACAGACAAAAATTATCTTGCTATCACTAACTGTAATCTGTTTTCCATGGTGCACTGCCTTTGTATTTTTTTGACTTTTGATAAAAATATAGGGTTTTGTACCTGGTGTGCCCATCAATGCTAGCAACATGCTATGCTCCAGCATGGAGGTCTTGAAACTACATGTAAATTACTTTATTTCTAGTGACAGATCAGAAATGGGAAACTGCTAATTTGTAGGAGAATGTCTTTAAAATTCAGGTTCCTTACACCATTTTCCCTCTTAATTAGGAAAACAGTAGTGAAATTAGGCATTTGTTGATTGTGATTCTCAGAATTACTGGGATGCCTCTGCAATCTGAAAGGTTAAGGCAGCTTTCTTTCAAAACACCTGCTGTGTTATTATTGGAAATAGTGCTTTTCTACAGCAATTCGCACTCTAATCACTTCCCATCCGAGGAATGTCTGACTACCAATATTACTCCTCAAAAATTGTAATGAGATTGAAGCACAGTGTGAAAACAAAACTTCTACAGATAGTTGGAACACTTCCATTTCTGTTTATTTGTTTGGCAATTTTTTTTTCCCCCAAGAGAAAGCATTAAGTACTCTCTGGAGTAAAGAGGCTTAACTCATCACCCTTACCTGTTGAGTAAAGATCTCTCTATTTGAGGCATGCCACACAGCCATGCTTAAAGAAAATGTGCAAGTCAGCTTAGGTTGTATTTATAGAATAAACTTACAGCTTCTCACCCTGAAGAAACACCAAACACCTCTTTTGTTCAACACTGCCCTATCTGGAAATAAACAATGGCATGACAGCCGTAGGTGTGATAACAGAAATGATTGAGTACAGTTTTGTTTTTTTCCAGTAGAATGCACTAAATTAGATTCTATCCACTTGTTATATTTGCAATGTTCCAAAATTGTGCAAATGGGTGTTGGGGCAGCAACTTAGCTGAGATGAATCAAAATAGCAGAACAGGATAGGATCAAATAAGGCGACTGTTTCGTAGTCTTTGCAGTGTTCAGCCCCCAAATTGGAAGCACTTGCAGTCCCAAGTGCAAGACAGCAGGAAATTGACTCTCTTACTTGGCATAACTGATAGCAGAGGTTTCTGTGATTTCTCTTATTTTTTATGCACAAGCATTTTTCTCGTGAAGTACAGACCCAGCACTTCAAGCCTACTGATAACAAGCTTGTTTTTATCTTTCACGGAACCTGTGTGTAATTCCTCCCGCATCTCCTGGGATTTGTGTAGATGCAGGTGGAAAATTACTGCTGGGTGCATTTCAGGAGATGTCCAAGAGCACACAGGCTGAGTGTCAGAGCTGGGAAAAGGAACAGACAAACTCTAACACTGCTGAGTCCCAGCATTTGAGTACTTCTATACCTGCACTGCTATAGTCCAAAGCTGTTCTATAGGCATAGTGGGACTCAGATATGCTCCCAGCTTTTGAAAGCCTGTGTTTCTTCAGTGAGAATGGTGGCAGAGGTACAAAGGAAGAAAGGCTCCATCCACTAGTAACACAAGGCTGACATTGGAGGGCTCCCTTGGCACCATGCTGATGCAGGCTGGGTCTGGACTTGCTGCTCGGTTTGCTAGCGTCACTCACACTTGATAGGAAAAGTAAGTTCTCTCCAGTGAACAATGAAGTATGACAACTGCTAGAAAAACAGCAGGTACACTAACAAAAATACAGGTGTTTTGACAAAATTTGGCCTATAATGGAGCACAGGATTAAGTACTAAAAAGCATCTTAGTGATACTTGCAGCTACTTGAGAAGACCTGTACATCCCAGCTTGTATAAAGCAATAGAACAGCATTAATTAGGCCTAAAAATTGCTAATATTTAGGTTAAAACAAACAAAGTTTGATATTTACAACAAACAGGGCATGTGTCTGTTAGTATGATTCAATATTTTAATAATCGGTATAAAGATAAAATACTATCCTGTTAAGACCACCTTTATGCAGATCCACATCTGCCCCCCTGATGACACAGGGTTTTCAATCCACCTTATTCAAGCTGTCCAGATGTGAGGGAGCTCATCTGTCCTATGTGCTTAGATGTCTCCATAGCAGATGGCAAGAGAGGAGAGGACACTTTTGGTGTGTGATTCTTAGCAGAAGATGGATAGGACCAACAGCTCTCTGGAGATGCCCATCTTTTTGCTCAGGACAGTGTGAAGGACTACAAGTTTAGTGGGACACGATGCCTAATATCCAAATAGCTTAAGACTTGCAAGAGAAATCTCATGTTGATCTAGGTGGCTTCAGAGAACACCAAACAACTTCAATGATATAAACAAAGTTCGGCTGGTGGATACAGAGGCTAATTTATGCCTTAATCTCACCCTTTCTGAGAATCCCAGTTTTCCCTCTGAGCAGATATTTACATTCAAGTAATTTATTTTGCTGCATATAATTAGAGGCTGGTTTAGATTGGAAGGGATCTTCAAAGACGACCTAGTCCAACCTCTCAGGTGTGGGCAGGGATGCCTTCACTCAACTGGGTTGCTTAAAGCCCCATCCAATCTGGCCTTGAACACTTCCAGGGATTGGGCACCCACGCTTCTCTGGGCAACCTGTTCCAGTGACTGACCACCCTTAAAGAATCTCTTCTTAATGTCCAATCTAATCTTGGAGTTTAAAACTGTTGCATAGTCCAACCCTAGGGAAGGCAAGTGAACACTGAACTTGGCTTTAGTGTTTCTGTCACTTATCAGCACTTTCTTCAAACAAGTTTTCCAAAACCACTCCCCCTTATTTTCAGTCTCATGGCATAAGTGATCCTCATGCCTGGGTGTTTGCAGAACTCCTCACTACCTGGAGTGAAAACCTGTGAGACTATTGCATGAGAAAAGTTTCTCAACTCCTGAAATATTTTCAGAATAAACATTCTAGAGACAGTTTCAGTATTACCCTTTTTGCTTTGAAGTCTTTTTTTATTTGACCTTTGGAACAAATATTTCACAGGATTATTTGTAGCTAAGGAACATGATGGAGAACTTGAAATATTCTCTCTTTCTGCCTATAATTTGTTACTGTACATACATTTTTATTCTGAATTGCACCTCTACTTCCGAAGCGTTCCATCTCTACCAGCTGGCAACTGTTATTGTGCAGTAACATTTCTTCAGTAAAGAGGCATTTCTGAAGTGGTTATTTCTGCACATGGCACCTCCAAATCTTTTGCTTTATCTTAACTAAATGTCCACCTTTTTTTTCTGGGGTGCCTGACAATGCCTTTTTAACTTTTTTTTTTTTTTTTAATTTCAGAGTTTCCCTGAGGATTGTGGGAGAAGTACAATAATGATAATCCATTTACCACAGTAGTGTTGGGACTCATCTGGCCCTTACAGATGGTAGATACAGACTTCTTTATAACTGAAACTGTAATTTTCCCATAACCTATTTGCTACTCCATTTGAAAAGGTTGTGAAATCAGATCACAACCCAAAAATCCAAGGAAAAAAAAAATCAGACATTTTCACATAAGATAGCAGATCTCAATATTGCTGAAATAACCTATTTGCTACTTCATTTGAAAAGGTTGTGAAATCAGATCACAACCCAAAAATCCAAGGAAAAAAAATCAGACGTTTTCACATAAGATAGCAGATCTGAATATTGCTGAAATGAGAAAATCAAAACGCAGAACTCTCATTCAGCTTTAAGGGGAATCAAATCACAACAAAGACCTCTATTAAAAGTCCTGGCTCAAACTGCAAAAACTCTGTGAAATAAATCACAGTTTTCCCATTTTGAGGACTATGACTTTGACACACAGGGAGGGTCGTGCAACTTGCCTTTTGATGACCCGAGTGGAGACTTGGTGACTCCCTGTAAGTGTCTTTAAGATTCAACACTGTCCTCTTTCCAAAAATGTTTGCCAAATCTTTTCAGCAATTCAGCAAGACATGAGACCAAACAAGAAAGGGAAAAAAGGAGCAGGAGGGAACATATTTCTTACACAAATGGGTTACTTAGAAGTATTCTGGGTGAACAGGAAGGAAACAGTAAGCACATCTTCATTCACTCATGCCCTTGAAGCTCTGACTTGGGGGGAGGATATAGCTTGCCTTGGGACTGGTGATTTTTGCATACAGGTGATGTTCCCACCTGGCTGCAAGGAGAGTTCATGTGCTTGTGAGGTGAAATTAATTTGTCATGATATAGAAAAGTGTCAGTCAAAAAAGAAATCAAGGGTTGGATGTAAATCAAAACCCCAGAGCCCTAGTTTACTCCCAGGGCTCATTTCAAGACCCAGATATAAAGCATTAAGAATTAATTTTACTGATATTAGAGGCTGGAACCACATTTGTCTTTTCCTTAGCTTTTAGTTTATCTTAACATTGGTCTTAAGGGGCCTTGTAATAATCAAATTTTGCATTATTTTTCTTCAACTGCCATAGCTGATGTCTACAGTACTAACTAAAAAGCCACTGGTTTTTCAATCTTGCAGATACAATGTCTTGTTCTTCCCACAGCAGCTGGGAAGAAGCATTCTGTTTGTGAAAACATGCAAGCAGAAAATAAACTCAAGAATTCTGATGCAAAAAATAACTTGTTTTGGCAAGTTAAAGTATTTTGTGCGTGTGTATCTGCAAGGTGTTGGTAGCAAAGCTAATTTCTAGTTCATCCAAAATATTGGAGAAGAATAACCAAAACAACATACAAAACCCCCCAAATACCAGTTCTTGCCAAGTGGTGGAAAAACAAAACAAAAGAAAACAAACTTACCAGTAGCAAAAAAAATATTTACCTCCCAGCATCTAAAGTTGTTATGGGTATTAGAGAGCATTTAGGAATATGACTTTTAAAAAACCACTGAAGTGTTATTTTAATAACTTGAAACAGGAGACAGAGTCAGTGCTACTGATGCATGAAGTTTGGCTCTATTCTTCCTTCTCCTAGCAGGTTGAATTAAGGACTGCCCGTACCACCCTTGCAGACTGATCTCTTTGTTAACCATCAGCTCTCTCTGTGCCAAAAGAGCTCAAAACACAACTTCAAAAGTAAAGTGCCTCTCTTGGAAATGTAAAATCAGGACCAAATGCTTGAGCTGGCCAAAGAATAAACCCAGGATATGACAAAAATACTGGATTTCCAATTTCTTGGCTGTTGTGTGTTGCCTATTTTCAATACCATGAAAACACTGGTTATTTTGGACATCAGTTTCTGGACACTGAAGGCCTGTGGAAAAAGACCTATCTCTGCTATTTTATCGTAGCTCCCCAAAAGTGGCTGTTTGCTGTCTATTACTCAGAGATTTCTTGATACAGCTATGAAAAAAAGACAGCTGTCCCAGCATACAAACTGCTAACTTGCTATGTGTGAAGCCACACTTTCTCTTAACAAGACAGCAAAACTGTCACCCTGGCCATTTTCTCTTGTACCTACCCTGTTGTAATGCACCTGACTGATGTTTAAAAAACACCCTCTCCTTCCTTACAGAGAAAAAACTGACTATGACTACACTTTTATCCATTTAAAGACTTATTAAACTCCCAGTCATATTTTCAATACTTTCTCAGTCCAAGGGCTGTTGATTTCACGGTGCTATATATAGCTGTAAACATTGTAACCTCAATATTTCTACTTGATTGGTGTACGTAAACCAGACTCAAGAGAGTCTTCTGAGGTGCAAAATAATTCTGAAACTCCAGTTGGAGACTTTTGAGTGGCAAGCTTTTCTCTCCAAGCAGGATTGTAACCTCAATATTTCTACTTGATTGGTGTACGTAAACCAGACTCAGAGAGTCTTCTGAGGTGCAAAATAATCCTGAAACTCCAGTTGGAGACTTTTGAGCAGCAAGCTCTTCTCTCCAAGCAGCGTGACTGTAACAAGGTGTTCTGTGCCTCACGCTGGCTGTCAGTGCTTACTGAGCAATTCAGAGATGCTCATCAGAGGCATTCTGTGCAGGGCTGTGCCCATGCCAACAGGGCAGCCTGCTGCAGTGCCCATGCAGACCTGCAGGGTGGAATGAATGTGCCTCAGAGTTCCCCACACAAATCACCAGGGACTGCCCCTACAACAAAGACAGATGCACACAGACGTCAAGTATGAAAGCCAGTGATTTTTAAGGCCATGGGAGGTGGCCCTGTAAATCATAAGGAAGGTCTGACTTGCAAAAAGTGTCTTATTTCTGAAAGCCAGGTGAAAACTCATGGCTCAAATAGAGTTCTCCTGAAGACTTCTTGCAGGGTAAACATTACTCTGGAACATGAGCTGCCTACACTGCTGTGACATGAACAGGCAACTTTTTTGAAGCTTCATAAAACTCCTAAGAATGTTGTGCTGCATTCCTAAGAATTTAACTGCAGCTTTTCCACTTAAGTTCTCAGTAAAAATGAATTAAGATGGCAGAAATATGATATAAGGATAACAACTTGCAGTAGCACTTGCTTACATCTGCTTCACTTGAATGTCTTAAACTTACAGCCAGCTTGTTTCATTTGCTTTTCAACCCTTAATCATCAGTCTCCTGGTAATTTGGTATGTGCTGATGTAGCAAATCACACTTATTATCTGTGCGTGTCTTAAAAAGAAAAGGAGTGTTTGACAGGATTTCATTTCATAAAATTTACTCTCTGATCCAAAGTTATTAAGGAAACCGTGCTGTATTAACTGCCAGATACATGGTTTACTATCCATTTGGTCACAGTTAAACTGGAATAACCCTCCCCCAAATTAAGCAGAGTCATGTAATGTGTATATGCATTTACTGAACATTTTTTTCTTACTGGGTTTTATCAGTCTAAGGACACTAAATTAGAGGAGGGTGCAGGGTTACCCCCACCAGCTGTGCCCCATCCACACAGAGAAAATGTTAGTCATGTGAACTTGGCTGTGTTTGAGCTGACAAACCCTGCTAAGAGACAGGACAGCAGTAATGACCCAACTTGCTTCCAGAGCATCAAGCACCTCTGCATGGGGCTCTGAGGGTGAGATACACCAGCTGGGACAGCCGTGATTCGTGCTCAATATGTGCTGCATAAACACACCTCTCACAGCTGACAGTTTTAAGAACTGGCACTCATGTAACCAACTGTGTAAGAAGTCACACTTAAAAGAACCTAACAAACCTATTTTTCTGGGTTTTGCCACTTATTTGAGTTATACCTCGGCAAAGAGATGCAAAGACTAAGCTTTCTAAATACCTGGTACATATTCCATACCACTTTACAGGTCCCATTAACCATGTACAGATGTAAAGTAATTACAGCACAGTAATAAAAGCAACAGAAGACACTGACTGGGAACCTCTCCTTCACAGACTGTGGTTTCATGTTGTCTATGCTCTCGGTGGAATGAACTACTGTGGAATCTAACTGGAGCTCATGAGTTACAAGTACAGGTCAGAAAGGAGTTAGACATCAGTGAGGACACATCCCAAAGATGTCTGAGGTATGGGATGTATGCTCAGTAACAGAAAAAATAAAAACTGTGCTCCCAAATGCTCACCAATCAGGTTTGCATCTAATTTGAATACTGCTCAGCTACTAGGGATGATGGATCACAGGTCTTGACCACTTCTGTGTCTGCATTTGGTTGTCTTTCTATACTTCCTACCACTGCTAAAGAGTATGCCTTGTAGTTTTCTTGCTCGAAACTTTTTGCTAGGGTGCAGCATCATCAACTCACACATACTTTCTGAAAATGCAAAACAAAACAAAAAAGCACCCAAACTTGAAAACCTTTCTAGAAGTTGCCAGATAGGATAGCTGAAGGGAATGTTATTATGACTAAGAGGCTGAATTCCATGCACAAAACAGCTATTTCTAGTGATAAAGCATAAAGGTTAAACAACTGAGAACAAGACTGCCAGATGTAAAACGGAAAGTTTCCAATTTAGGAGTAGCAGAGGAAGAACATGAATTAATATGGAAGGACCAAATTAGCATTATAAAAATCCTCTGACCCAAACCAAATGCCACTGAAAATAAACTCAGGAACTCTCCCCCTTTTCTGCTCCCTGCATTCCAAGGAGGATTGAATTTAGAACAACCATAGGGAATTTTAGAGAAATCTTACACTTAAATGCAGAACAAATGCTTTAAAAGTTAGAGACTGTATGTGCTTCAAAAACACTATTAATCATTCTAGATTCTTCTTCAGTACTGCTGTTTAAAAGGAAGTAAGTATTTTGGACATAAGTTTTCTCATTAGTTTTATCTTTAGCGAAATTGGTAAAGATCAGGCTGATTCTTCAACAGTTTTGAAACTGGGCTATTAAATGATAATTTCTACTTTTTATTAACTGGAAGAAAAAACAAACACACACACATACACACAAAACCAACAAAATGTAAACCACATTAACAATCAAACACTTTGCAAATATAAAAAAATCACTGGTTGTTGGATTTCCAACCTAGACTACATTTCAGTGCTAGCTTTGTTAGCTCTACATGCAGAGATACACTGTCAGTCTGGGTGTCCTACACTGTAATATTGTTTGCAGATGGCTCTTAATGGTCTCACACACATTTTTGTGGAATGAGCTGGCCGATATCAGTCCACTGTGGTATTCCTCAAACTGAAGATACATAATGGATTGTTCAGTCCATGAAAGACTATTACAGACTTTAAACTGGACTCTTGGAACCTGAGTGTAGCAGACTGAACATCAGCACTACTAGACTGATGGTTGGCTCAGCAGTGGTACATCTTTTCTGTTGAGCCTGAATTTAAGAAAGCTCCCACAGGATCTGACAGCAAGAGTAGCTTCCACACAGCCAGGATCCACAAAAAAGCAGCCATGCAGGGAACTACACTGAAAATAAATGAGAAATAAATGTAGGAAAAACCTGATAGGATTCAGTACATTTAAGCCTAAAAGGATCAGGAAGAGCAAAGTGTCAAATGCTGCAACTGGATGAACAGATTTCAGGACTCTGAAGACAGCAAACAGTGGCATGATGTCTTATGCCACTGCACCTCTTATATGGCTACATGGTATATCTGCAAGAGCCTGTGCTCCTATAGAGATGAACACTGAAATTCCAGCATAGAAATTGGTAACCACAGGTAAATCAGCAGTACTCAAAATTAGCACAATAATTTCGCCACTGATCCCTCTGATTCAATCCCTAATCACCTAGCAATATTGCCTGTGAGTCTGAACATCTGAACCTATTGGGCAAAACTCAGAAGCCTTATCTGATATTTATGAGACACCTGACAACGAAGCTCCACTTTCATTCTTGTAGCATCTTGTAGCATGATTATGTCAAATACACAACTGCCCTCAGCATTTTATAAGTTAAAGAACAAGTAAGATCCCCAAAATACCAAGATTCCCTTGTCAGGTAAGAGAGAACCTAATTACCATTTAAGAGGGCTTCTTGCAAGTAAGATACACTCATTGGCTCACTACTGTTTACAGGGGAAGCAACTACTGGCATTTGCAGAAGAGTCAAGATGCAAATCAGTGGCTCTCTTGAGAAATAGGCATGCCAGTCCGTGCTTCTCTGATAAAACTGGAACCTAGGACTGTGAAGGAAGGAAGATCTACATGCTCTCAAGCATGCAGATAAAACCAATCTATGTCTTTATTCTGGTAAATGGTGTAAGATCAAGCTTTAGCTTCACAGCTCTGCAGTTATACAGCAGAGCGAAGTATAGCAAGGAGAAGCTGACAATGAGAATAGGGAAATCCTAAAAAGGGAGGAAAAGAAAATGCAAGAACCATCCAAACCTCCAAATATAAGTGTAGGCCAATGCAAAAATGTACTATAACTGTGGGATCAAACTTTGGTGGATCATAATTGCTTTCTCTTAATCTACATTTACCTAAAACAGGTTACATCTTTCTAACACAGTTCATGACCTTTCTGCATCTCTAAGGGTTTGGCTGCTAATCTGCCTGCTAAAATTTAAAAATTTGTTTACTGGAAAATTTTCTGAGGCATCTTATTGCATGTCTAGATATTGAGAACATACTCACAGATGTATTAAGGTGACTGCTGTTCTGACCTTCCTGTGTTGGCATCAATATTTTGGGAGATTTCACAACAACTTTCCCAGTGACTTTCTAGTGAACACACAAAATCAGCTAACATGACCAAAACAGGCATATTCAGGTTGCTATTGGAAGGTGGGAAGGTGAACAGACAGGAGCTGAGGATATAGGTATATGGCTGTGAGACCCAGAAAAAGACCAGGAAGCATAAGGTAATACACAAAGATAAAAGCTCTCTGCTTATAAAAGCTGTCACTTTATAGTGGACTTTCTCTTATTATTGAAAAAGTCAAAAGTAAAACCTCCATGGAAATACAGAAATACCAAATATTCTGCAATAGTGTTCACACACTCAGTGTTGATTGGCAGCACAAACATGTAAGAACTGAAGTAAGTTATCACTCAAGGAATTAAACTCTTCCTTGAAGTAAGTCAGTACTTCCAGACAACAGAATGTAAAAAATAACAAGTGACCTCCATGCCTGTTAAAATAAATCTCCAGCAGAGTGTGGGTTTATAAAATGACTGGGCATGATGCAAATGTTGGCCACTGAACTGAAGACAGAACTGAAGAGTGGCTTACTTGTCACTCTTGAGAAATTGTGGTCAGACAAGAATAAAATTGTAACAAAAAAGCACTGGAGATGGAAGATTTTTCCCACCGTTGTAAACGCACGCCTTGCCAGTTCAGGACTGTCCTTTAACCAGTGTGGCCTGAAGAATGTGGGCTAACCATGGCAGAGATGTTCACCTGCAACTGTTCCGAAACAGAGTTAAAATATTGCTCCTCTTGGAGCAAAGAACTAGATGGTAGCTTGACAGCTCCAAAGGGTTAGATCATCCCCAGCAGCCCACAGGACAGAACACCCTATTAGCTGGGTGGCTTGCCTGTTATGGACAGGCTGTATATCTGTATCCTTGAAAGACTGAAAAAGAAAAAGATGTATATCTCAGCTCACATCTGACAGGCACTGTAAGCTCTTACTTTGAAGCCCCCTCACTCCCACTTCCTGTACAGACAACAAAGATTAAACATATATGCTCAGAAACACGCAGGTCATCTCCAACTAAATCTGAGGTTTGCTTTATCTAATTTTTCTGAATCAAAGATACATTTGGAAATGTACATTTTCTCAGCTGATCTCAATGTTAGGGCTATTCAAGCTCCTCCTTTGCATTTCTTCTCCCCTGCACACCACCACTAGCACCTTAGGAGAAGCTATAAGCTAGCATCTTTCACAAGTTTGCATTGTGGCTGAATTTTGGCAGTGAGTCAACTTTTGTGCTTGATGTGCAACAGAGGAAGCTGCTGCCCATAACTACCAAATTTACCTATAGAGGCAACTGTCCTGGTTTTTAGCAGGCTCCTCACTTTATGCCATTCACTGAAATGCCCTCTCCCTGGTCCACTGCATGGAGAATGCCTTGTTTCTGCATTCTGGGGAGACAAAGTGAGGCAGTGCCTCAAGTTCCTGCTGTGGATCTCTACTGGGTACAAACATGACTGGCTGCTACCACAGCCACATTAGTGACAATTCCCAAAGTAAGAACACTAAGGCTGAAGGTAAGCCATGGAAACTGGTTCACCTCCACAATTATGTGAAGTGAAAGAAATTGTTCTGCTTTTCACTTACTTAATTGCTTTAAATATATGCAATTGCTAAAACCAAGCCTGTACAGCATAAATCCTGCAAACTGGATGTAATTCTGAAGCTATTCATTTGGCTTCCTAGTTGCATTGACCTTACTGTGTCCATACACAAAAGCACCACATCCAAAAGGCCTGGTGCTGCAGGGAAAGAGGAGAGGTACCCCTGAGAATGCTCTTGCATAGATAACTACCCCACAAGTTGGAAGCATGTTGGATTACACAGCAGAGAGATGAGACACTTGGACTTCTCTGGATGCTGTGTCAAGGTAAGCACCTGCCCATCCATGAGGGTTGTGTAAGCCTGGATTAGGTTCCTGTAAAAGTCCAGCCCAGTGACAGGGACCTTTCTTTCTCTAATTTGTACGTCTGGAGGACTAATCTACTTGTGAGAGGAATGTCCTGGCAAAGTTATGCCATGCTAGCTAGTAAGCAGTTCCATAAATATTGATTTTTGCATGGCTGTTAAGGGCTTCAATTCCGGTTTTCAGTTCTGCTGACTACGTGACACGTGGAAGGTGGAATCACAACACCAGGCAGAATTTAACAGTACATGCAATTCTTTTCTCTTGTGTATTTTCTTTGGAAAAGCACTCTGACAGAATCAAATAGAGCTGTTATTCTTCTGGCCACCTCTAACAATAATCATGGTGTCAAGTTAATAAAGACACACAACAGCAAGATCTGCACACAAGGTGGCCACCTATAATTCTGGGCTGTGGTCTGCTTAGCAGAAGAGATTATGGTGTCTCTCTGAAGGTGCACTGTGTAACAACAAAAATTTATTTGGGGACATCACCAGGTCTTTCAGTGGAGATTAACAGCATCTTCTTTGGCAGCCAGCCAGAGGCATGTGAAACAGCCTACAACAGCTCTCATGACATCCAATACAAATGAAAGAGCTTAGCAACAAGAGTCAAGCATTTTTCTTTTCTAAAAAAGAAGCTCAGGCACTTAGAAAATTTACCCTACACTGAGCAGCAAATAAACTGCATACATATAGTTGGACAGAGAGATGGGCTCTCCTGTGCATTCCAGCTGGCTACACCTCAGAAGATTAGCACAGACATCCCTTGCTACTTGGATAAACTCTACTGCAGAATAAAACTGCTCCCTATCAGTCTAACAGAGGAGCCTCTACTATATTGCTCACTGAGTTAATTCACTGCCATCCTGGCTCAAACTGAAGTGAAGCACAAAGATACAGTAAGATGAACAGAGATGCATCTTTCTGAAACTCAAGGAAGGAACACTGACTTCAACAGATTCAGGCCACTACTTCCTGCTTTCAGCTGCTCTTTGTGCACTGAATTCACTCACAAAGGAAACTGAGTAATCCCAGGTAGTTTCCTTTTGAATCACATCTAGTGACATTTGTGTTTTGGAAGGGGGACAAGCTTGTTTCTTCTACTGAGAAATGTCTTATCTGGCAGCACGTTTTGGGACAAGAAGCTGCTCTTGACTGTGGTAGTAGTGGGAGATACAACCTAATCTGACTGGTGTTGTCAACAAAATAAGGCACCTAAGAGGTGAAGTGGTTGCAAGCAAGTCATCATCTGGCTATTTTTGAGGCCATGAGTGGGATCTACTGTGCCTTCATGAGGATTTGGTAATACTACTGTATCTTTTTCCTCCAAGGCTGGAATTGCTTTCACAGGTGGGTTGGCAAAGGGAAGAAGGGACTATATTTTTGAAATTATAGGAAATATTCCTCACATCAAACTCTCTTCTCTTAGCCCCTTCAGTTTTGCAGAAGGAAATTAACACTTAATGTAAAATAGCCTGCTTTGATAGCTGTCTGAATGCCCCATGAAACATTTTTCACACCTCAGGAGTTGTGAAGTATCAAGGACAAGTATCCGGTCGTAAATTGTATTTTTTCATGGCTTTTCTAAGTCACAGGTTGACACAAGAAGCCGTTATCACTCTCTGATCAGTGTGTAGAGGTATTACACTCTTTAGCAGTACTCTTCGAGGGACACAGCAAGAGTTAAAGAATAGATTTAAAAAGCAAAGCCCTTTGGTTTTGAACATATGGCTCCTAGAAAAATGTTAGCAGAGATTATTTCACCAGCACAGCCCTGAGACAGCCATAAAATGTAATTCCATGATGGACAAGTGCCATTATTTGTCGTGATTGTAGTTATCACTATTCATCTTCTACTTACATGTCATGTAAACATATACCGTATTTTGAAACAGCACACTGAAATCAAAGCTTCTGCCCCAGTGACAAATTTAGTTCTATCAAATATTTAACAGCTGACATTTACATGTGCCATCCACAACTCCAGTGAGAGCCGGTGAGCACTGGAGGACAGTAACTGCAAAGAAAAACATCACACTTCCATCCTCTCAAGTCCAAGATAGTAACACAGATTTCACTGTTAGGATTGCAAATTTGTAATCTCATCTTCAACCTCAATCCATGGGTGACAGAAATGAGGAAGAGGAACAAAGAGGGAGACTCAGGTAATCACAGGTTTGCAAAAACAATTTTCTGCAGGCTAGGGTCTAAGAAATCTCCATTTAAATCAACTAAGTGTTTTGGCTGTCATCCAGCATTCCTAGCTTAAGCACCTGTACAGAATTGAAATTCTAGGTGACCTGTGAAGCCATCCTTCTAAAATAAGTGCCTCATTTCCTCTGTATCACCAAATGAGAGAGGTGCCCTAAAGGCCTCTGGAGAGAGGCCCTATTAGCTCCTCTTGGCTAAGAAATCTTCCTCAAAACCCTGCCTGCTCTTATAGACAGACCTGCAAAGTCCATCACAGAGCAACACAAGTCTGCAATTCTCCTGTGTGTTTCACTCCTCGACATAAGCTGCCAATTCAAACTCAATAGCTTCTTTCAATTTATTCAAAGAATCAGGTCTTTTCCCTTTCCATCCAACTCTAGAAAGCAATAATCTTCTCAGGTATTTTCCACTCTCCACAACATCCAGGATTCCTAAATGAAAACTGTCTTCTTTTTGTCAAAACAAGCTGCATTACTCTTCAACTTCTTACTTTAGGTTGCATCATCCTTCACTGTTTTGTTGTCTCCTAAGTGTTGCCAACTCTGAGCCACAGTCATTGATTCTGCAGCGGCTGTATGAGAACGGGTCATCTGAGTCCACTGGGCAGGCAGGAGGAAGAAGGCCAGCTGTCAAGCAGTCAGCAGAGCAGAGAACAGTATTTTCCCCCAGAACAGTTCTTGACATGATCTGCCTGTGTAGGCTGTGCCAGAGCACCAGGCAGTGGACACTGCTGGAGTTGTGCAGAACCTCCTCCTGATGAGCTGCCCTAGGCTCTGCTTATCCCTGCATTCTCTCTGTCCTGTACCTTTTGCATCACTAAATGCTGCCTGAATCTAACAGAGGACAGGTACTTCAGCAGCCAGAAAAGCATGTATGGATTATACATAAAAAGGATACATGGCAAAACACACAGTATCCAACCTGAATCTTTACTTGGTGACTAAACAACATGGAACATGAGACAGAGGACTTTTCTCTACTACTGAAGCAAAAGTCCCTGTTTGCATTTGCTGACTTATAATTTAATGTTATTTTGCTTCAGTGTGTTTGAACACTGTAGTCTGTATTTGAGGGGGCTGTAGCAGCTGTATGGAAGGCTGGCGGGAAAGGGAGCCCATCACAGCACAGAGCCCTGGAACTCAGATACATCCCATCTTGCAGAAGGCCTTTTTCCAAGCTATGAACAGCTGACCAGCAAGAGTTACTGCTCCCTGACAGTCCTAGGGGAACACAGGACTGCAGCAGTGTTCATTAACCTACAGCAGCATTTCTATCGAGGACAGCATTTGCATCAAAGTCTGCCCCTACCACAGGAAGTGGCAAGTAGGGGGAGGGAGAGACAGTCTGGTTTGCTTGAAAGGTAGTGAAACTGATAAGGGATCAGCATTAAATCCATCTGAGGAGAAAGCTGTCATTTATTACTTCCTTATGTGACACGCTTCAACATTTTGCCAGAAACAAAGAGACTAAGGAAACAAAGTAAAAGTCAGGATCAATCCCTCGTGTTTCTCCTGGCATGACACTTCTCTAAGAAAACAGCTTTTCTAAACTCACGCCCAGCAACTTCAATGACCTTGATACAAATCTCTCAATCTTGGTACCCCGTCACAGGAGTTAGCAAAAATCTGAGCTCTTATCTGCAGAAGTAGCAAGTTTCTAGTTTCATCTCGCTCACTGGAGCTGGAGGGTGTTTAAGAAGGTAACTTGGTAAAGTTTATAAAAAGCTACAAAAGAACAACAAGTGGGCAGATGAAAAATGTGCTAGCAAATTACTGTAACCACATGTTTTGATTGTATTTTTTAATTGCAAGAGGGAAGCCTTCCCTAGGAACTGCTGGAAGGTGAAAATAGGTGAGCTGCTGCTGGAGACCACGCTTCTGCTGCGGGCTGTAAGCACGCGCCATTCAGCTCTGCAGCCAGCCAGAAAGCTGTGTCTGAATAGGTGGCAGAGCTCTCACACTTCCATGTTTGCTGCCCCACAGGGATTTGGCCCACATGGGCCTTTGATGCCAATGCAAAGGAAAACCACTCCCAAATTAATCTGTGTAAGTGTCACTCAGCAGCAATCTGAACTCTGCAGTAAAATGAACAATTGTGACTTACTCTGTAAAAGCGCAAGCATGACAAAGGGTTGTGCACTTAGCTGGGACTCACAAAAGACCTCAAGTGATATTAACATCAAAGGTACACCTTTTCTCATAGTCACATCTACTTTTTGACAGCAGGGAGGGATTGGAAAATTCCTAGGGGAAAAAACATTCCAGAATTAATATCCCAGTACTGATATTTGTTAATATTTTTAACATCTTCTGCACTGGGCACTTAGTGCTTTTCAATCGAGGAGACACAAGAGCTTATTTCTAAACTGATTTTGTTTAACCATCCTTATTATCACTGTTTTATTTTCTGCCTGAATAGCCCCTTAGAAGA
Organism: Passer montanus; assembly: GCF_014805655.1. Classification (NCBI taxonomy): domain Eukaryota; kingdom Metazoa; phylum Chordata; class Aves; order Passeriformes; family Passeridae; genus Passer; species Passer montanus. Next base: position 22,206,797 of record NW_024367707.1, read on the forward strand.
CCTTCTGCAATCAATCTTCCTCAACACCAGAAGCGTTCAGAGTTCTACAGACAAGCAAGGCACTAGGCATTAGGCACAGGCACAGACTAGCAGTATGTCACACACACTATGTGTGTGACTTGATTGGGTTGTTTTTTGTTTAGTTTACTGAAAAAGGGCCATTTTACTTATGTTTTCATGCACGCATATCTACTGGTGGAGGAATATCCCTGGGTGAGATTTCTTACGTGATACCTGTTTGTGAAATAACAAGCTGAGTCTGCTGATGCTGGAAATCAGCCTTTTCTGAGTTCTTTTTCAGTGTATTTTTTTTCTCATGCCTTTCTTGCAATAGGAGAGTTGCTCTCTGTCTCATGCTTACGTCAGCCCAGAAGACCCTCCCAGACAGACTGTGGAATCAGAGTGTAAGTTTCTTGGCACGTGTTTCATTTCTTTTAGACTTAGAAGCATCAGAAATGAAACTAAATCTGCTTTCTCAGAAAATATATTCTTCTCTCATTCCCCAGGAAACCTTAGCCTGAGACTACTAGGAGATGACTGGCACTTGGAGGAAAGCAAAACAAAAAATTTTGTACAGCTGGCTTCTAAACACATAAATGTTGATGCAAAAGTCATTTCAGTCTGATTTGCAAACAGTGAGGCAGTGCTCCAAATGCATTGCCCAGATCATTAAAAAACTAATTCTGAGAGACATAAATGACCTAATGCTCCATCACAAGCACTGGGAAATAGCAGTCACAGGGAACGATGACACTTGAGATTATATATAAAAAACATTTGCTTAAAAGTAAATGTTCAGTGGAAAGACTGGCTCATTCTTTAGAAAGGCAAAGTTTGGGTTAACTAATTTCATGTCATGAAATCTCACACACCTAACTGAAATTCAGAAGCCTCTGGCCTCTATCCTTCCTTCACTCATTGAAGATTTAATAGCAGACTGCATGAGTTCTCATGTTATTATAATGAAATTAATGCCTGAAATTATACACGAGTGTAATTTACTGCACACACTGGGAAGTGTTTGCGTAAAGTGATTTACTGCCAGACCCCACTGGTCAGAGCGGAGTCACTTTCACCTGCAGCTACAGGAGTGTTTGAACTCCCGCATTTCGGAGTTAAGAGTTGGGAGACACCAGCTCCACGAGAACTGGAAGTTTCTTTGCACTTGAAGTGGAAACGAAAGCCCTCCACAACGGACCTGCTCGGTGCCCTGCATCCTCTGGGAGCTGTGGCAGGCGGGACCCCAGCGCTGTGTGCCACCAGGGGCTGCACTGCCCCGTGCCCTCACCCGCCCTGCCTCACCTGCTGTACACCAGGCACTCCATGTGGTTGATCTCCTTGTCCGAGCGGTAGCGGCTGTAATCCTCCCAGAGGTCCTTGATGGCGGTGACCGCCAGGATGAAGAGCACGGGGGCCAAGGCCAGCTCCGGCTGGAAGGCATTGACGGCTGGCACGAAGTTGAGGAGGGCGATGAACACAAAGTAAACGTTGGCCAGGCGGTGGAACTGCTCGAAGAGGTTCTTGGGCAGGAAGGACAATGCCGTGTACTTGGTGGTCTTGAGCCGGTTGCAGGCCAGCACCGTCCCCTTGGACTTCTCCGGCTCGGCCTCAGGTAACAGCAGGCTGGAGCGCACCAGCCGCGTCTTACTCTCCTTCTTCTTCCTCCGCCTCCTCTTCCTCTGCCTCTCCTTTCCCTCCGGCAGCACCTGGGGCGCTCCCTCTCCTCCTGCCGTGCCCTGGGACATCGCTGCCGCCCCGGTGTCCTCGCCCGGGCAGGGCGGGCAGCTCCCACGGGCAGGCTCGGCCCTAAGTTATCATCCTCCGCCGCCCGCCACGGCTCTCCTTTCCTCTTCCCCTCCGGGGGCGGGCGGGGGGAGGAGGGCTCTCTCAGCCCGCTCCTAGCCGCTCTGCCGGGACCTCTCTCGCTTTCTCCTCCTCCTCCTCCTGGCCGGGGAGGGGACGTGGGCAGGCGGGGAGCCGAGCCCTCCTCCCGCGGGCCTCTCCCCGTCCCAGGCGCGGGGGATGCGGGGCCGCGGGCGCGGCGGGGCCGGGGAGCGGGAAGCGGGAGCGGCCCTTCCGCGCACAGCCTGCCCCGAGCGCGTCCGTCCCGCCGTACACCCGGCAGGACACTTCAGGGCGGCTTTTGACTCTGAGTTACGTGTGGGACGGGGAAAGAGGTTCGAGCGGGGAGAGAGAAAACTCCCACTGAAGCGTCGGCGCTGCGCACTGGCCTTTATCCACGGCGCCCGGCAGCAGCTGGTGGGAGTTTTTACCAGCTGACTCACGGCGGAACATCCACTTTCTGCCTGAATCCGTGTGCCACGTTGATACCCATGCCCGTGCTTAGCCTGGAAGCTGGAACACAGCTCCCGGCTCTCCACGTCTGTCTGGTACGCCGGCTCTGTTGTGGCGGCCTTGGTGGCTGGGACAGCCCCACAGGTGGGAAGCAGAAAAATGAGGTTTTCGATGGAAAGCATTAGGCACTGCCACCTCCGCACACGCCCTGGCAGTGGTGTGTTCTAGCGCACGTTCGCCTCTGTGGATTTTCCTTTTCCCTTGTGGTAGGGTAGGTCTTACCAGCAAGGATTGGAAAATGCCAATCTCTTGCTTTGTGGTTTACGCTCTGCACTTTCTGGAGAAAGATACAGTTATGGGTCATGATGGATAGACAAGAAATACAGAAGAGAAGATAACTTAGATTGAAAGATTTCGTCTAAAATCTCAAGTGAACGAATGTAGTGAATAAGTGCAGAGATTTAAAAAACACATACTAAGAGAATAATTAAATTTTTGCTAGTAGGTGACATGAGTCTTCACTGCATCACTTTAAGCTGGGATTTAAGAGCAGACCCTTTGGATATGGGATTCCACAGGCAGCGTGAAAAGCTGCCATAGATCACTCCGGGCTGTGTCTAACCTGTAGTACAGATGCATTTTATTGGTCCTGATCCTGTGATATCCCAAGGTGGGATCATACTGAGCACAAAAGCCAGCCTTTCCTACCTGTCAGCGTGTTTCTTGTTGTCACAGAAAATAGGCAGAGTATAAACATCTAGTCTTGATACGAGGTCAGGTCAGGACAGTACTGACTGACCTGGCATTTTCTGGGAAAGTACCCAGTCCCACAACTCAGGTGCTGTCATGGCAAATTCCATGAAGACCAAGCAGTGAAAGCCATTACCTCACAGATTGTATGTGCTGCTGTGTTTTCATCCTTCCTTTTCCTATTTGCAGTATGTTTATAATTGCTCTTTGAAGTGTCCTGTTAATTAGGAGCCCTTTTCAGCCCCTGAGCCACTATGTGAGTGCTAGTTCAGCCCATGACCTGGTACTGGTACAGTGTGAAGCCACAAACCCTTTACTAATCCTGCTGTCTACTCTTCTGATGCTACTTCAAACTTAGCAGGGATTTCCTGGGTTTCTCAGCTCTTGGAATATAGACACAAGAAGGTTTTAGTTAGTGCATGGGAAAAAGGCAAAATTGGCCTGTTTTGGTTTTGTTGTTGTTGGTTTTTTGGGGTTTTTTTTTTTGTGGTTTGGTGGTTTTTTTGTTTGTTTGTTTGTTTTTTTGCAAAGTCTGCTCCTTTGTTGATAAGGAAAAAGAACAAAATGTTAAGAGGAAAAAAACCAAGAGAAATTTAAAAATCTCCTGTTTCAATTTTAAGTGGTTTTGGTTTGTTTGTTTGTTTGTTTGCTTACACTTGGGTTAACTTAAAGAGGAAGTTGGAATGAACAAACATCCTTTTTCTGTGCTTTGGAAATGCTGAAATGGGATGAGGAGGACATTCTATCATTGTGCAATATTCCCATAAACTGAGCTTCACCCATCCAAGGGCTCCTTGCAGGCAGCAGCGGATAATCCAAAAAGTGAATTGCTGGGATTTTTGCCACTGGCCTGCCAGCCACTGCAAGCCACTATTTTGTAGGTCTCTGGTTCATCCCAGGCCTCCAGGAGCTGAAGCACTGCTCAGGCTTCATTTTTCCTCTAGACGGCCCTCCAACTTGTTTACACAGATTAGAGGAGAAGCAACAGTGATATTTGTTCCTCTCTCTTGACAAGGCACATCACCTTGATCATCAACAAGAATAAACTGTTCATATCTTTATCAATGCCAGGTGGCTCATCTGGCATTCCAGAACAGATTAGAGGAGAAGCAACAGTGATATTTGTTCCTTTCTCTTGCCAAGGCACATCACCTCTTAGAATAAGCTGTTCATATCTTTATCAATGCCAGTGACTCATCTGGCATTCCAGGTATACTCAAATGGCTTGAGCATAGCACATCTGAGTGGAAAGATGGTGCACACAAGAAAGATGGTGTGGAGTAGTGAAAGCCTGTGCTGGCAGGAGAAGTAAGGCAGTTGCTCAGTCACTGAGTCCACCACATAAAAATGATGTGTAAATCATCAAAAAATAGTGTCTAGATCAGGTTTAGCAGTGCATATTCAGCAAACTTTCAGTAACTGAAAGTAAATTAAGGGTTAGATGTGTAGTAACATTGAACTTTCAAACAGAGTGCTCGAGGCAAGGTAAGAAAAGACAATTCTCACATTCCACTTTAGCTGCTTGTTTAAGGAAAACATCTGTGCAAGTTAGGAGAGCCTAACCTGGGATGAATTGTGCTTATATGTAGTGATATTGGCCAAACTTGTGACACCAGATATCCCAAAATTGTCAGTTACAATTCCACAATTATAAGAAATTGTCTATAAGTCAGTGGGTACACTTTAAAACCTGTTTTACTTGCATAGTTTTGGAGTGCTCAGGACTCACATTAACAAGATTTCTTTTGGAACAGAATAACAGGAGAGAAACTTAAAGATATTGAACAGAAGCTGAAAGTGTTTATGTAATTCCCATGAGCTGAGATTTACAAACAGATACAGCAGCAGAAAGATAACAAACAGTTGGGTTGGAGCCTCTGAAACATTATGCATTTGTTTGCTAAATTGTTTATTTAATAGCAATTTAAAACCTTTGTATTTGAGTATGTATTGGCAGAGTTAAGCACCACCCTTGGAAAGTTTCACTATAAAAAAAAGTAGAAAGTATGCCACACCCTACTGGTCAAGAGCTAAAAAGCACTTCTCATATCATTGACCACGACTTTCTTTGTTGCTAGTAAATTGCTTTTTAACTGATACAGGCAAGCTAAAGTATTGCAAGGCAGTGCCACATGGAAAGGATGTGGCACCTCTCTGTTTTCTGTGTAGTCACATGAGGAATCCAAAATTCTGGATCTTTATACTAAAACCTGACAAAATGTAATCCATAATAAATAAAAACAGGAGTTAACATTACTTTAAAAAGGCTTTTAAGCCTAATGTTTGTTAGGCTTTTCTAGCCAAAAATTTTGTCAATGTAGACACTTCCAAGAATTTAGTCCTTCCTTTCCATTTGGAAATAAAACTGTGCAGAAAGGGTTTAAGAAAGCATGAATATTTGTATCTAAACTCATATCTGACCTCTCCCTACCCACACAGTTCAAGTATGTGAGGTTGGAAATAAGAGGCAGGCAGGCAGCAAATTCAGCTTTCAACTGGTACAAAATGCACATGCACAAGTCTGGCTTTAGCTTTTGAGTACAAAAGGACAAGTATGTTGCTTTTGTTGTCAACTGCAGTACATCTGCATCTCCTTTTTTTTGGAGTCTTCTGGAGGAAAGGAGGTGAAAAGAAATTTGCTTTAAATCATTCTGGATGATGCATGGATCCTACAAAGTATCACCCTCAAGAAACAGAAGCAAACTGTTTTGAAAAGCCAGAGGAGCCAAGAGCCAAAGACTAGATTTGCTGGATAACCTGAACTAAACTATGGTCTCTTTACTAAATGAACATGTGGACTCTGCTGTTTTTCAGGGTCATTGGAGTGAAGCTCTCAGCCAAGGTGATGTCTGCAGATTGCTCTCTGCTCTAATTGCTCCCTGCTCCCACTGATGTCTCCTTCCTGTCCAGAGCTCTTCCTTTGTTGTCACATGGCTTTTTCTCAGCGTCCTTAATCTCTGCATTTTGCTTGGTATCTGCTCTCTTATTTCTCCTGCCATTAACCTGAATCCAGCCTCTGATGCCCAATATCTCTTGAATTTCAAGCTCTCTCCAGAGCCTTTCCCAGTGCCTGACTCTTTTTGTCAACTGTGCACATTTTCCTCAGATCAAAGACTAAAATTGAAAAAGGAGACATGTTGTAAGCATCACTTATTCTGATAATAGTTAGCTCTTTCATAGCCTGGGCCACTAAAAGCTGAGCCTTAAGGTATGGCACTGCCTTTAAGGCTAGAAGGAACTACAGGATTTTCTGGACCAAGATACTGTATTAACTTTTAGCTGCCACATGTGCTAGAGCTTGAAATCATTATTGAACTATTATGTGAACATACTGCTTGCTCAGAGACCAGATAACCAGTTTTATTCCTCTTCTTAGGGTCCTCAGCCTTGATTACGTTTGAACTATTTTTTATGGCATGGGATTTTGTCAGTATGCAAGAATCATAACATCAACCAAAAAATGCCTTTAGCCTGATGGTTGTGTGAAACAGTTGGAAATTGGCATCCACCTGAATGCTAAGGATGAAAACACCATAGACACAGAGATAAGATCACATTCACATTACTGATATATCTCCTGATTTGACTTGTCATTGTTTTTGAAATCTTGGAGTTACCATTATTCCATTTTAACAATTTGCTTCTTCCTATCATAAGAAAGTGAAACAAATGTAATTTTAACATAGTCTGATTTACTAGACCACGTTTGTAATATTTATATGATCCTAAAATAAAGATTTCCCATGTTGGATATTGCCAGAAACATCTGTCAAATTACTTGTGATTCTCCTTTGGTCCAGAGAAGTTATTTTAATATTAACATGCTTAATATTATGGAACCACCCAGAGGCCTTAGTTGGAATCTAGGACTTTAAGAACTATAAAAATAACTGTAAAGACATGGTACCACACATCAGACAAAATCTGTTCTGCCCTTTGCAGATGAGACGTATCCCATCTGGCTTCCTGTAAAGGGGACAGGCATACATGTTTTGAACAAGCAGAAAAAAGGCAAGAGGCTTTCAGTGTGAACAGCCTGCTGAAAATGCCAGAATTTGATGAGGCAAGACAGCAGCCAAAATGGCATTATTCCCCATTTCGTTCTAGTCTGCAGGAGATACGTAGATACACACACACACACATGCACATACAGAAGCTATATGTGTCTGTGCGTGTGTTTACATATATATACACCACATAGAATAGCTTGGGTTGGAAGGGACCTTAAAGATCATCTAGTTCTAATCTCACCATCATGGGCAGGGATGCCACCCACAAGGAGAGGTTGCTCAGGGCCCCATTCAAAGTGATCTTGATCATCCTACCAGGGATGGGGCATCCACAGCTTCTCTGAGCACCTCTGTAAAGAATTTCTTCCTAACACCCAATCTCTTTTTTTTTAAGTTTAGAACCATTACCCAATGTTCTTTCAATATTTGCCCATGTAAAAAGTTATTGTCCCTCTTTTTTATAAACCCCCTTTAAGTACGGGAAGAATACAATAAGGTCTCCCCAGAGCATTCTCTTCTCCAGACTGATCAGCCCCAATTGTCTTATCCTGACTTTTTAGAAGAGGTGCTCCAGCCCTCTGATCCTCTTCATGCCCCTCCTCTGGTCCTGTTCAAACACATCAGTGTCTTTCTTGTGCTGAGGACTCAGTCCAGAGCTGGACACAATCCTCTGGGTGGAGTCTCACAAAAGTGGAGTAGAGGGGCAGAATCACCTCCTTTGACCTGCTGGCCACACCTCCTTCGGTTCAGCCCAGAATGTGGTTGACTTGTCAGGCACATATCAGGTCATGTCCAGTTTTTTCCTCCACCAGAACCCCCTAGTCATTCTCTGCAGGGCTGTTTTCAATAAATTCTTCCAGTCTGTACGCATCTCTGGGATTACTCTGACCCTGATGCAGCACCTTTCACTTGATCTTGTTGAACCTCATAAGGTTCTTGTGGGCCCACTTCTCAGGGTTTTCCAGGTCTCTCAGGATGGCATCCGCTCCTTCAGTCTTGTCAACTGTACTGCACAACTTTTTGTCACCTTGGCAACTCAATCTCACTATCCATGAAGGTATTGAAAAATACTGGTCCCGAGACAGAGCCCTAGGGGACACTACCCATCACTGACCTCCACCTGGACATAGAGCCGTTGAGAACACCTCTGTCCACATCCAGAGAAATCCCACTCCTTTGTTTCTCAATGGGCAGAGAGGGGAGATTTGTGTCCCAAGGTAAGCAGGAGCCATGTGACAAAGAGTTGTGTTCAGTGTTGCAGCACTAAGGGAAGTCAATCTTGTTCAGGGCCTGAGCAGCCTTGCTGGACCTTTTCAGTGCAAAGGTAAGATATTATTGAGGAACAGCTTCTACCTTTTGGAAGCGAGAGCAGTGCTACTTTGCAAGCCTCTCACATTCTTCATACATTCCACTGAAATGTTTTTCCCATCTACCATGCCCCATGGGCACCGGCATCTTGCATCCTGCCAGGTACATATTGCAGGATCTGCTCCACCACACCCAGCTGTTCTGTCAGATGATGGATTCATAGAGGCTGTCTGGTGTGCAAGGGGCTGGAGGGCGAAGGAGACTACAACACTGTGGAATGTATACCTTTGATTGGTGTCTTGTGTGGAAAGAAGCCTGTTCAGAGAGTAGAGGGCTGCCATGTCCTTTTCTCCTGAACAGCCATGTCCATTCTACTCACATGCAGACCCCTGGCAAATGAGCCAACTGGCCTGTGAAGCCTCAGGAATGGCAGATTTGGAAATTGGTAGTACTGTAGAATAAACTAGATAAAAAACTAGTCAAGGTGTAGGACAGCTGTAAATTAAAGACATGAAGCATTCGGATATCTGTAGTTACCTTGTAGGCATGAAAAAAACACCACTTTGCAAATGCTTAATGACTAGTAATATTTGAGATGTAAGGAATAGCCACACAGAGCCATTGAGCAGCATTTAGAGCTTTCAGATCTGGAAGTTTCCTCTAGTAATCTCAACTGAAAAAGTGCTGCCACAGTTGGTGGAGAAAGACTGCCACTTCTAGGACATCAAGAACATCCCAAAATGTGTCAGTAGGTAAATGGATCAGTGAAGCCCATGCTCAAAAAACCACTTAATTTTTCACTGACTGCAGAAGTTATAAGTGATTAGTGCAGAGGAAGATGTTTCCTTGGTGGTATCCAAAGCTAGGCAAAGTAAACTTGCTCCTTTATATCTTGCCCAAGCCAGTCCACAGCAGAACAACCAACACTCCACTGTAAAATGCAAGGTTGAATTGGATGGGGCACTCACAATATGAGGGCAGGAGAAACCCCAGCTGTGTAAGAATCCTGTGGCCACTCAGTTATGCCTGGCACACCAGCCAAAAATTATAATATACAGTGGCAAGTTGTCCCCTTATGCAGTGGGAAATCAGAGACAGCTCTTTACCTACTTAACCTCCCCCCTCGCAGAAATGCTTTTTTTTAATGTCCAAGGCATTTACAGGGGGAAATCCCTAAGCATTGTTTCAGTCCATCAACTAACTAACATACTCATACACAGGGGCACTGCAGAAGAGGAAATGCAGGAAAACCTATGTAATTAACTGCAGGAGTCAAAGCAGACATGCTATTTATAGAAACTGCAGTTTGTGAGGAAATGAAAGTTAATATCCTTACTGTGGAGCTGCCAACTCTTGCTATTTCATGGTGAGTCTCACAGTATTTGTTGCTGTTCTTAAAGCTGAATATCCTTTCATAATGGGATCTTGCAACAAGCTCAGCTTGCTAAGGCAAAAAAACATGATTGGAAAAAAGAAGCAGAAAATAAAGAAGAGAATATAAAAAGACTTAATGTTTTTGAAAACACTGTGATTCTTAAAGCAATTCTATGACTTTTAAAAATCCTGGTAATTTTTAACACCAAGCAATTGAAGTGATTGTCTTTGTATAGGAGCTGCTGTGGGATTTCCTGTATGTGTGGAGTCAAAACATATTTCACATCTCTCTATAAAGAAAATACTGACTCATTATATTGTTCCTGAATGCCAAATTGGGTGTCTCTTCAAATTAAGAGATATTTAATGACTTGTCATGCTTATATTTTTCTATATCTAGATTTCTTAAAAAAAAAAAAAAAAAAAAAAAAAAAAAAAAAAAAAAAAAAAAAAAAAAAAAAAAAAACCTACTTAGCCCGAAAAAGGTAATTAAAGATGCATGAATGAGTTTTTACAAGAATTTTTCTGAGGAGAGCTTGCTATGCCTTTGCTGGAGAATTAACAAAGGGAAGCTGGGGCTCTTTTGCTATTTGGTTGTTAGTCAGGGTTGCTTGAAGAGAAAGTTGTACAAGCCAATGTTTTCTTGCTGGCTAGTCACTAGAGTCAGATTTGCCTCTGGATTTTGCGACTGCACGGCAAAACAAGACTTCTATTCAGCTCAGATGCAAAGAGGTAGCTGCAGGCTCTTACTCCTTCTGGGAAGGCGAGTGCTGCCTTCAATCTGCTGAGGGTCTAGGGCATCACTGATTGATTGTCTTTTGCCTAGAGGTGACTCAGAATGGCCAGGCTTAGTACAAAATGGTGTAAATGGGCTACAAACAACCAGATTTGAAAAGAAAAGAAAAGAAAAAAAAAAAAACAAACCCTCAACAGCAGGCGAGTGAAAGGGTGACTTTCCCGCCTTTGGGGAGCTCATCTGTAAGTAGAACTGATTGGGAAAAATCTGGTTCATTGAGCCTGACTACTTTATTGGAAATCTAGTAGCCTGGAGAACTCTTGCTGAAATTAAGGCAGCATTTTCAGTGGTACTGCTGGCTTTGTCATGAGTCTTGTGATACTGCTTAGGGTGGGGTTTGCCAGTCTGCTTTTCCACTTGCCCCGGCAGCAAGGGATGCCCTAATGTATGGGATCCCTGGCTCTGCAGCACTCATCTTGGTAACTGGGGCCATTCTAGCTGGTCTGGAAGCTTGCAGGCTTCTTATGTGTCTGCTCGTATCACCAGAGAAGCTAGCAAATGCAGTATTTTAGCGATTTGCATCCTGGAAAATATTTCAAGCAAAGCAGTGTTCAGGCTATCTATAAAATAATATAGTCCAGAGTAGAAAATTACTTGTAGTAGAGAACCACAAGCTTCTGATTAGTCCTGTTTTTAATCCTTGTGTCCAAATTCATGTCCAAATGCCAAGATCCAAATATACATTTGTTTGCTACATACTTAAAGAACACTGGTGTGTATGTCAAACTTACTGTCTCTGTTTATATTATATGCCACTGACCATAAGAACAACTCATCCTTTTGCCCTACTAGAACTAATGAACTTCAGTGGAGACTTGCTTTTAACAACTAAGCAGATGTTTCTGCAGTGCTAGAATGAAGTGGGTAGAGAGACCAATTCTAACTTACAAATTCCCTATAATTTCCCAACAGCTTAAAAATCTATAAAGATTTAGAGAGACTCATTATTTGGTATTGGGTGGTTTGTTTGGGTCTTTTTCCTGGTGCAATCCTCTGTGTGTAGTGATTGTTCTGTAGACCCCTCCATGATGTAGCAAGCAATAGCAAGTCAAGGCTGTATGACAGTAGAGTGGGTATGTAAGCATCACTTATATCAGAGACTGTATATCACAGAAACAGCTGAAAGATGACTTCTAATTCAGCATTCACTAATGCAGTAAATATTAAGACTGTATAAGATTTGTATATAAGACAGTATATTTAAATGGGAGGGGAGGCTTTTTATAATCAACTAGCTTTTGCTGTGTTTGGAAAAACAGAGGATTAGTGCTGGCTCTCTTCTGATCTGGAAGTAACTCTCAGTGGTGGAAAAAATTGATATTCCTTCCACCCTGATCTCCAGAATCTGAAAGTTCCAACCACTTCCCCATAACAGTGCTTCCATGGTGCTGTGCTGGTTTATTGACTTGGGAAATTTCCGCTTCTGCTTTGTCAGCCGTATCAGTGATCCATGTTTCTTTCCTTTCCCTACTTACTCTTCCTGGCCTTATTTAAACAGGTTTTTATTGTCTGTGTTTTTATATTACCGGGTAACACTACTAATCCGTACCTGAATGAGAGTGACCATAAATAGCCTCTATATATAATATACAGCACCCACCATATGTGCACAATATGAACACACACACGTGCACCCATTGTATGCATACACAGTCTGCACACACACTGCACAGATTTCTGCAAAGTGTACAGGGTGACTTTTGATGTTGTTCATAGATGTAGTAATCTGCTGTGTGTAGTTAAGATATTGTTATCGGAGAGATTTCTATAGGACATTGCTTTCTTCTAGTAATTTAGTTACATTCATTAAGCAAAGGCTATTATTTCAAACTGCAACTCAAGCTCCTGTATGCCTTGCTTGCAAAAAGCAGTGAACTTGAGATAACTAATGTTTTAAATAAATAAGATGTGGGAAACCAGAAGGAATGCCAATGAAAGGGTGGTGTATCAACAGTAGTTAGGAGAAATTTGAAGAGCAGCCAGCATAATATGTTTAAAGGGTGGAGGAGAATTACAATGGCAACACAATGTTTTGATCAAAATAAAGCAATTTTTATGTGTAATGAAGCACTAGCCCACAATTTTTAAAGACCTGTGTATTCAACAGCCACAGGCTGACTTTCAAGTTTACAGGCTACTATGTTTCATATTAAGAAAAGATATAGTTTATCATTCTCTTTCAACAAAACACCAGATAGCTAACACAGCAATGAAAACAAGACTTAAAAAAAACCAAAACAACACACACACACACACACACAAAAACAAACAACAACAACAACAACAAAAACAAAACAACACACACACACACACACAAAAACAAACAACAACAACAACAACAAAAACAACCAAAACCCTGATCTCCAGAATCTGAAAGTTCCAACCACTTCCCCATAACAGCGCTTCCATGGTGCTGTGCTGGTTTATTGACTTGGGAAATTTCCGCTTCTGCTTTGTCAGCCGTATCAGTGATCCATGTTTCTTTCCTTTCCCTACTTACTCTTCCTGGCCTTATTTAAACAGGTTTTTATTGTCTGTGTTTTTATATTACCGGGTAACACTACTAATCCGTACCTGAATGAGAGTGACCATAAATAGCCTCTATATATAATATACAGCACCCACCATATGTGCACAATATGAACACACACACGTGCACCCATTGTATGCATACACAGTCTGCACACACACTGCACAGATTTCTGCAAAGTGTACAGGGTGACTTTTGATGTTGTTCATAGATGTAGTAATCTGCTGTGTGTAGTTAAGATATTGTTATCGGAGAGATTTCTATAGGACATTGCTTTCTTCTAGTAATTTAGTTACATTCATTAAGCAAAGGCTATTATTTCAAACTGCAACTCAAGCTCCTGTATGCCTTGCTTGCAAAAAGCAGTGAACTTGAGATAACTAATGTTTTAAATAAATAAGATGTGGGAAACCAGAAGGAATGCCAATGAAAGGGTGGTGTATCAACAGTAGTTAGGAGAAATTTGAAGAGCAGCCAGCATAATATGTTTAAAGGGTGGAGGAGAATTACAATGGCAACACAATGTTTTGATCAAAATAAAGCAATTTTTATGTGTAATGAAGCACTAGCCCACAATTTTTAAAGACCTGTGTATTCAACAGCCACAGGCTGACTTTCAAGTTTACAGGCTACTATGTTTCATATTAAGAAAAGATATAGTTTATCAGTCTCTTTCAACAAAACAGTAGATAGCTAACATAGCAATAAAAACAAGACTTAAAAAAACCAAAACAAAACAAAACAAAAAACAAGCAAATCCTGGTGAGTACTGTTTATTCTGTTTAGCACACACACAAAAACAAACAACAACAACAACAACAAAAACAACCAAAAAAAAAAACACCCAAAATCAAAAAACCTAAAAAACCCAAACAAATAAATCCCGGTGAGTACTGTTTATTCTGTTTATTCTTGATTTGTTGATTTTTTTATCCACTATTACTCACTCTCTGCTTGGTTACAATATGAAAATCTCTCTTCCCTTCTGCTTTCTGACCCTCCTTTCCTGCTCCTCTATCTCCCTTTTTTCTAACACAGGCCTTGGCTAGCAGCATGACAAACTGTTGCAAGGTATGTACATCAATCAGGGGAGTGCTGAAGTGTGATCTGCAGCCAGCACAGCTGTGCCAGCAGAACCCTCTAGAATGGATTAAGACATATCAGCAAAAGTGCTCTTTTACAGAATGATTTTTTTTCTCCTAAGGTCAGCAACAAGTTCTATCAGCAGAAGTGGAGTTTTCTCTGTCTAATGTGCATCTGGAGTATGAACACTGTTCCCAAATGTAGCCTATCAACACCAAGCTACTTCATACAGCTCTTGGCGTAAATTTGGCTTTCTGCACTTCGGAGGTTAGTTAGAGTATCTCCTGAACTCATACCATGGCCGTGGCTCTCTGCACTCTTCCTCACTCACTCTCGTGCTTTGGCCTCTATAATTTCTCTCAAACTTATCCATATTTTTGAATTTCACCTCACCACCATTTATTCTGTGCACTCTGATCTTTTTTTGTCACATTCTCCACACACTTTTTGGTACCTCCTGCCTGCCTTTAGAAAATTATTTTCCTATTTCCTAGATATGAGCATTTTTGTATCAGACTGCTAATGCAAGGCATATAAAAGTGAATCTTTTTGTTCCCTAAGCTCCCATAATGTACAGAAGAAAAATAGCATATTTGGGGCTTTTTTGCTTGTATTTGGAATGTTGGAACTTATTTTCATGCAATCAGTTCTAAATTCCTGCTTTAGTTTTTATATGAAAACTGATATCCTCAAATAATAACACAATCTGAGTATTTAGGGGCTTAAGGATTATTATTTTTCATCACCTGTCAGAACAAACTGGTTCAAATCCTACAGCACTTATTTGTTCTCTGCCTAAAACCAGTGAAAATTATCTAATCCCTCTTCAGATTTCAAAGCAGTGTCAATGGGGGGAGAGAGTGGCAAGAGGAGGCAGCCAGACTCGAGCTGCAGTTCCACTGCTGGTGCCTGTTTATATTGAAATGATCAACAATTTAGACAATGCCACTGGAACTGAAGAGTTACCCTCCAGCTTCAGTGCTAAAAAACCATTCACCACAAGGGAGCTGATTTGGGATGGGAAAGATGTCTCACTCTGTCAGAGGGACAGAGGAGCTTCTGGTTCTGCTGTGCATGCAGGGTGAGCCTGAGGGGTTACACTTGTGCTGCTATACTGAGGATTTAACATCTGAGTGAGGATCTAACACAGAAAGTAAAGAGTCCTTCATAAAAGCAGCTTCATCTATTGTCATGACATGGTGGTCACTGGCTGCCAGGCCTGAAATCCTACCTTTTAGCAGGTATGCATGAAGCTATGAGGTTTTTCTGGGAAACTGGGAACTTACATGAGAATATGTTATGTAAATATCATATGACTCAGTTTGACTGATGCAATCCTTGGTGCAGAAGTCTGTCTTCCTTGACTCCTCCATGCTTAAAAACAAAGCAGAAATAAACCATGGGCATATGATCACCTGGAATGCTTAATTTTTAGCTCAGTTTTTGGTCTCAAATATTGTTTTGGTTGATGCCACCGGCTATATTTGGCCAATGATTTGGGCCATAATGTGTACCAGATTTTTGGGAGGGGATTATGAAAGAGACAGTTTAGCTCTTCAAAAGTGAGTACCACTGTCCTAATAGCCTGCAGAGATTGGGCCTGGTGTATTTTATTGATTATTATACAAGTAGCCTCTGAGGCTGAATTTCTGTCCTTTCACACTTTTGTTTAACCCATGAGTTTTATGTCTTTCATTTATATTCTCTTCTTCACCTAATTTTCTTTGTCCACACAGTGAACAAAGAAAATAATTTTTCTTACCTGCAGAAAACTTTCACTCTAATTCTCACACCCATGTAACACTCAGCAGAATTAGGTAGTGCACTAACTCCTGGCAGATACCTGCCTCTCAAAGAATAAAGAAAGCTCAGGAATCATTGGCTGATTTTTTGTTGGACAAACCAGTCCTTGAATCTCTTTGCAGATAGAATATTCTTTGCAGATCATTGACCATCACACAAAAGAGCCACTGCTGTACTTCATTTTCACATCCTCAACAAATTGTGGCACAGCTGGGAACCCATCTCTCTGCTCCAGATGTTTCTCTCCACTTTCTTCCCACTATATAAAATTCTTTTTTTTTTTTTCCCCTCTAGTGGTGGTTTTATTCAGCTTACAGAAAACTTTAGGTGGGATTTGTTGTTTGCCCTGCAAATTAAGGAGTCTCAAAGACCCCAGGAGAAGGTCAAAATAAAGGTTTGAGCTGGTATTTAATTAGCATTTATCAACAAACAGATTTTAAAGCAAATATTAGTACAGGCTTACTAATAAAAGGGAAGTGTTTGTGTAGTGTCACTCCCACTCATTTTCACCTTGAGGTATTTTAGGAATTGATGACCTGGAAAAGTGAGCAAGCGGTAAGTACTGTACAGACTGTGGGCAGTAGGAAAAACTGTTTGTCTAAATTCAGTGTTGTGACAACTTTGTGATAGAGACATCAGGCCCTGGTGTCCTTGGAATGTAGGTGGGTGAGTGAGTCACTTATTGCTGTCCTGAGATGCCATAAGTAGGTGGCTGTTCTCCGTTGTCAGAGCATAGTCCTTCAATTTTTATTCAGTGAGAGACATCACCATTTAAAAATGGATTTATTTTGGCTTACACTTGAATAACTGGTGTCATTTTTCATTCTGAGCAAGGAGCTTCTTAAAAACAATATACTTTAGACCTGTCTACAGCCATTTACCAGTTCCAAAGTCTTGAACCATTTTGTCTGCTTTAAAACAGTGCAAGGTGTCTGAATGCAGATTATATGTTTGGAAGAAAAATTGCAGCCAAAAACTACCTTGGACAAATGCTGTGCTATAAATGTCTTTTATCACTGGTCTTTCTTCCTGTGACAGAAGCAATGCATAGGAAAAGATGCAGGAAAAATGAGTAAGTAGCGCTATGGTTAATGTGGTTATCTTATTCCAGACATCATTTCCTCAAAAGACTAGAAAAATGTGCAGATGGAAGAAACCTGGCATTGCTGCTATCTAAATGGGAGTTTAACACTGGGTTCCCTGAAATGGTTTTAGTTAATTGGGAAATCTGTCAGGATTATTAGCACATTATATTGAAAGAAATATCAGAGTTTCTAGTTGCCTCCAGTGAACTGCTGCAGAGTTTGTCATCCTTTTGTTAAGGAGCAAATGACTAAATGATTTCCAGGGTCCTTTCCAGCCCCAAACATTCTGTGACTCTGTGAAATACTACCCACTAATAAACATATGGCTGAGGGGGGCTGTTGCAGGGCTGTTCCAGAAGAGTTCATTAACTGAAGGTCTTCTGTTACCTTTATTAAAAATGAAATACTCATCCACACTAACAGGTATTTCTGCTACAAACCCAAAATCTTAATTTTGTGACAGGCTGGAAAAAGCTGCTGAAAATTTAGGACAAAGTCCTATAAATGTCTGCTTCATTAGCATCCAAACCAGCCAGTCACAGTATGACAGATTGAAGGACCTGTAGTCTAGCTGAAATATCCTTGCTCAAAACCATCATTCCTCTTTCTGTGAGTCCTCCTTCCTGACTCTGCTGTTAGGAAGGTGGGTGCAGGCCCCAAAAGCAGCACCATTCTGCAGCCCTAGCAAGTTTCAGATTCAGTAACTGCTTATCTGGCTTTGGGGTAATTTTTCTTAGGGAAGGAAGGTTTCATATTATGCTTACTTTATCCTCACCATTGTGTTCAATACAGAACTTTCCTTGGATATGCCCAGTTTCAGACCCATTTATATATTTCATCCAGCATAGCCTGGGCTAGGAGCTGCTTGTCCTTGTTCCAAAGTGGAAGGGCCTTTCCCTGTTCCTTAGATATGCATCTCTGCTGCACTGGCATCCTGGTCCTCAAGGGCTGCAGGCAAGGCTTCTACCTCTGAACACATTCAGCCTTCCCTGAGCAGTCTTTTTTCTTTTCCATTTCTTCCTTCCAGCTCCCTTGCTTTACTTACTGTGTACCATAGTCCCTTCACTCACCCTCATCAATTCAACCCTAGCCATGGGCAGTTTGCTTTTCCCTGAAGGCTGCAAGCATCTGGCCTCCTTTGCTTTCTCACGGTTCCTGTTTTTCTTGCACTCAAAAGAGTTCACTTTGTTCCTCCTTTTCAGAGGAAAAAGCCCCTGACATGTTGTACCTGCACACCTATTCTTCCTAATGCTGCTAGCTCAGCTTACAACTTAAAAAACCATAGTTAAATAGTTCTGTCTTTGAAAGATATGGGCAAATTTGAGTTTGGTACAAGAAGTCAAAACACCATTAATGCTAATAGATTTATACCCTGGAAAAATTAGTCTAAATTGTCTGTTTCCCATTTAAAATAACCATCCAGAATAGATGTGCACTCTGTCCAGCTACACAGCTCATTCATCCTCATTGCCTATGTCTCACGTGGCAGAATGTTCTTTTTAAAGATTTCAGTAATAAAAAAAATGTTTCCATTTCTAGTAATACTCCATTGTTTGCAAGTTTGGACAATTCAGCATACTTTTGGTAGGCTTCTAAGGATTAATTATTATTTTAGTACAAAAAGACTGCTTATGCATATTTCCTAAGTTATAGTTGAATTTTCTGTTAGATATAAATCCCTATAAATACACCATTATTTTGAAAACTAGTAATGCAGAGAATAGTATGCATAGTGAATATTTAAAGTTTTGCTCCCTTTTTCATCAAAAATGAATAGTGAACATAAATGGCATTTGGAATTGAATTAACAAATGACATTATATGTAGAATTGAAAGTACAGCTTTCCTATCTTTCTTGGATCCAGTGTGGCAAATCTGACAGTAAAACTGCCTCATTTTATGATATTTCTTTTTAAACATTTCCTTCACTTGAAAAAAATGTATATGATTTTTAAAAATCAGGTTAGTGACCAAGTGAGGTACATGCATGCAGAATTTAAAAAGAGAAATCTTTGTTCAGTTTATTGGCTGCTCCAGATATGAGACCAAGCTTTGCAAGCAACCTGCCTGTCTCAAGGACAGCAGGATATTGCATGGCCCTCACCAAAAAAAGGGAGTATTCTGGATCGTGGTTGAATACTTCTGGTCAAGGAAGTTTCCATGAAGTCTGCTTTTAACCAGTGCCTGCTCTCTAGGTGGTACTCCAATGGTGGTACTCTGCCTTTCACGTTCTGAACCTAATTCTACCCGCACACCATAGTGGACAAGGTTTTGCAGAACAATTCATAAGAGTTTTTTTCTTTGTTTTCATTATGAATTTCTCTGAGGATAGATGTCCTTGCTCTGTCAGTACTGACAGGGTCTACTAGGGCTGCATCATCTTCCTGTTCCACCAGTTCTTGACTTCATCTGTTTCCTAATTAGCTCCTTAGGTGTTACCTGGCATGGGGACCACCCCTCACTGTGGCTGAATGTGACAGGATATTGCACAAAGAGTACTTAATCTTCTTCAGTATGTATTTGTATTCACCAGTTTGTGTTTGAGTACCACCAGCCTGAGAGTTTAAGACAAAAACATGGTTACTGCTGGAGCCCGTGGGCACTCATGTTTTTACATGGCACTCATCTGTGACATTTGTGCTGCTTCTTCCTACCTTCCTTCATACCTTCCTTCCTTCCTTCCTTCCTTCCTTCCTTCCTTCCTTCCTTCCTTCCTTCCTTCCTTCCTTCCTTCCTTCCTTCCTTCCTTCCTTCCTTCCTTCCTTCCCAGCCCCTTTGCTTTGCTGTAGGTCACCTTCCCCAAAACCAAGATGGCTGAGCAGTGCATGTGAGCTTTAGCAGAAGCCTGGTCATGTAACTCAGCCCCCCACGCAACAGCTGCCTTTTTCTTGATGCATCAGGGAACATTTTGGTGCTTTCTTCTGCTAACCAGCCTGAGCAGAGGTGGTGACAAGATGGGGTGGGAACACCTGAGGGAGCTACATCTGTCTTCTACCTGAGCTCTATGAAATAGTTTTCATCAGTGTTTGTTCTGCACTCAGTCTGGAGGCAGCACATGGAGCAGCAGAGCTTCAGACCTTCATGCAGCTACAGCAGCAGATCTGCTTCTGGCTCATGCAAATCAATGGTTTGTCACCTGTAAACGTAAGAAGAAAAGTGACAGGAGAGAACAGAAGCAGCTGAGAACCCAGGAGAAAACTAGGGAGAATCACAACTTACACAGTTGTCCAGAGAAACCACTACACATACTTAAGGCAAAATGGTTCTGCTTTTTCTCCTATTTTACACCTCTTGAGTGCACATGGACCACAGGCTTCAAAATAGTACTGATAGTCCTACAAGTAGTACATTACTGATTCTAATAGACATGGTGATTCAGTGAGCAGCAGCGGGAGAACAGAGAAACATACAGCAGCAGTGGTCCAAAGACGGGCAAAAAAAACATCCAGAAAGCTACATTTGTAGAGAAATGCTACCAAGAGGCATGTGTATGAACATAATCCATTGACAAAGCTAACTATTCCCCAATACATCACTCAGGATCTGCTTGGTAATGCAGGAATATAGCTGGCTTTGTGCAAAATGTTGGCTGCAATGTGGAAGAATACAAGAAGAATAAAGCATTTAAGATTCAAAGCTATCCGTGTAAGAGGCAGTGTAGCATGAATGGCCTCATTTGGAGTAGATTCCCATTAACAAGGTTTGGGAGGAAAAGCTGTCAGACTTGTGTTGATTTTGAATTCCTTTAGATAAACAACAGGGAATTGACCACATCAATTGACCAACAATTCAATTGTTAAACCAGCAGTTTTAAGACAGGTCTGACAGGACATTATTAGAATTCCCCCTTCATTCAAATATTTTATGTCCACATTTGAGACACTAGAAGGAAAAAGTGCCATTAGAGGAACAAACTCTTGCACTTGGGAAGCCCTCAAGCTCTTGTAGTCTTTCAGAGAGTGACTAGGGTGAAGAAGTCTCTATTCTGTATCAGTATTTGCCTTTTTTTCTCCTGCCTGCACCTCCACTTCTGTCAGACACCTCTATCAAAGTGAGTGGATGCTGACACATGATGTTTTGTTATCATTGAGGTCCATGTAGCTTTGCCACTACAGCTTGGCAATAGTCTGCGATTTAGAACAAGAAGTTGACCAGTGTGCCTTGATATTTAAATCAGGAGCAATTGTTCTGTGGCTATATTAAATGCCAGATACTTCTTGTTACCTTCCAGTTTCAGTTCAGGTAATACCTTGACTACCATATCTTGACTGAAACCTCCTTTTCTCTGTGCCCTTTCTTTTTCCAGCTTAAGTATTTCCTTGCACTGGTCATCTCTTCACAATCCAGAACAAGGCAAAATGAATAAATGGGAATGGAGGAACAGAAGGTTTCAATATAAGGAGCATTGATTATATCCAATGGACTTTTTTTCACAGTAAAATTCCCTACCCTTCTCTTAATAACTGTGATCTGCTGGGAGGCAGGCACTCACTTCAGTACATTCACAGTCTTATCAAACTATAGTTTTTTAAACTTTGGAGCACAGTTATAATGAGCATGTGACCAGAAGTTAAAAGCAGGAGGGTAGGTCAGCTACTGTGTTCTTCTTTCCCTTCCATGCTTCTTGGTGGATGTTAAGGATCGTAAACATAGACTACTTGGATAACTTCTGGAAAACAAACAAACCTCAATTCCGCCCCTAGAGCAACCAAACAAAAAAAAAAAAAAAAAAAAAAAGCCACAACAGAAAGTATATACTCTAAATCAGTGCAAACTAATTATGGCAACTCTATGCCAAGCTGTCATAAGCCCCAAAGTGAGCATGCATAGCTCTGGGGAGAAGGACCTGTGGTGAGTGTTTCTGTCCTGCAGCTATCTCCCTGGCTCTCAGGCCATAGCTGTGTGTTATTGTGATTGAAGCCATGAATAAAAATCTCTTTTCTCCCCAGGTTTTACATTATGTGAAGCTCAGTGGCAGCCCAGAGCTAACCTTGTGGGCCTCTGGGGAGGTCAGGCTGACAAGGTCAGATAATGATGGGAATTCATGTTTCCTGTAGTTGTGATTTATTTCTTGTGTAAAATTCACTCATCTTAATAAAGATGCATGGCTATTGTTGAACCTACATAAACTGTTTCATGCTTATCAATAAAATGGTTTGGTGGACATGTGGTGAATGTAGCTTCTCTGGAGCTAGTTCAGTATTTAATTCCTGCTAATGTATATCATGAGATTTTGTCTAATTCAATTTGCAAAAATGTAAAGTGCCATTTAAGGGGAACTCATATATGGTTAGAGAAATGTGTAACCCAGATGCCTCTGTAATTCCTTTCAATGTCATTAATTTGATATTCTGAATTGTTATTTACAGACTCTAGTTTCATACAATAGAGAATAAACCTCAGAAAAATAACCACAGTAAGTGCTTTTAGGAGTTTGTTTTTTTCTGTGCAGTAGCACTGAGGAATGCTGATGTCTCTTCATATCTTGTCTTCAGCATTGTAACTTCATAAATATCATTACACAGAAATATCACACACTGATAAATAAGAAAAACACCACACCCAAGAATTCCCTGAGAAATTACTGACATTTATTTTATTTACTTAGTTATCACTGTAGTTCTATGAGTGTCAGAATCAGTAATAGTGAAGTCAAGAGAATATAGGTCTCAATGTATCACAAGTGTAACAGTAACATAGTGTACCAGTATCACAGCTTGGCCTCTGACAGTCCTTTTAAAATTATTTTGTGTAACTTGATGCATGTGTGATCATCCAAGTTGCTGCAAGATCAAGCAGACCAAAAAACCCAGCTCAACCTTTCCTTCAGCCAGTCAATTTGATACAGGGAACAAGGGTGCCTTTTTTACATTCCCAAGCCACAGAACTATCCTTAGTTTTGAAATATTTCTCTGTATTTTGCTTTCTATATTTTATTTCCCTGGAGGCAATATAGCTTTAACCCTCCCAGACTGACTGCATCCCCTTCAGCTGGATTAAAATCTGACTATTATTAATTAACTTGAACTTGGAGAGTGATGTAGTCACAAAATGGGCTCAGGAAGCAGCAAACTCACCCTCATGTACAGCAAACAAGTCAAATCAACAGCAAAAATATGCTGAGGGTACACCTGGGTTAGTTATAAACACTGATGTGTTAAAATTATATAAATGCTCCTTGGAAATTCTAGGATAATTTCTCCTCTAGCATCCAGTGGTGTGTACTATCACTGGAAGAGGTTGTGTTAAAATGCATTTGTAGAACAGAACAGTTGGTCCTTGGGAAATGACAGCCACACAGGATGCATTGCTGGGAATTTTTACTTTGGACTAATTCTACCTTTGTCCCACAGTCTGGATGCCCATTAGAGGACAAGGAAAAACATGGGTGGAGGAGATAACCAGGAGACCAGTACCAAAAGCACAGTTTGGATCTGAACTGCCAGTGCAGGTGTGCTCCTGAGACCCAAGGAGCCGCCCAGAAATGAAATCTTTGCATGGGAAGCTCAGCTGTGTCACTGGAGTTTCCCAGGAATTAAGAGCGGGACAGATTGGTTGGTTTGAAGTCAAAATGTAAATAACAGGCATGAAAAGCAGCCAAAGAATGTGCAAGAGACTAGAAGATAGTAACAAAACAAGTCTTAGGTAAGGTACTCAGAAATAATGAAAAATGTATGGGGAAAGCTAAAGGCAAAGAAAATACTTTCCTTAACATTTAATTATGTTATTGTCCTCAGAAAGGCACAGCAAAAATCCTGTAAAAAATCCAAACCATTAAATGGGAAAGGCTTCACCTACCCATAAAAAACATATATCACTTTTTCTTTTCATAGGATAGCTGAATGCAGAACTTGTGAACATAGGTTCTGTTGAATATTTTTTTGTCTGGTTTGTGCCTCATTAAGTGGTAAGTACTGGGGAAAGAAATGAGCCTTATCTGGTTTTCTACCCGCCTAACCATTATCAGCTGGCATCAGGTAAAGAAATGAGCCTGAAAGAGTGAAGGATAGGTGCAGATGCTGGAATTCAGTGAGGTCAAAGAAGTCACATGGATGGATGAAAGAAGTGAGATATTTTCTTAATGCTTGTTTTCAAATGAGCAGCTCTAGCAGCAGGAGGAGCAGCAAAGTGTGCTTTGCCAGAGGACTTGCATCTCATGGCTGGATTCTCAGGTGTCTAATAAGGTTGAAGCAGTGATCTGAGGTTTTTTTCTCTGAGGTGGGCTATTCATAATATTTATCAGGTGCAATTTCCTGTGATTGATGGGTTGAGCTAATGCCAGGGGCCTCTCCTCGGTTAGTGTGTTTTTAACAATCTCTCCCTTTACTTGTTAGGCTAGTCCCATAAAAACTGGTTGGGTCTTAGTATTACTGCAGTTTTGATCTTCATATAAAATTTGATTGAAATAACTAAATTATTTAAGATTTACTGTGTTGGAGGGTGGTATAGTGGAGGTGAGGAACAAGGGAATACACATGACCAAACTGTGTAATACAATAAACTTGCAGAATTTTTTTTCCTTTAGGAACCAGGCTGAAAAAAAATAGCAGTGGGCTCTGAAAGAACATGATTTCTAGATTCTTGGCATTTTTTATTTTGATTCAGTTACTACAGACTGAATGAAAAATTATGAATACCACCCAAAAAATGTGCAGCTGCTGCATGTCATTATTTGGGTGTCTTGCATTAAGTTTTTTTTTTCTGGATTTTGGTAAAGAAGGTGAATTTAACTGCCTCCTCCTTTGCATTCCTCATAGAAATCTGAAAGTGCATCTTTAAATGATATGTTTTGAACAAGGGGAGGAGGCTGCTGCCATGGCACTGGGAACTGAAGAAGAAAATACCTGCTTGACTGAGCTGCCTTTTTCATCCAGAGTAGTGTGAGACAAACTCAGTGAATCAAAGCCTGAGCTCCAGATGCCTCATACAGTTGGAGATGGCTTCCTGCCAACGAGTTTCCAAAGCAAACAAGGAAGAGCAAATTTGTGTAGCATGAAGTGCAGCCACACAGTGAACAGGGTGGTTCCCTTCAGCATGGAAGGGAATGTTAAGTGCTTTAATACAATGTTGTTTTAGAACACGACAGAGCCTGAAAGAAAAAATATAATTTTCAGCTCTGATCTTAGGCTCTCTGAACTTAACTAAATGAGACAATAACATTTTGATTGGGGGTGGTGTAAAACAGTGTCTGTGGCTTGCTTTAAAACATGTCTCCATAAGTTAGAGTGGTTTCTGATATAATAGAATCAGAGAATCATAGAACGGCTTGGGTTGAAAGGGACTCTAAAGATCATCTAGTTCAAATGACTCTGCCATGGGCAGGGCTGCCTTCCACTTCAGAAACCCATCCATCCTGGCCTTGAACACTTCCAGAAGAGGGGCATTCAGGAGTTCTCTGAGCAACCTGTTCCAGTGCCTCATCACCTTCACAGTAAAAAATGTTTTCCTCATATCTGATCTAAGCCTACTCACAGTTTAAAAACATCCCCCCCTTCTCCTCTCGCTATGCACTCTTGTAAATAGGCTCTCATCAATACCCATCCTGGCACTGAAGTAGATTGGAAGTAAACTCTAGGTCAGACTAGCTGGGGCCAAACAGACTCAAATGCCTTTGTCAATAAACCTTGATTGGCAAGATCTGCAGATCCAGGCAGTTGGCCATATCAGCTAAACTGAACATAACTTCTAATCTCCAGCAAAGTGTACAGAGATTCCATGTCAGCAAACCCTGGATATACCCATTGGTGTAAGATGCTTTCCATGTCTAGTATAGTGAAGGAATAATAGTGTTGAAAATAAGCATGATCTAAGAGAAGATTTTTGTGTTGTTCTGCCTTCTTGCCTTATGTGCTTATTGACTTCAGGAGTGGTCTTTTCTATATGCTGAAAACATTTCCTACCTTGTTGCCGTCTTTGATGATACCGTTGGATTCAATGATCTTAAAGGTCTTTCCAACGTAATAATTCTATGATTCTATGCTGAGAGAGCTGATGACCTCTTCATCTGTCTGCCACAGAAGCACCTGGCTCCAGTTCACCATTTAGAAACCTCAGTTCTTGTTATTTGTGAATTTACTGCTGAAGGGCCTGTTTAAAACAAAAAATAAATAAATACATCAGTTCTACAGCAGCCGATCTGTGAATTTTATAATGGTATTCTATCTTCACAGGAATAACTGTTGAGGATTGCAGATTGAAAACAATGGCTTCAGTTTGTTGCAGCTGAGGTCTGGGTAGCAGGAGACTTAGTACAGGATAACAATTTGATATCTGAGATTGTGATTCATTCAGAGACTACAGTTCCCTTCTGTACCTTCCTCCGCCTGGTTATCCATTGAGCTAAGAAAAATAAACCACAGAAACTTAATGAGAAACAAATGTTGTTGCTTAGTTGGTCTGCAGTGGGAAGCCAAACTGTAGAAATTACTTCGTTACTGTTTCAGTCACTTTGTTTTTTAAGGGTAGTTAACTATTTCTGAGTTCTCTGTGAGTCATGAACTTTATGAACCTCATAAATGACCTGTGTCCCATCTGCAGCCTTGGTCAAGAAAACATGAAATTGAAGGCCACAGCCTAGTCTCTGGAATCAGAGTGAGAGTCTACCAGTGGCAGACACAAGCATCTTTGAACAAGTAGTGTAAAGGATCTTTGTTACTTATAGCACACAGCAGCCCTGCTCCTGCCAACTGCCTATGTGAGGCCCTCCTGGAATTGTTTACTGTGATTGCATGGGAAAATGGGAATCCAGAAAAGTGCCAAAGCAGCGTGGTCAGCATCCCTGTGTTGGATTGGTGTGCTCCCTACAAAAGTGTGCTGGAATCTTGGTCATTGAAACAACCACCACATGAAATGAGGTGCCTCAAAATTGGGCAATAAGGTGCAATTTCTCTGGGATTTTTGCAGCTCTCTTAGATCCCTAAAAGGATTCAAGTGTCAGTTGCTGGGTGGAAGAGCAAATGACATTTCAGAGGGAACCTGCAGGGAGACTACTGAGCTGCCCAACATGGCTTTAAAGAAAAGGGTCTGAATTGTTTAAATTGTGATGGGCCCCAGCTTTCAGTTCATGTTCTTTTTGTTATCTTGGATAGTGCCAAAACAGCAAAATCACTCCAAATTAATGTTTTCATATTTTTTCTTTTGTGTTGGCAAGACTTGCCATAGAGATTCTAATCATATACATAGTAAAATCAATGCCCAGTAGTTTCTGTAGCATACAGATATACACGTGTATTACCAGAACTTATATATTTAAGTCTTTAGTGCTCTTTGAGAAAACAATTATTTTGGAAAACAAAAGGCTAGTACATCAATTTGCCATTCTGCCCATGTGGGCAATGCTTTTTACCTTGTTAAAAATCAAAAAATGACACACCATTATCTTTAAACTGCAGATTTCTCTCACATTTTTATTCCCACTCTTCTCCTAATACTGCATAGTACATAAAGTTTTAACTTGTGCACTTTGGTGCCACCTGATCCCAAAGTGTCTGTAGGTTTTTTTCTACAGCTCTGTCTGCTTAGTGATTGCTTTTTTATGGTGCAGCATTTTAGAGTTGGTTGGATTAAAAAATCAGGGTGAATGCATTTTAGACAGGATATATATATATATATATATATGTGTGTGTGTGTGTGTGTATGTATTATTTGTACGTGTGTGTACATTCACACACAACCATATTTAAAACAGTGTTGCTTCCAAGAGTGGAAAAAACCCTTAACCACTGCAAGTATGGATTCAGTGTATTTCTTGCAACACAATGATATGAAGAAGCAGAGACCTGTTATAGTAAAAAAAAAAAACCCAGCCACATTCCATTTTAGGAGCCTAGTGTGTTAAAGTATATTTTAGAATAATTTGTTACTTAAACAGCCCTGATGGTTCAGTGTGAATTGGGATTTTAATAGCAGCTCCCAGCTGAAATGAATGGTGTTTGCTTGACTGAGCATCTTTGTCAACTTTGAAAATTTTAAATCTGGTTGTATCCCTCATGGCATTTTGGGTTCTCTGAGGAACAACCCCAACTGTCCTTGCAAGGCATCCCTGCTCAAGGGAAGGCAGACAGGTGATGGCACCTGGTGATCAAAGATGCCAAAGTCATCAGGGAGCTCTACAGATACCACTTTGGGAGCTCATTCACGGATACAGCCTGGAGCAGATTGCAAGCCAGAGCCATCTGTGTAATCTCAGGGATGTAAGCAAAGCTGAAGCCAACTAAATGAGAACATCAAGCTTTTCTAATACATCACAGCCTTAACCACAATATGGAAGTTTGTGCAAGTCTGTCTTTGCCAGATTGTCAACCTCAAGTGACAGCTGTCCAAGCAAAGGCTTGCAGCACTGTCTGACGTGCTGCAAAGGATCCCATACTTCTTCATCCACCTTCATCAGCCAACAAAGAGGCAGAAGTCCAAAAACCTGATTTCTTTAAAAGTCTGAAGTAAAATCCCAGCAGACTCAGAACCTCAATGTCTGGGTACAGGGTAACAGCAGGCAGAATGAGAGGGTAGGAGAAAAAAATGGAAGTGATGTTGTGGTTCTCCCAAACTCCATGGTCAACTACTGCAGATAGCAGTCCTCACTTGGTTGTCACTTGTCATTCAGCAGCTGCAGACTGTGTTGGACTGAAGCCTTCCCAAAAAATTCTTGTTCAGTGCTGCAGTGGCATTGCTTCTGGGAGGAAATGGATGTGGATGAGCTGTCTCAGAAGCAGCACTGAGACCCTTGTGTTGCTCTTGTTTGTGTACTGCCTTAGATATGGCACACAAAACCTAAACGAAGCAGTCTTTCCCAAAACCAGTAAGACACTTTCTAGAGGGATCACCAGAGTGATATCTCTCCCAGAACAGAGGTAGCACATTAACATCTTGGTCTTGGAGAAGGCTATTCACCAGTATGGAAGAAAGAGTTTTGCTAAAAATTATGAGCATCTGTGTTTCACTGACAGTAGTTACTGAGCAGAGAGAAGCTTCCACATGACCTATGTGTTGTACACTGGCTGATAAAGCTATGGGCAGAACCCAGACACCTTCCTTCAAGACCTAGACCTGTGCTTCACCCTCTGAAGACCCCACTGTCTCCCATGTTCCCCACTGTCTCTGGGCAGTGGGGAACTGGTTATCCTGGAAAACACATACATTTTTCAGTGTTTTGTGCTCCTAAAAAAATAGCACATGGTCTCCACAGTTCTGTAATGTAAGTACTATAGCTGATACTGCAATTATTTTTAGTCTATTACCCTCTGTGTTTCTCCAGCCTTTTCTTTGGATTCTGGGTGGTGAAGCTGCTGAGAGAAAGAAAATTACACAACCCAGAAATGTATAAAAAATCAGTTCAAGCCTGTAGTGTGAGCATCTGGGGTAGGCAGAAATGTGAAGGCATGCCTGACAGCAAGTGTACACACTGTATAGTGCCACACGGGGAAGAGCAGCCAAGATTACCCCAAGTGGTGTCTCTCTGACATAGTACAGCAAAATGAAAAAACCTTACTCCCTTCATGCTGGCTGTGTTGTGCCTAAGGATCTCTGTCCCAAACTCCACCATGCAATATAAGTGTGCACAGAGCTACCAGCAGTCCCTGGCATGCCCACAGCACCATCCCCATCCTCACTTACCTACAGCTAAAAGTATCATCAATTCATCTTAGCCAAACTGTGTCTGGCTCTGGGAGTGCAGGCCTAAGTCCAGGCACTGCTTGTGCTTGGAGCTGTGGTGAGGATAAAGGCAGCCCTTGGAGCTTGTGTAGTCTTTCTCAGAAAGAGAGGAAATTCACACTGCATTCCACTGGGAAAAAGTATCTCTGCTGATGCAAGAAAGTAGGATGCAACCCCTTAAGTCTTAATAATTCCTTGGGAAATTAAGTGCCAGTGATGTCATAGACAGTAAGGGAACATTATAGTTTGCCCAGTCATTTCTGGGTTATTTCTGCATTCAATCTCACTTTCAAGTCATTGTCTCAAGAGCTCTAAGTCCCCTAATCTTTAATACAACTTAGTTACAAGGCATCGAATCCTTTCTTCCTTGAAATGTTTAAGAGCTGCAACCTCTTACGAATAAATAGCTTCTCCACAGGAGGATTTCAGTGGAGAAGATGTTTTGCAGTCTTTGATCAGTGCATGGCCCACCAGGATGACTGATTAAAAGCCTCAATGTTTCCTCAGGTTGCTGTCTGAGAAAACTTGGTGCTGAGAAAGTCAGACCATATTTCTTCTTTGTTTACAGTGATGGGACTGGCTTTTTAGAGAGGAGCCGTTAATTTGAGGAGAACTTTGCTTTTATGGGACAATAGGTCAGGATGTCATACAACACTCTTCCTCTGCAGCCCCATGACAACAACTGGATAGGAGGAGATATCTCTGCCTGACGGCCATCCAGCTCCCAAATGGTTAGATGGTGAAGTGTGATTCCTTTTCAGCCTTTGAGAGATTTGAAGACAATTTTCAGGCTTTTCTTTCTGCACATACTGAATGCAAATATCTGGACAACAAACAATGTGCTTCTGAAGAAGGAGCTGCAGAAGAAGGAGCTGCAGAAGCAGTTGGGCACCATGGTTAGGATGGCTCAGGGTGTCTTTGAAAATCCTGTATCCTGAGCTGATCTCTGCTGGAAATTGTCAGAACACTGAGACAAGAGTTTCCTGCTCCACTGGGGAAGAGCCCAAGACACTTGCTGGCATGTGCAGCCGTGAGGTGGTGCTAGGGTGGCTGGCCTGTTCAAAATGCTGCAGCTGAAATGCTGGCAGGAGCCACAGCCTTCTCTCCCAATGCTCAGCCTGGCCTCTCTATGCTTACACCTGCTTTGGACTGATATCATTTTTCAAGGACAGAGAAGACCCCTCGGTGTGCCCATCCCCTCCCCAGGCTGTTGGGGTCTAACCAGTGGGGTTGGATGGGGCCAGCTTGGAGAAGCCTTACAGGCAGTTGCCCAGCAGGCAGAGGGAGCTTGTTCTTTGCTAAGGGAATGTTTTGAGGCTGAGCTGCAGCTGGACTGCCCTCCAGTACATGGGCAGGCAATGTAGAGTTGACAGAATGCTTCTGAGCTCATGTCCTAGTCAGCAGGGTGGAGATGACCACCTCTGACAGGTGACCTCCACCTGTCTCGCAGGGGACTGGGGGCACGTGGAGACCACAGCAGTGTGGCTGTATGCCCACTGGCTTCCTTGAATAGGATCTTGAAGTGGGGTACAGACAATGTGATTTGTGCAATCTGCATGGGTACAAAGGGCAGTGCTGCTGCACGCTGTTTTAATGTCCAACCTTTCTGCTCACTCTGTTCTTTTACTACCCTCTGAGGAGGATGGTTGGACCTGTCCTATAACCTCATACATCAGGGACAGTAGAAGGGAGCCTCACCCAGCATGACAACAGAGATGCCCCCAGCTTTGTGTCCACAGTCAAACCCTGGACCTCCTAAAACAAGACTTCTTAATCGGTGGGGAGAGATAAACACACTTGGGAGTGGGAAATCTTTCCACTAGTCTCAGATGCTGATTGCAGAGGAATCCTTCTCCAGCTATGCCTTGTCTCTCCTTGTTGGCTGCAGATGGATGCCAGGTGACTGTTTTAGAGCAGGCAGAAACTTCTGAAAGGATAAATTTAGATGAAGCCAATTCCCTCCTGAGAGCATAAGCTTGCATAGCTGTTGTCTGGTCCTTATGTTTTAGTAATGTCCTATTCCTCTCTCTGAAGGCTAAAGAGCACATACTCCTACTCTTTTTCAGTGATTGCTCAAAGACTTTCCTCACTCTGGGTGACTGCTTTAAAAAAAAACATCCAGCTGAGGGCAAGAAGAGGAAGTGCAAAGCTGACTGAAAGGAGAGGGATGGAGCTGGAACTTCGAAGACTGGCACAGAAAAGTAGAACAAGAGTCACACTTCACAGAAACATTTATTTATTCTAAGTTACTATGCAAACACAAGACAGCTGTTGGCTTTAATTGTGGAGACTGTGATTGGTAACAGTCTTCATCTGTAACCTGTGAAGGAATTTTTTTTTTTTGCAGTCTTTTTAAGGATTTTTCAACGTTATTCCAGGGAAACTGGCAGGCTTTAGTCACAGACACTTTTTACATTTTAAACTGGACAGAGTCAGTGCAAATATCCCACTAAGAAAAAAAAATTGAGTCCCCAAAGTATTGATGTATAAGTGGAAACGAAATTAGTAGTAAGTATAAGGTAGACTTCATCTGTGTCTAAAGACTGCATTTAATTCATTTCAGTAAATAACAGATTGGATAAAATTATTTACAGGTCCATGAACAGTTTCAGTGGAAATGAAACAAAACCCCAATAAAATAATTACACGGTAGAGTGATTCAATGTGAGCTGCTTATTGTCAAGTGTTTTAGGATTTTAGAGACTGAACATTTGCAATTCTCAGCTCCATTACAACTTCTGCTTTTAATAATTTTTTAAAAAGCAACAAAGGAATTATTCTGGCCTACCAGATAGGGATTGTTTATATACAGCCATTGATGTTTTATTTAAAGACACATGTGAAAAGCCTCTGTGTATTGAAATAAAAGTTGAAGAGGAACTAGAAGGTGCCTGCATAAGGGAGGGCTCAGTGAAGCCCAAGAGGATTGCTTTTTGGAGAGACCTGATCTAGGAGCATTGCTCAGAGATGCCCTTGTTCTTTATTACACAGGGCTGATGCAGCCTTGCTTCTTAACTGATACCTTTAGCTCTCTTGGCAGATCTCAGCTTGCCTGTGGCCTGTGCTTTACCATAGTGCACCTTAGAGCACAGAAACAGCCTGAGACCTCCACTTATCACAAGTGGGGAACAGAGAGTGCTCAGGAGTGAATGTGGTGGCTGAGCAATTTCTCACATGGATGTAGCATCAGATTTTTAAGTAGTACCTCTAACCCTCCCTGCCTCTCGCTGCTGCACCTCTGCAGGAGTGGGGAGCTGCCCTGTCTTTCTGCCCACCACTTTTCCCACTTCACTGATTTTTTTTGAGATTTCCACATAAAGTCTCTTTCCTTATAAAACCTCTTTGCCTAAATTAAGAGCAGTGCTGCAAGTAAAAAGGCAAGAAATAAAGAATCTTATAGAGAAACTGGGACCCAATGCAGAGCACAGCAAAATTTCTGCCAAATGATTTCTTGGTACTGGCCAAGCTCTCGCAAACCCTGACAAAATAAGCCTATGCTAGCTAGCTTATGGTTTGGTTTGTGAACAGGAGTCGGGCTCTGATTCCGCACATATTCATGTATGTGAGCAACTCCTTCTGTGGAAGGCTGCTGAAAAGCCTGCAATTGTAAACTGCCTTTAATGTGTAGGAACTGTACCTTTTTATGGCCAGATTGCCTTTGTTATCTGCTGGGAAAATCTTCCTACATTAGTTTCTCCCTGTTGTCTCAGGAAAGGCTGCATAACTGTTCAAGCAATCTCTGCTGGCTTTCCGGCAGCTCTCCTTCCCTCTGCTTTCATGTGCTAATGTGCTGTGGGGGATCATGGCAGGGGCCGAGGAGTAAAGTTGCTGTTCATCACATTTCACATCTGAATTAAAATGAGCCTGCAGATCCTCACATGAGGATTCAGCCCTCTGTGGCAGAAGAAGTATGGAGAGCTCTCCCCTCTCTCTCTGGATAAGCATCCATATGCTTCTTTCCTCATCAAACACCCTCCAGACCAAAGCCTGTCTCTCACCATCACTGAACCTCTCTATCCCTACCATCCTCAGCTGTCCTTGCAGCAGGGATCAGCTTGCCTTACCCAGAGGTCTGTGAACATACAAAGGTAGCTTGGCTACAGAGAGGGCAGGTGCCCTCAGCATGGCAAAGATTATGGGAAGGGGGAGAGAGGTACTCAGTGCATTATTGGCAAGAGTTTATTAGTAAGACTGGTATCACCTACCTGCAAAAGAGAAAGTCTGCAACCAGAGCAGAGCTGAGCTCCACTGTGCTTTTTACATGAGCAAACACAGACATTGCAAGTACCTTCCAAGGCTCATGGTGATAGAAAATGCTTTTGAGGTGTGATTTGGCACTCCATAGAGTCTGACAACCCATAAACCTCAAATGCCTGTTGCCTGTAAATTGTGCCTGTGGTGAGTGGGCATAAGGGCACTGCTCAGACCCCACTTCTGACCTTGGGGCTGGAATGGCTCCTGCCTGGCCATATGCATCCACCAAGGTATGAGTTGGGTGGGACCCAGCCCAGCCTGGGGATGGGGACTGCAGGGGCACCTGCTTTCCTGGAGAGGCATCAGTGTGCATGGGAGGGATGTCGTTGCTGCTCTCTCCTCTTTCACACTTCTTGCTTTTTACTTTGCAAATGGATTTTTTGTTTTTTACTATTCAAAATGAGTCTTGCATTCACCCCCCATTGCAGGCAACTGCAAGTCAGGCATTTTGTTGCCATGGGCAGAACTGGGCTCTCCTGTGGTGCTAAGCAGGCTATTCAAATCTGTATCTAAATCAACTTTTACAGCTGGGTCCACCCAAGGTGTTCAGACCAAGTTGTAGCATTCACTCTGGGTGGTTGGATTAAATTAGTGGAGAATTTAATAGGTGTGCTAAATCCTTATGATAACAAGTAATGTGCAACTTTATCTTGTAATACTTCTATGGGAAGTTTAGAGCTCCTAAAATTAGTTATTTCCCACAACTGCAACAAAATTCCTGCTCCCCATGACTCTTACAGGGCAGAGTAGTCAGGATTTTTTCCCTAAGTTTATCTCTGGGTTTGTATGTTTCAGCATTAGTTATAAGGGGTAGACTTAGCAGAAAACCTATTGGCTGGGTGATAGTGTGACCTGAGCATCTGGAGATGAACGAGGGTCCTGGGACTGGGAGAAGCAGTGTACCACCTGTGGTGAAAGATAAAATACCTGGAAATGGATGTTAATTTTTCTCTGAGGTGAAAGAAAAAAACACCACCCCTACTTTGAAACACCTTTCTAAGTGCCACGAGGATGACAGAGGGAAATTCTTATACAGACTCCTTTTCCTTCTCTGCCAGCAGCTTCATTTAGGGGCTGCCCCTGAGATATCTGTCGATTCTAATCAGGTACTTACAGGCTAAGTAGTGAAAATTTTTACATTTCAGGCTTCTAATGCATCCAGAAATGTAATAGAAAATTATTCTTTTTGATGACCGATCTCATGTGGAAGTGGAGAAATTAATTCTTAAACTCTAATTTTATGTCATGGCTTAGCTCAGATGAACCATCCATCTCTGACCAGGTTAAATAAAATCTTAGGCCTCCTGTTGCAACCTGCTCCAGTCCACGTAACCTGTCAGTTTTCATCTGCAGAACAAATACTTTAAACTGAATGTTTCGCTGATGTTTGGGACTCTACACATAGAACTGTGTGAGTGTGTGGGTGATGTCACGTACTGATTCCTAAATGTTAAAGTAACTATTCTCCAATTATGTCTTACCCTGGATAATTTTCATTGGCAGGGAAGTGTTGCAAATCAATTTCCTTTTTTCCAGAGATGATAGATATTCTCTCATTGTCCATAGATACACTAACAGCATAGAACTGAAACAATATGGATTGGTCCTTTCTCTAAAAATACAGAGGAACCATTAGCAGCAATGTGGGTGTTTTATAACATGTACTCTCCTATTTACTTCCAGCATTAGGCATGGTCACTGCTCAGAAATCTGCATATCTTTATGCTCTGCTATTACATGATGACAAAGCACCAACCTTTCCAGGAATCTAGGAGAACAACTAAATCCTGGGAAGAGGTTTACTTACTTCATGCATGCTTGCCGTTCTTAGAGAATTATATGGGTTATTTGCCTCATGCATTGAGAACCAAATCCTCATTCTCAACTGTCTCCTTCAGTGGGAGCCTTGGCTGGGGAAAGACTTCTGAGTTTTTTCTGGTCAGAAGGAAGTTACTTCTTTTATAGGATCACAGAAGCATGCAATTCTGTGTGCAGTAGTTAAATATCTCTCCTGTGCAAGAAGCAAACCATCACTTTAGATTAGTTCTCTTTTAGATGTTTTTCCCTTTGCCATTAGAGTAATTTAACCTTATCCCTTCCTGAGAATCCTGATTTGCTTTATGCCAGAGGCAGATATGTGTGTGCTTGCTGAATATGTGTCACGTTATCCTGCCACGGAGCATTAGTGAGCAATGCTTTTACACAGACTGCAGGGCCTATTTTTCTATTAAAAAGGTAAAATGTGTGTATGTAGGAGGAGGGAAAAGATATATGAATTACAAAAAAATTGTAATTTCAGAAATTTGGCTTTACAGCTGTCAGAGTACATGTAATGTTTGCAGCCTATTATTGCCATATATGAAGTGGTTCCATAGCCTGAGGAAGAGCAGATTTGAGCTGCATAAAGGGCACCCACCTGGGTATTCATGCCCTTCCTACACCAGCACTGCATTTCAGAGAGCAGACAAATACATTTCAGAGGATGGGTAGAAAAGGATGAAGACATCTTCCCAGCAAGTTGTGGAAAAAGGGTGAATGGTGCCAGTCAAATTAACCATGCTCAAACTACCTTAGACTCAGAAAAATCACATCCAGATTTATTACTCTGTATTTTGAAAGCCTTCTAAAGGAGAAGGTCCATTAGTCCATTGATCTTTCTGTGGATGCTGACAATCACAATCTGGTTTTCCTTGTTAGATATTCACATGAGGGTGAGCTTAGAAAGAAGAGAATATCAATTTCAAAACAAATAATTTTTTGCCCAGCAGCTCTTCTGTCTAAATAAGGTTGTCTTTACCAAATATCTTGAAAAATTTGGGGACATTCTCATCAGCTGTTCACCTGTTGACATCCTTCCATATGAATTTCTGGGGAACTTATATTTCCCATTTTCTATTTTAAGTTACCATACATGAATCTGGAATTTTAGATTTCAGACTCACAGTTCCCATTGGGAATGTTTGTTGAGAACTAAAGGTCATTTTATCAGTGACCTAGACAGGAAAATAATTATTCTGTTTTGGAACACTGCTGGTTCCACTGGTTTTTCCATTTTGAGGCAGAATGATCTTGTTACAGCTGGAATTGATGGTAAACTATAGAAAGTCTCTCAAAACAGTGGACAAGTGCACAAAAAAAAAAAAGCCCTCTAGAAGCCTAACTGCTGTATTTCAGCAAGTTCTAACCTCACATTGCATGTGCTGACAGTTCTTGACCACTTGAGGGTCAAGGAATAAATTGCTACAGAAAATTGTTGACAATTTGAGCTAATGAATACATTTAGGGTCATGATCCCTTCAGTGGAACTACTTGGGAAATGAATTTTTTTGAAAGCATAATTTTCTCAGCTTCACTGAGAAGCAACATAAAAATTGGATTGTCATCTAGTCCCAGAAGAGAAGAGAGACAGAGGCTACATGAAACCACAATGACTGGTGTCAAAGAGATCTAGAAAAGTTTCACCCTAGTCTCTCAATAAGTTTCTGGTAAAAGAAAATGTGAAACAGAGGATAGGCAATGACAGTATCAGCTTTAAAATACAGTTTATTTCAAGCACTTAGAGTTCATTTCAGTAGTGAATCTGACCCAAACTCCATCTTATCTGTAGACAAAAGCTCCTCCCTTGAGTAAAATTATACTTGAACCTTCAGCATGCATGTCGATCAGGGAGAGACAGTCAACTTCCAGTCTTGCAGCTAACCCAGCTGCCTTGCAATTGGGCATCTGGCAACTTGAGATGGACTTTGCAGTGTGCAGTTTTGTCCCACTTGGACATAATGAAACCATACTGTAAAGTAGAAGTTTTCCATTTGCGGTCAAGGCGTCTCTGCAAACCTGCAAACTGCTCCTTAGAGGATCTACCAAGGCAGATTAAGCCAGCCTACTGTCAGTACACTTGCATTCCATTTACAAGACTCATAAGCCTCCAACCTGAAATTTTTTTCTCTGTGGTGACCAGTGACAGGACCTGAGGGAATGGCCTGAAGTTGTGGCAGGGGAGGTTTAGGTTGGATGTTAGGAAAAGACTCTTCACCCCGTGGGTGGCTGGCACTGGAACAGCTCCCCAGAGAAGTGGTCACAGCACCAGCCTGACTTCCAGAGTTCAGGAAATGTTTGGACAATGCTTTCAGGGATGTTGCTGTGAAGGGCTAGGAGTTGGACTTGATGATCCTTGTGGGTCCCTTCCAATTCAGCTTATTCTGTGATTCATTTAAGTGTCCACAAATCAAACTTGAAAGCTTTAATTATAAGGAAATTGCCATATTTATTCCCTTGTGTTCCCTCAGCCATTTTTAGTAGATCCCTTAGCCATTCCACCTGCTCCTTATTTTCTCTCTCCTAGAATGGCATGAACTGAAACTCAAACTGTAGCGCACACATTACACATCAAGATCACAGCAAGAGGCAGAAGTGGACACAAAAATGTTTGTCAGTGCAAAAATAAGTGACACATCTACATGGAGGCAGAGAATCCTGGCAGATCAAATAAATCCTTTCCCCTAACAGTCTTGAAATCTGTCAAAATAGGATGAATACAATAGGGGTAAAATCAAACATTTTATTTCTTCTTCCTGTAGCTGCCTGTGTTTCTCCAGTTCAAAGTTAGCCTCCAAACTACAAAAAGTTGCTTTTGGTTCTCCAGGGGTGTAATTGCTAGTGCTCTCCACATTCCCTTACAGTAACTAGTTGAAAACCATGTATCTGGGGTTTTCTAATGAAGCCTCTAGGTATTTCATTGGAGCTTAAAATGCTTTTATTACAAAAAAAAAAATCCTTTCAAACTGATTACTACAATTGCTCCTTTTCTTTACAGAGTGTACATTTGCTTGGTTTGGTGTTTTTTTTTTTTTTTTCTGGGAGAGAATATTTCCATCTGCTGATGATAATTGCCAGACATTACTGGAGAGCTCCAATATCTGCCTTCACTGACTTCTGGACTGGGGATCCCCCCTGTTTTGTTATATGTATACATGCATATGCATGTATATATGCATATTGCATATCCTTCAATGTGAGGATGTGGTTTGATGATGTGTTAAAGCTCAAACACGTCTAGTACTTGGTGAAAAATGCCTTGAACCTCTAATATGAAATGTCAGGTGTTTATAAACTCCTTCTGCCTGTCTCAAATGTGTTCAAAGCAGTTTGATGGATTAACTTTCTGTCATATATATATATTTTTATATATATATATATATATATATATATTTGTACTTGGCCAGTATTGCCTGTCCAAATCCAACCATCCACAGTTATTGCAACAATTTTTGCTGTTCTTTCTAACTCCTGCTCATTGCCACCCAAGATCATGCCCTCCCGTTGCTGCAAGTTTTGAGCCCAGTGAATCAAATTTTTTTGTTTTCTGTTTGCCTCCACTGGGCTTTCATTAACTATATCTGCAATGAGCTTTCTTTTGCAGCTGATGTCTGCAATACACTTTTCCTAGGTTACTTTTCTTTGAAGAAGACCTCCTGTCTTGTATTAGGATTCTGCACTGCTGAAAACTTTGGATTTTCCAAAATAGCGCCTGCAGCAGCTAATGCAATAACCATCCCACACTGTGTATACAACATTCTTATCTTCCTGACCCAGTCTTACCCAATGGAGCCCTGCCTAGACAGAGGCAGAGGTTTT
Source organism: Passer montanus (assembly GCF_014805655.1). NCBI lineage: Eukaryota > Metazoa > Chordata > Aves > Passeriformes > Passeridae > Passer > Passer montanus. The sequence goes on from NW_024367707.1 coordinate 22,246,370, forward strand.
AGTTCTGCTGGGCATCAGGCTAGGAAGGCTGTTTTGCAGCAAAATGCCACTTTCTGAACCCTGGTTGCAGAGATGCTTCAGCAAAAGCAGTGAGGCAAAGGCACAGAGGCAAGGCCAGCTGTCCTTAAAGGACCTACAAGAGGACTGGGGTTGTCAGTGGCTAATCTGGCATCAGGGCAGGGAAAGCTTGCCTGTACTACAGCACGTCTGACTGCAGCCTGGAAGGTGAGGAACAGCTGTTTCCTGAGCTCAGGATCAGAGCCTGTTCCCCTGATCCCCAAAAAAGGGGAAAACCAAAGATGAGGAACGGAGTCCTGAGGGAGAGAAGGAAAATGGTTGGGAATCTCCTTACTTTTCAGGTGTCCACAGAAAGGTAACAGAGCCACCAGCCAAGGTAAGAGGCTTATTCCCCATATTTTCTCCTCCACATTTTGAACATTTTGTATTAGGAACAACATAGCACTGATTCCTCTTTAACTTCTTGTGCCTACACAGCTTGTGATCTCTGACCAGAGCCAGGAATTCACAACAGTGATTTCTGATCCCAAACACGTACCACTTTACCTGTCTGAAGGGTTCTCCCAGGCCCATTACAGCAGCTGACCCACAACATCTCCTGGAAAAGTCTGCCTGACCCTCTAGAGTCAGATTTCTGTGAAAAGCAGCTACTCTCTGGCCCCAGAGATGTTCCTTTGGCTGGTGCTGTGATACATAGCAGCCATAAAAACACTTGAATACAGGTGTGTACACAGATATATGTGTACATACAATGCACAGCAATGATGGTGGTTTGGCTGAAAAAGGGCTCTGATGAAGTAAAACTACCTTGTGCTTCTACTTAACCCTTCCTGATCCTCACCAATCAGTCATCCAGCATCAGCTTATGTAGCACAACTCACACTATTGCACTGCAGCTCAGCACAGAGCTGCACTGGTCCCTGAACTGGCCCTGGGATAGAATGATTTCACTGCTAAGATCTCCTCCTGCCAGCTGTCCAGAGACTTGAACCAATCTGCAGACCAGCTCTGCCTCTCTGGGAACATGACTGCCCCAAACACATCGGGAGCTGTCACACATGGAGTGTGCCATGCCTGCCTATCTCCCCGGTGAATTGGTGGCACAGTGCAGAAGGACCGTGTTGCAGAAGGACAGCTGCCCACAGAGCTAGCCCAGGCAGCTGAGAGATGCTGGCAGCAATTGTCCCAAAATAGCACAGGCTGGAAATACAGCTGGGGTGTGGATGGCAGCTGCTTTCGTTTTCTTGCTTGAGAAGAACAGAAACCTGTGGTTGAAACCAGGCTGCAAGGCCCAGGTGTGCCCCTCATCCTGGAGGCTGGCTCCTCTGGGGTCACCCAGCACTGAGTTTACTGTGGGAGGCAGGAGCTCCCTGGTTGTTCATGGGGAGCATGTTCTGGGTGAATGCTATTCACAGTTTGGAGCAGAGAGTTCTGCTCTTGCTGATGTATTCCATACTTCTGAAGTGGGATTAGCATTGGGAGATACTTCAGGTGGTGGAGGCATAACAGTGTGCACAAGGAACTTAGACTGTCTCTTCAGCACCTGGCATCCCTTGTGCTTTTAATCACCCTCTTCAGCCTATTCTAGGCCAAGTTAGTACAGCACCACTAAGTCTGTCACAGGCTCTTGGACTTGTTGAGGTGAGATGATTCTAAAAGTGCTGTAAGATAACCAGAAGGATTTCTAGTAGTACCTGCTAAACTGCCTTCATCCCTTCTCTCCAAGGTTCTCTGTTCCCCATGTTTTCCAGGTGCAAAGCTCTTTTTTTCCCCCCATGGTTGCACTTTCCTTTCATTGAATCCTTTTGATCTCTGTACTCAAACAATGTTGAGATTATTATTTATGAGGATGGGATATCAAGGACTGCAGAAAGCCTGGAACAAAAAAGGTGTATTTGAACATTGTAAGAAAAGCAGAATATATAGAAAGACTGTCATTGATTCCTTCTTGTTTCTGCACAGTTCAGAGCTATAACCAGCACCCCCAACAAATGTCTGAGACAGTAGCAATTAGCCAGGACTTTCCCAAATTTCAGTGGTGTATGCTGGTACGGAGACAGTTGGCCCTACTTGTCAAAGTCCCACCAGCTGTCTTCTCTTCCTGATGCCATAAATATTGCTCTGAGTTATTACCTAGGTGAAGGGGAACCAGGTGAGACAATGGGGATTAATTTCTGTCTGACCCTCCATTGTGTCAAATACAAATAATTTTAATCTTGTCAGCATCAATAAAAGATACAAATAAACCAGAGGTTTTGATTTCCATCACTTGCCTTCCTTTCTCTGAATGACTCTGCTCTTTTCTTGAAATCTGCTTGTTTTCTGTAGCAGTTTTTCTGTCAGATTGGGTTATAATACTAAATGGGCAATGACTTTCAGCTGGATCATAAGACAAGGATGTTTAATGGGTCATGCCCAGTGTCCAATGTAGAAAGCACATATTAGACCCAAAATGAGATAATCTAGAAACAAAGTATAGTCATAGTTATAGTCATAGTTTGTTCATCAGGTTAAAAAAAATCAAAATGAGATAATCTAGAAACAAAGTATAGTCATAGCTGGCATAGTTTGTTCATCAGGTTAAAAAAACTGGTCTATAATTTACCAAACAGTCCTGAGAAGTTTCATGAAGATGAAAACAATATCATTATAGAGGACATACTCAAAACACACAAAATGTGATAAATGGGATTTTCCTACATAGAAGTAAATGTAATGAGTTTGAATCTGGATAATTTGTACTTCAGAATTACATCAATTCTGCATCAGAATCCCACTTCCTGTCTTGTGAGATCAACAGAAATTTATATTTGAACCTGTATCCCTTGGGGTCTAGTTGAAGTCTCCAGCTGAACATGGCAGAACTGGCCCTCATGGTCTGGAGGGTTTGTGCCACAGCATGATACGTTTCAAATACACCTCAGCTGAATCCCCTTGGCTCAGAAGTCCTCTCAATAATATTTCTATTAAGAGGGAACAACAAAATGAAGCTCAAACTCCTACCTGTAGCTCAATTTCTTATCTTGCAACTCCAACTGAAGAGGGGACAGTTAACCATGTGACTTTTGTGAGGTTGGGGTGAAGGAGAAGGAGATAAACATGAGAATATTCAAAGCCACTCTGAAGGGGATGTAAAGTGTTGGGGCAAAAGAGCCAGAGAAACACCAGGATGAGGATGATTTAATAGGCATAATTGTTTTTCTGCAGCAGCGTGAAGTTTTATGAAAATTAAAAACTCAAACACCTTATGACTCCCTTACCACCCTAACAGCTAGACCTCATAATCTAGACCTCATAGATGAAGTGCTTGAAGTGTTCCTCTCCTCCTTCTACAAACCACAACAGGATGTTTCTATTTATGGAAATCTAATATTACACACACACAAAAAAACAATAAGTAGAAAAGTAGAAGAAAGATGGACAAAGAAAAATAGTTCAGATTATTCAGAAGAGTAATCCAGGTTTCAGAGACAAAGGTGATATTTTTAACATTTTGCTTGTATACCCTATCCTTTCTTCACATTATTATTCTGGCTATAACTTGTAGTTGTCTAGAGACCTCTTGGTATATAGTTACATTATTATTTTGCTGTAATATACCTCTGGGATATGGAATGGATATGCAATACTTGCTTAGGTTGTGGGAAGATTTCTTTAAACATTTTTTTAGAAATCGAGGTATATCCCACTTAACTGCATCTATAAAGTACTTTTAACCAGTCAAGCATGCATTGGTATTGGTCAGGTTTCTTTTAAAATCTATTTTCTTGTTTCACCCTTTAGAGAGGGAAACCTGGGGACTAGTTATCCTTATTTCCTTTCCTAAAATTATCTAGAGTAAAGTATCTTTGGATCCTCTGTGATTGATTCAATGATAAATCAGTTTTTCTCGGTTTTATTTGTTTTCTTCCTCCAGGACCAAGCCCTTTGTTACTGCCTTTGCCCTTTTGCTGCTCTGTGAACCCTTCATGGTTATAGGTGTGCATGTTTTATTCATAGCCTGGGGTTATCTTTCTGCCAGTATCATTCCTCACTTTTGTTTTTTTTCCTCCTGCCCTCAAGTCAGTATACAATATCAAGTGCATCTGTTGTTTATTGATTTATGCAGTGCTCCGAGACTGCGCTCAAGAAGCCTTTTACAAGCAGAGAAGACTTCATTTATAACTGAAATACTGGGACCTCTCGGCTGGAACGAAACAGCCGCATAACAGCGCCAGAAACACAGCTCAGCAGCTCTCTGAGAGAAACTGAAGAATACCATATCTAATTGAAGCAACAAGGGATAGTTAACTACTGCAGCAAGAATGTAATTGCTTATGCTGGAGACTGGCCAAGATGCTAGGGTTAACATTTCTTCTCCAACAAAACACATGCTGGGACCTTTAAATGGCTACTGCTAGTTCTAATTACCCCAAACAGCACTGTCTAAACCACCTTTTACTATCACATCACAGTGTCAACATTTTTATTATTAATGCATCCCTCAGAATGATCTTTTTGCAGTCTGCCACACAACAAAGTAATTCACAGAATGCTAATAAGCTGTACCCAAACTGCTTCAAATCAGTGGATTGAGCATGAAAAAAGTCCAAAGTAAATATAACTCCTACTTTCTGATGAGTTTTATTTTTAGCAAAATCTAAAAATGTCACAAAATATAACTTGAGTAGAAAAATAGAGAAAATGGGTAGGTGGATTTGGCTGGTGAATTGAATTTAGCTCTACTGTCCTGAGTCTGTAAAGAAAGAAAACAGATTGAAATTTCTCCTCTACTGTGTTGTAGAGTGGCTGGAAAGATTTCTATAAACTTTGGGGAATAAGGTAGCATAACTTGTGTCCATCTCACTTTTGTCCATCAATTTCATCCTACTGACATTTGGAGAAATATAACTGTGTTGGTGTCAGGGGCACTCACAGTCAAAGAAAACATTGCAGTTTAACACTTGAGCTTCACGAATGCATTTAAAATTACATGACCAAAATGGTTGCAGTTCCATTAACTGCTAGTCAGGTTCAGCTGAGGAAAATGTTGCTCATAATGTCTAGGCTTGAATAATAATCACTAATGGCACTCAGTGGATGCCTTTAAATGTGTTTTCTTTTTCTACTTCTCCATTAACTATCATTTAATGATGTATTCCAGATCATGTTAAAGTAAAAAAAAAAATACAGCTCTTTAGGACTAAAACCTCTATTAGTTATTTTAACTAACAGCCTATGGAGGAGATAGATGGCCAGAAGCATGAGAAATGCAGAGGCATGTGTTCAGCCTGTACCATCACCATGTTCAAATCCACAGCTCCCACAGCTTTCACCCAATGGTTCAGTGGCTGATACCTTTGGTAGTGGGCTCCAGAGCTGTTGAAGTTGGTCTTCTGTCAGACCCAGAGATGGAAGGGCAAATCCCACCACCTTGTTGTGTTAAAGACCCCTCACTACCCCTTGCATGATGCAATTCTGGCTTTTAAAGTTTTCCCAACGCCTGGGAAGGGAGCACCCCCAAGCAACACCATTCTGGCCAGGGGCAGTCCTTCAGAGCCTCCAATGGATCTCATGACCATTGGCACAGAGCAGAGGGACAACAATAGATGTCCATATTAGTGACACTACTCAGGGTATGACCTTCTTAACTTGGATTTAATGTCTAGGCTGGTTTGGGGCTTCTTTGAAGAAGATGGTGAAGGTGAAGCATGCACGTATGCATATTGGCTGTAATGAGAGCACTCCCATGCCCATAGTTTAGTGACTGTAACTACTTGTAAGAATGAAGCTGTGAGTTTTAATTTTACAAGGATATCAGTAAAGGCTTGTGTCTTTAAGTAGTTTTCCACCCAGCCTGATCTCTGTCCATGGAAGCATAACAGAGGTTCACATTCTCACACTTGGAAGCAATGTTTGGAAGGAGTTAACAGCTTGTTTTCCTGAGGACACTGCCACAGGGAATACAGTGATCTAATAGAAAGATTTTTAAATAATTGGATTATCGCTCCCTGTCAAGAGTCACCTCTCTCATGTCTTCAACTGATCATGTCTACAACAGCACTACAAATGCTGAAAGGAAACTATCCTGAGATCCAAAGAAAATTTAGCCTGCATCCTATCCTCTTGCACTGTTGTTCTTAACATACCAGAAATCAATATGCGCCAATAGCATCTTCCCTCTAAACAGATTTAAGTCCATTATATTGTCATAGATTCTCACAGTCTTCTTAAGTTATGGGTTTGTGTGGGTTATGTGTGTGGTTTTATAAAATATTTCTTTCATTTTTGCAGAACTAAGAGAGTTCTGTGATGAATAATAGTCCTGTATTTGCAGAATTTATATTACTAGTAGTTAGAAGGATGGATGTTCCAGTCTGCTGAAGATTTTAAAAACTGATTTTCTTCTGAAGAAGAATAAACTTGAATGTTTTAAGGCTTCACAAAGAAGGACTTTAAAAAATACTTTAGATAAATACAGAGTTCAACAGAGTGCAGTGTTTTATATCAGTGCTTACTTGTTTTTCTATACTGAAATAAAAGGTGACTATAATTGGAGAGGAAATTCATTTGTGCAGTTAATGAGGCATTTTTATTTATGAATACAATAAATAGAATAAAATGTTGCATAGTCCAAGAATGTATGGGCCTATCAAAGTTTCTGTATCCAAGTTCTCTTGGGGAAGATGTTTAAGCCAATAGAGCTGAACTTAGAATTCCCTGAGGTGCCACAAACATGCAAACCCCATTTTTCAGGCTGGGTTTCAGGCCATGCAGAGAGCTGGTGGCTCTCCCAGCAGTGGCACACAGGCTGCAGGGGCGTGCAGGCTGATGGGAGCAGGGGGGCAGCAGCAGTGCCTGGCTGAGAGTGACAGTGGGAGGGTGCTCTTGGTCCCTGGAGGTTGTCTCCATGCCTACAGCAGAACATCCAAGTCCTGAATGAAAGATAGAGAGGTCCTGTTGCTGACATTCTGAAGTGCAAGTAATGGATCCTGGAAAAGGGAGAGGTTTTGGAGAAATACAGGTGTTTGGCCACCAATTTGTCCTGCTGCATGCAGATAAAGTGCTTTTGTAAGGAACTGCAAAAGTTGGTCTACTGCATGAGGTGGAGCTCCCTGGCGAAGAGCAGTTGTTCTTCTGGTGCTGACTCACACTGCCCTGGCTGATGTAGCTTGTTCTTTGACTGACATGATAGCAATTTAATGTTGTTTTTCAGCTGGATTTGTTGGATTTTAAGAACTTGCACAAAAAAGGTCTTTAAAAATATTCTACAAAGCTACTTCTTACTGTGCCACTTGGGATAAGAATCCTTTAATGGATGCTTGCTGAGAAGAACAGATTAGGAAACCTCATCTGGGTGCATGAAGTCCCTGGGAAGAAGGTTGTGAGTTTAGTAAACATTAGCCATTTCATGCTAAATTAATCCTGAGAGATTAATTCCCTACTGTTCAGTGTACATTTTATGTTATCAAAATATCTAGGAAATATCAGAAATAATTTTCCCCATAATACAACATTAGAAGGTGATGGGAAATCCTGAAACACCTACTGCAACAAGAAAAAAGGAATAAGAAACAAAATGAAGACAATCTATACAGTGCAAATCACACAATACCAAGAATACGTCTGTGTGTATAAATTAAGATATTTCATTACCAACTGAGTGGATATACTCAACTATAAAGATGATGAATACTTGTGGAAATAAATCCTGGATTAGTTCTGTGCAATAACAACTACAAAAATAAGGGGATGAAAATTTTTCATCTGAGGTGACTTTAAATTAATCATTAAATCTTCCACCAACAGAAAATGTAAACTTTCAGAGGAATCTTGTATTTAAAAAGCTGTTACTTAAAATATTTTTGATCTCAGGGAAGGGTGTGGGGGGAGTTTCATCATTATGGAGTGCTGGACAGAGGGCAGATACTCAAGAAGTGTGCTCAAGTGTACTCAAGAACCAGGAACAGCATCACAGATACTTTTCCTCCCAGAGAAATGTTGCTTCAAGCTGAGGAATCCCAATAACCAAATTAATATAACCCAACCATTCCAAACCCACAAGATTTTCAGGGATTTCACCTCTGCTGCCCCATTTTTCTGTTTCAAGTATTGCAGGCAGGATCATTACATATGCAGCTAATTTCTGGCTTGAAAGTATTTTGGGTAGTGGGAGAAATGATTTGTCAGCGTAGAAGGATGTGTGTCTTACAATGACCTATCTTCCCAGCAAAGGCTCACACAGAAGAAATTTCTTTCCTGTAAAGGAAAATAGATTTTGAATAGATAGATTTGTTACTGCATAACTGCGAGGAGGACAAGGCATTGTAGGTCTATTTGATGTGCAGTGGAACTCAGCCCCAAGGGATGGGGAAGGATCTCTGCTCCATCAACTCCCTGAAGTGAATTCTCATCTGTACCTTTGTCTCATGAATAAGTTGATGTTTTAAGGAAACCCACATGCCTGTGTCATCCATTTCTTATCTATGTAGGAATCTTATTTTAAATTCTGCTACTGTTGTGTTTACATAGCAATAATATGGATATAATATTTGTATTTTTATAACTGAGGGTAAGGTAGAGCATGACAATTAGCTCATGCTATGTTTGGGTTTGTTTGGAATAGGAAAACATCTCTTTGGCAAAAATTCTGCTAAGTTCCTTAGCATGGAAATTCCAGTGCTCTCTATGAAACATAGGTGCCAATTAAAGTGGGTCTTGCTCTCTTCAGACAGCTAGAAAGGGCAGACACAAACATTCAGATCTCTAAGACCATTTAGTTTCAGCTATGTCAAGAATGACTTCTGTTTTTCACAGCAGTTTTATTCTACTGAATAGCTGGTGACTAGCTCCAATAAGGGATAGGAATTTTTGCCTTAATTGCTACATCACTAATTGCTAAAATGGTTACATAGCTTTAATTACAACTGCACATGTAAGAATTTTTCTTTTTTTTTCATAGATCTAGCAGGAAGTCTTCTCACTTACACTTTAGAGACACTGACAGTGTCTTTTTCATCAAATCATAGATTCAAGATCAGAAGGCACCAGTAAAATAGACTGGCTTTTTGTGTAAGAAAGTCAAAGAAACCCAGACACTCTTTTCTTATGAGCTCCCAAGCATCTGTTGCATTCACAAGATACAGAAAAAAAATAATTAAAGATCACACATGATGAAGAATCCACCAGAGCACTTGTTAATTTGCCCCATAGTAAATTCTCCTAATGCTTAAAAATGTCCATATTTACAGCTTGCATTTATCTAGATCCTGGATATCAGCATGTTTTTAACTCCTGGAGTATGGGGTAGTAAGCTGCAGGAAATCTTTTTTCTATATGGGTTCTTGTAGATCACTTTCACACCTTTTGATCCCTTAAATAACATTAATAAATACAGCTCTTTGAGCGTCTCACTAAGTTTTATAGGCAACAAATCGTTTTTGTGGCCCTCTTCTGAGCCTTTTCCCATTTTTCACCATCGTCCTCTCAATGCATCTATCAAGCCCAGACACACTGGCTACATCTAGAATAGTAAATTAAACCCAGAACTGTTTAAGTGCTTGAACTTGACTGCCCCTGGCATTAAATTGTTAGCACAGGCCCTTGTGTGGTTTTTCTCTGGATCAATGAGACAGATCCACTCATCCCAGAGAATGTCTGAGCACAGTTTGGGCTCAGCACAAGCCAGCAGTCGTTCCCTGCAGTCACAGTGATTTAGAAATTAGGGTAGTTTACAGGCACGGATATGGACCATTTCACGCCAGCCTTCCTCAGTGTTAGTGGGTAGCACAGGGTGCTTAAAATTTACTGCAGAGGTGCAGGCAGTAGTTTGGGGTGGCCTCACAATGCTGCATTTGGAGAGGGGAACACTACCTTCTTTTTCCTTATTCTTATCTATTGTTCATGCCTCCAGATCTACACTCTTGCCACTGGACTGTCCTTGGAGCTTGTAGGTGATATTATTATCTACTGCATTCCCAAACATTGTCATTGTCCAAGGATCCCTGGAATTTTTTTCCTTTTTAATTTTTTTTTTTAACAACAGGAAGGTAACAGGGATAAAACTACTTAAAGAATATTTTTAAATTTGATGGTGTGTGTTATTTATTGAAGCACCCTTTATGAGTATGGGTTATTTCACACATAAACATGTTGCTCTCATCATAATACATCAGTTCACCATTCCTACTATAAATTATTTTACAATTCTTTCCAGAAAGTACTACTAATGAAAAGATAATGAATAGCGTTATGCCAAGAATGTCTGGGAACTAGGAATTATAAAAGTTCAGTAGGGGAATGTTCTGCCCTTTGCCATTAATATTTGGAATGTATCAGATACCTTACTGGTAACCCATTCCTTTCTCTACACTGATTCCACATAGCCTCATTGTTTTAAACTGGGGTGCTGTACACTTCCTCCCTAGAAGCCTCAAGAAAGTATTTTTGGTCAATGTAGCAGTGGGAAGGAGGAAAAATAAAACATTTCCCAGAGGGCAGTAAGTAAGGGTGATAGGTAGAATCCAGTCAGCTCTGGATTTCAGCCCTCTGGAGACTTTCTCCATCTCTGGGAGAAAAGTATGTGGACTGAAAGTCCTCCTACATTTGTAAAAAGGCATTTTTAGTGATAATGCAAGCATATTTAGGTCCCTCCCAGCTGCAGAAAGATTGAATTCCTAAACTGAAGTAGAACTACTCTTTTCTCTGGTAATTTCAAGATCTAAGATACATTTTCATCATTTCATCATCATGTGGAAGGTGCTTGTGTGTCAGCTTCACACTGTCACATAACTGGTTAGTCAATGCATATTTCACATCATCTCCTGATAGTTTTCAAACAAGGAGTTTGAATATTCTGAGGTTCCTAGAAGTCACCTCAGTGATGAATTAACTGGGTTTTTTGCATCTCTGCTAGTGGCAGACCACAGAATGATCTGTGGAACCAAGATCAAAAGGGATATGTTTGGGGACAAAGTTGGCAGCTTAAATTCAATTATTTTTACTTTACATTTGGATTACTATAAGCTCTGATCACCAAATAGTTGTCAATTTTTTAAATATGATCTAATTTGATTGATCACAAAGTTATTACTATACTATAAGATACCAGTGCAATGTCTCAGTCCATGACTAATTTGGATTGTTGCCTACATCAGAGGATAGTCATGTCTTAATCAAGATTTTGGTGAGGTTTAGAATGAATACATTTTTGCTATATCATGAATGCTATTGTTGTACTACTCAGTTGTTTCTCAGATATTGAATCATCACCAGCTGGGGTACAGACAGGGGAGAAGGGCATGGCAGCAAAGAGCTGAAAAGAGGATTGTTAAGTGACAGTCATGCAGCAGCTGCAGTGTAGGAGTTCGTAGATCCTTAAATTCCTTTTGCTGATTGTAAAAAGCCCCATTCCTCCAGGATGGGAAGACATTACACCTTTGTTTAGTGACAAGGAATGCTCTGCTGAGCTGCAGTAGGTACAGGGACATTATAGGAAATATCAAGGAGACCTCTAAAGTGGAGGGACTGTGATGCTAGACTGAGAGGTCATGAGCTCAGCTGCCTTTGAGAAGTCTTGTCAGAGATACCAAATGTGTCTTTCTTCTTAGAAAACTATTTCTTCCAAAGGTCCCAAAAAGAAAAAATGAAACCACATTGCAAATAATATTACAAAGGTCAGAAAACACTTAAAAATTTGACACTCCTTCATCTAAACTTACCTCCAAGTTTTCTTATCTTACCACACAGAACTTTTGGACTTTTCTGTCCTTTTCCTCTTTTCACTTCTTCCCCCCACTCTTCCCTGCCTCCAGTCCTTTCTCAGCTAGGCAGGTTTTTGATACAAAAGGTTGCTGGGTTTTTTTTGCTTTCTTCTCCCTTCCCTGGCTATTCTCCCTGCTCTCTCCCCTTCTCCCAAAAATCACTGCAGAAGAGGTAGTGTGGTTTAAAGGTGCAGAGTCCGAGTGAAAGAGGCTGGAAATTTATGCTCTGAAATTTGTGAGAATCTTTTGCACATCATGCACTTTGCACCTCTGGTAGGTGTTTTGTACGGCTGCATGGCCTGGTTGTGTCCCAAGCACAGACGAGGAACAAATTTACAGTTCTTTGAGAGATCATCTTTTGGCTGCTGTAGTTGTCCTGCAGAAGGAATCCAAGGTCAGGTGTTAAAGTTACCCAAAGTAACTTTCCTCCCTTTAGGGAGTCAGGCAGAATCTGGAAAATTTGCAGGAGGAATTGGCATTGTGTAGGTGTGCTGAGCTTTTACAAATCTGGAGGTTTTATCTAAACTAATTTTCACAGGATCACTGGATAGTTTTGGTTGGAATGGACCTTAACCATCACCTAGCTCCAGACCCCTGCCATGAGCAGGGAAAAATTCCACTAGACCATGTTGCTCTTCTGCTGCTATGGCCATATGTGTGTGTGGTCTCCTGGTAGTGCCTGTCAAGAGTGGAGTAACTCAGGATTTAGTGTGGGTGTCTTCCCATCCAGGGAACATCCGGGAGGGCACCCAAACCCCTGTCTCCTAAAACGTGGCTGTTCCTTCCCTGCCTGCAAAGGGGCATCCCTCTCCTGCTGAACCAGAGGAAGCTGTGCTCACGCCACGTCGGCAGCTGATGGCTTTTCCTTGGTGTTACTGCAGGATTTCGTTCCCATTCAGAGGAAGCTGGATTGGCAGAGCGCAGGATGTTGTAGGGCTCCAGCAGCGGATCGCAGCCCGGCGCGGCCGCGGCTCCGCGGGGCTCTGCTCCCGCCCGGGCGCATCCTGCGGGATGCTGAGGCGGGAGGGGAGCCTTTCCACAATTAAACAGCACCACCTGCAGGCCCCGCGGCTCCCGGTGCTGCTCCGCCTGCTCTCCCGGAGGTGCTCCGGGTGGAGGTGCCGCTGTGCTTGCACCGGCTTGGAGCAAACATCAGCAGCGCCTTGCTCGGCTTGCTTTGCCCCCTAGCTCAGGGAGAGCAGGAGCAGCCGCGTGTGTTGGCATAGAGTGAAGGACATAGCACCTGCCCCTTCCAGGGTAACTACCGTCAGTGAGAGCAGGGGCTGTTCACCCTGGAGAATCTTGGGGGAGACCTTATTGCAGCCTTTCAGTGTGTAAAGAATGATTTAAAAGGAGGGGGAGGGATGTTTTTCATGGGTGGAGAGCAATAGGACGAGAGGGAAGAATTTAAAACTAAAAGAGGAGACATTGAAATCAGATGTTAGGAAGAAATTCCTATCTTTGAGGGTGTTGAGGCACTAGCACAGAGAAGTTATGGATGGCCCATCCCTGGAAGTCTTCAAGGACAGGTTGGATGGGGCTTTGACCAACCTGATCTAGTGGAAGATATCCCTGCCTATGGCAGGGGAGGTGGAACTAGGTCTTTAATATCCCTTCTAACACAAACCATTCTATGTGTCTAGTGAAGGTGGAACTAGGTCTTTAATGTCCCTTCTAACCCAAACCATTCTATGAGTCTAGTGGGAAATATAATTCAGCCTGTGAATGTGCTTGCTCTTAGATGCACTTTTCTTTAAAAAGAGAGAAAAAAAAAAAAGACAAATCACCCATCCTTAGTCCTGCTCCTGAACTTCCCAGGTGAGAGACAGAGGCAGCAAAATAGACAGAAGGTGAGTGAGACACAAACTGATGATTTAACATTGATAACTTCCCCTTTAAATCACAAACTCTTTTTTTTTTTTTTTGTGTAGTTTTAAGCCCCCTGCTGCTGGCACATTAAAATGTTTTCTGAATTCCTGACTACTCTTAAATCATCTGCACTAGGTTGTAAACACTTTTCTGCTGATACTTATTTTTTACTAATATCTCTGCTGTTATATGAATTGTGCTAAAAGAATCATGACTGATTTTATTTCTTTTCTTCTTTTTTAATGCTGAGAGTCTTTGTCTTTATTTTCAAGAGTACCTTGAAGTCTACCTGGGGAATTTTTTCCCGCTGCCCAGCTACACCTTTCCAACAAACTTGCAGAATGTAGGCAAGTTTACTACATTCTCCAGGTATAATTTCAATAGTTCTTCAAAAAATAAACCCCACAAACCCAACCAATCCAAATATTTTAAAGAAGTTGAATACCTTAGAATGGATGAAATGAACCTCTGCTGAAGAAGACAATCCCCTGTTACTCAGGGTGGAAGGTGATTTGCACTTGGTCACCAATGTACAATTTTACCTTGGCTTGTACTCAGAGCACTGATCAACTTCTCCCATGTTTGGGGGTGTTTTGTCCCAGCCAAGCTAGAGTTCCCTGCTGTTGCTGTGAGCCTTATTCAGATTTTCATGGTGCACTGGCAGCAGAGGTGGCAGTGTGATTTCATAAGCTGGCCCAGGGGCCACCATCCTTCAGCCTGCTCTCCTGCCTGCTTCAGGCACCCAGGACTCCCACAGGGAACCCAGGGTTACAACAGTGCTCCTGCCTGCAGCTCTGGTGTCCTGTGCCCATCTCTGCACTGTCATTATCCCTGTGACACCACCCTGTGACCATGATCACAACAGTCCGGATCTACAAGGACTGTGGCAATGCCTCCTTCAAGGGATGTGTAAATAGTGTGAGGTATAGTGGCTGTTTTGTTGCCAGGAGAGAAAAATGAACATTAGCTGTTGTCTTGGGAGTGCCCTGCGGCTTCAGGCACTTCCAGGATTTCCCAGCTCAGCTATGTGTGACTGCAACCCTTTTGTTCAGATCAATATCTAAGCCACAAAATCATCCTTCTCTAGTACACTGGGAGTTGTATGCTCTGAGGATGCATTACCATCCAAGCCGTGATCTTATACAGTCAGGGGCAGCTGAAGTATTATGTATGTAATGAAAATATCTGAGAGCAAGCTCTGTCTCTGATGACCTTCTTGCATGAACTCTAAATGAAGGATTTGTAGCAAAACCTGAAAAATAATTTAAACACAATGTCAGCATCCCAGTTTGGTTGAAGAGCAGAGGAAGTATTAAAGTATTATACAGGGCTCTGGCCCTTATGTGGGACAGAGGTTGCAGCTATGTTGCAGCCAAGGATCAAGAAAAAGGAACTGCAAGAGAAACAGAGATACCACGCTGGTGCTGGAAAAGCTGTTATGATGGTAAGCAGGGGAGTCTTAAAAGGATAAAGTAGATTCTGATAATGTGCCTTCACCGTACAAAAAGGAGGAGAGAGGACCAAAACTCCTAATCAATCTTACAATGAGTTCTGGCAGGAGTTGCATGAGAGGTATCTGAGAGAGCAGGAGTCAGGTTTGATACTTTGTCCATTCTGTTTTTGTTCAGTCATTGCACTGGCCAATGTGTAATGCAGCCAGTGCTCTTTAGACAGGGTTGGACTAAATGCTGCGTAACTAAATTGCTGGTGTCCAGGTGTAAGTGCACTGATTCTGCTTGCCGTGGGAAGTTTGTCACAAGTGTATGAATGCCAAAAAGTGGCAAAGCTTGCCCACAACACAGTGGCCATGTCCGCTTCCAGGGATGGCTGTTTGCTTCAGAGCCTGGTGGAAGCAGGGCTGTTTCTGGGAGCCCTGTGGGCCTGCAGGCAGCCCTCAGCTTCCTGCAGTCTGTGATCATGAGTGTGGTGGCAGCTGTAGATCAGCATGCTGGGTAAGTCACCTGGTAGCAGTCTCCTCCACATGATTTATGGCTTAAATGTACCAGCAAGAAGGAATGACCTGGATTTTACTCTGCTGGATGTGGTACAATTACACTGGGGATTCAAATGTTTAGTTACTATCCAGCAGCTCCTGCAGAAATTGCAGTTCTCCCCTGGGCAGCTGCCTACCCTTACTGGCAGGCAGGCATTCCTCCAGCCTCATATCCCCCCTCACATCAAGCTTGCCAGCCTGTTTGAAACCTGAATGGATTCATTGGAAACTGTCCTTCTGGAGACCATGACCAGCCTGGCAGGGCTGGAAGGGGTCACTGCAGCAATCTCTGAGCCAGCAAGGCTGTTTCCCTGGGAAAACAACTGCAGCTCCTGCTGGATGCTGCAACTCAGGCCAAATGTGGCATTACCTGCTGGTACCCTGTCCCTTGCATTTGTGCTGCTAATAGGAAGACATAGCAGGAGCGTGGTGACCTGTTCCCTCATTCTCCTGCCTGGGACTCCTCCATTCACCATGCTGGGCTAAAAACTTCCAAATCATTTCCCAGGGTAGCGCAAGCCTGCAAGATCTGCACTGGGAATTGTAAGATGTGTTCTCACTGTGCAGTCTGGGTACACAAATAAGCCATTTCTGTTTCCTTATTCCTTATTCTGTTTCTCAGAATGAAGATTTGCCTTCTGCTCACAGCATTGCATGAACTCTACAGCAGATTCTTTTAGCCCATAAAGAATTATGGTTTTATCCTAGAAGGAGTGAGACCTCCAAGACTTGGACACTTCAGCTCATGAACCAGGGTAGGCAGACAGAAACAAACTCAGGCCCAGAATGTGACAGAAATGGTAAAGCTCCCAGGAGGTTTTATTGGCTTGGATGGACTTTCACTTTAACCTGGCATTCCATGTTCTGGAGTAAAGCTGGCTCAGGCCCAAACAGTTTGCAGACCACACGGTCTTGGTCTGTCTGCACAGTCTGTGTCTACATACAGCCACAGAACAGAAACCTTCGTCAATGGGGAGTCACCACCCTCTCTGTAATGAATGTTTCTTATGGAAAGATCTCACGCTGGGAAAGAACCTCACTATTGAATCTACTCAACACTTCTAATCCAAGTCAAGAAAGTATGCTTTGGCTATCAAAAATTTGCGTAACACTCCCTCTGTTTATGTCCTAAAGAGCTGAAAAGGCTTACTCATCAAAAAACTAATGTTTTGTTGCTTGAGACCTCATTAAATGCTGTTGGAAAAAATTGTTGCCTGTTTTGAATTTTAAAAAATCATGAACAGAATGTGGTAGAAGTGCAAACAGTTCTGGGTTGCGGGAGGGTTAAACCAAGATGAGATACTAGTACAATATGCTGTTGTTGAAAACCAGCAAACTTTATTTTTACTTCTAGTTTGCCAAATGATTAGAAGTGAATGGAGCAGAGATTTTTGTAAATGGATCTCAATTTATGCTGAATATTCAAAAGGCAGAGCTGTGAAATTTAAGCACCTCCAAAATGTGTTGTTGGCTTCTGCTTCCAGAAATGCCTAATCGCAAATTCTTTTTCTTTTCTAGTTTATGGGCTATAATGGTGCTTTAGACCTTGCCAAATATAATATTGCAGGAGTGTAGAGTTACATGTTCTATGACTTGAAAGACTGAGAAGGCTGAAAATATTGGCATTTATTTCCTGTTTCACCTGAAGGAATACAAGCCTCTGCATTCATGAGGCTGGAAAAGGAACAAGGACGAACTCAAACCCCTAAACCAAATAGAAGTTTTGGGAAGAAAAAAAATTAAGAGGAGGCACCATTTCAGTGCTGTGCTTGTTTTTGATACTGTTCAGAATTTCATATTAACTATAAGTTGCTATTTCTTATTAACTATGGCAGAAGAATAAAGATCGGGATACCTGAAAAAAGGTCAATTTGCCTTATGTCAGTCTCCCCTCCCTTAGCTGCTGCCCAGCCATGGAAAGGTCTAGAGCTGATTTTAGCTTTAAGTCTTCACACTCAATTGACATGAAACAAGGTCAATTTGCCTTATGTCAGTCTCCCCTCCCTTAGCTGCTGCCCAGCCATGGAAAGGTCTAAAGCTGATTTTAGCTCAATTGACATTTTGAGTTCCTGGATCAGGGTTCCCACTAACCCCAATGAACAACTTCTTCTGGATGTCACTCCCTGGGAATGAGGTACCAAGAAGTTAGAAATAACAGCTTTTGCTTGGTGGATACAGGAGTCTTTACTCGGTCTGGCCTTCACATCTTGTTCTGGGCTGTGAAAATCAGAAAAGATGTAATGACAATAAACCAAATTACACATACAGAGGAATTTAGCAGATGTGCAGGCAGGCACTGGAAAATTCAGCACATGAGCTGAACAGTCTGCGAATAAATGTTGTCCACATCTTTCACTATTTGGCACATTTAGATAGTGCCAGAATATCAGGTAGTTTTATTGCTTTTGGTTTCTTTTTTTTTCACACAATGAGGAAAAATATACCTGAATGTCTACTGAGGATCAGCTAAAGTTCATCATGTTGCTAAATGAGCAACAGGAAAGTTCAGTTGGATTTTAATGACAGGGCAATAGAAAAACCATATGGAAAAAGAGAAGGGACTGAATTACAGTGAAAATACAAAGAAAGCAGACAGCAGCAGCAGAAGTCAGGATACCTTGGGAAACTACAGTGGCAGATATCAAGGCATCAAAGACAGATATAAGGTATCAAAGTTATGAAGGTCCATAGTGATAAATCCATTGTTGTAAGGCATGTATGTATTGGAGAAGGAAGTATATAAATTGGACTCCTGCCACCTGTTTCTTTGTGACTCATGAAAGGAGCCCAGTAATTAAAGTCTAGACTCACAGAGATATTTAAATTTTTAACTGCTATTTGGTCACTGGTGATTTTAATGGGTTTAAGGCTTTTGTAGATGGCTTTTTGCAGAAATCCATCTACTTCTGAGGACACAGCCACAAGCCAGGCTATGCAATCCACATCCAGCAAGCAATCATGAAAGCTGGACACCATGCATAAGTGAGAAGAAACAAGTGACACATTTTTGTGTCTGTGAGTCTGGAAACCCACTGAAAAGATGCAGTTTTATGCAATCAGTGAGAGAGAGAAAGTTCAGGTGTCATTGTCTGAGGTGCAGTTTGCAAAGGGGTCGTGGAGCCATCAGTCCCCTTTTGACAGCTTTGCTTGCACTGGTGCCCATGTTGCTGTACTCTGTCCTCTCAGCCTGCAGGGCCAAGACTGATGGATCAGAAGGGGAGGCACATTCTGGCTCTCATTATGGACACTATGGTGTCTCTGGCGTGATGAAGGACAGCTTTTCCCTGCCTGCAAGGACTCAGGTGCAAATTTTAACTCTTTCATTCAAAGAGCAAAATGGAAGCATTGGACTTGAAAGGTTCCTGTATGAGGAGGCTTAAGGTATGAGCACATCACAGAGAGATACATCATTTTGGGGAAGGAAGCTAGAACTAATGGACTGTGGCTTCTGGGTGTTTCTAACTGGTCCCTAAAGGAACATCAAAGATGAGGATGAAGGACAACAAGTGGGTGAAGGTACCAAAACCTGAGAAACACCATCTGGAAGCTGGCAAAACAGCAACTCCTTCTGAAAGCTGAATCCAAATTAGGAAAAGGTCAGACCAAAAAAGAAAAAGCTCTGAGGTTAAAAAAAAAAAAAAAAAAAAAAAAAAAAAAAAAAAAAAGGCATGGCTATCCAGATGGACAGTTTGAATTTAGGACAGATAGTTTGAATCACACATAGGAAAAGTTGTTTTTCTTTATCTGCCCCTGATGACACAATTAGCAGCCTCACAGGAAGAGTAAGACTGGATGAGCAGGCTGCAGCTGACTTTCTTACAAGTCTTGTAAATACTAAATGAAAAGAAGGACCAAATAGGCTTTTGAAAACAAGTTTTTAGCACATGAAATGTTACATTCAGGACATGTGAGACATCCCTGGAAGAGGAGCTGGTGTGGACTGGAGACAGACCATCCAGAGGGGAAATAAGTTCTGCTATCAGGGTTAGAAGGAAGGGCTTTAAAGAGGAGGAAGATCTATTCTGAAAGGACAAAGGACAAGAGAATAATAGAACACCAGAGCTAGTGTTACATGCAGAAGTAGAGGAATGTTTTTCTTGTATAGAATCTGTTTAGGGTTTCAGTTGTCCCCCTTCCAGAGATGCTCAAGGGGATGCAGAGTCTGATAAGCAAATTACTTCACAGAACCAAGGCTTTTAGGTCCAAAAAATGGTTGTGATGTTTCCCAGGTTGGTACTGATAAAAAGGTTTTTTTCACCCAGTAAGTGTAATTTAGAAATAATTCCTATAAATATCTTATAACACAGTTTAATTGGTTTACTTGCTCCCTGTTCACAGCAAAGAATTCAGGGACTTGGGAGCTGTGGATGCACATTTCATGCCAAGGTAAAGACACTCCCTGGTCAGATCTCTGGCACGGTGTTAGGTTCATCTTGAGAGCATGGGCTTCTGCAGCATGGACCTTAGACAGGAGACCTCAGACTTTTGGGAAATTTTGTTTTCAGAAAATTTTCTGCAAATCTGAATTTCTCAAACAAAATTTTATTTTCTACCAACATTTTTTTAAGATGCAAGCATCTGCCTTACTGAAGAGAGGCTGAAAAATATCTCACAAAGAGCTGAATGATAGTACTTCAAATCAAACTGAAATAAGTCCCAGCTAGATCTCCAGCTCCCCTTAATTTCTCAGGGGGTTCCTCCTACATTGCTGCACCTGCTGCTTGTGGTTCATCTTTGGAAAACAAGCTCTTACCCACTGAGTGTGGGCCATTTCCTGTCCCATGTTGTGATCCAGGAGATGATCCTGATATCCTCCAAGATATCAAGTATGCTGGAGTTGTTGTTTGAAGCCCAGATCAGTCTTATTTGCCCCATCAGGTGAAGTCAATTTATTTGATACAGAGTCTCTAATGGTTAGCTCTGTTTCATAATGAGGAACTCTGTGGAATGACAGATCCTAGGGCAGGCATAACAAACTGGGTTTGTTCTGGCAATGTTGCTGTTGTCAAGAAGAGGAGAAAATAGGAAAATACTTGGGCAGTGTTGGCAAGCTTCTCCGAGTCTGTTTCTGTAGCTCTTGTGCTACATTTAGCACCATTTGAAAAGCAGAGCACCAAAGGAATGTGAAACAAAGTTCCCTGCGCATCGAAGTCGTAAATAGTTAATGCAGCTGGATGGCAATGATGTTTCTGATTCATGGAGGAGTTCCATATTTGCTTTCTTTCCCATTTGTAATCAAAACTAAACCTCCTGCAGTTCTCCATGCAGTGTTGCAAGGAGATTGGGTTCTGGCTGGATTGCATGGCAAAATATTTGGGAAACACCGATCCTGATGATCCTGCTGCAAGGAGCTTCAAGACTTTATGTTCTGAGGACAGTCAACTTTCCTTTTTGCCTGGCTACTTTCACATTAAAAAAAACCCTCAAGAGCGGCCCATCTAGCTCAATATTCTGTATTTTCTTGTAGTCCACAGAAGATGCCTAGGAAGATAAGAACAAGGCAAATGTATCCTCAGTACTCTGCTGGTTTCCAATGATCTTTGAGCTAGAAGTGTCATTTTTGCTCCAAGTAGTCCTCAGTGAATTTGTCCTGAGGCATTTAGCATCTGTGGCATTATGTGGCCTGACTTTCTGTAGCTGGTGTGACCAGCCATTGTCTCTGCTCATCTTGAACCCGATACTGCTGGAAATGCAGGAACAGCAGCTGTGCTGATGGGAGAGGAGAAGATCTTTTGGTATCTGAAATTCATGCTGCCTAGGCCGCCTCAGAGTCAGGTGTGTGTCTTCTTCCATTGACATTGTTCAGGACATCTATGGTTTGTTTCTGAACAGGAAAAGAGTGTTTTCCTTTCAATCTAAAAGTTACTGTGTGTTTGAACAAAATTCAGAACTTGTATTGTTTCAACTGCTTTTATAGTCTTATGGTTCAAGCAACAAAAGTAAAACCATACTAAGGTGAGAGAGAAGAAAGGAATCAAAAAGGAGAGTAAATAAAGGAAAAGAGAAAGAAAAAAGGAAGAGAAGAAGGAAAAGAAAAAAACCCCACCAGCCGACAGCAGTCTAAATCAAAAGTATTGAAACAAATAAATATCCTGTTTACAGTATAAATAGAGCATTGAAGAGTTATCTGCATCTTTCAATTGATTTTCTATTTTTTTTCAAGCATGTCACTAGTCAGTTCCTATGTCACTAAAAGCTACACCAAAGATTTATTTTCCCTAAATGTGAACTTGTGCCCTTTAGTTAATACACAGAGAAGATGTCACAGGAAAACACTGGGGGAGGTGGGTGAAATGCTGGCTCCACGGGAAGCACAGGGAATAGTCCAGGCTGTGCTAGTGCAGGGTCAAGAGACCATTTCTTCCCTGAACAGGAATTCACTGTTTTTCTCTTGAAGTGTTCCAAAATCATGATCTGCCCCTTCCAAAATAATGTGAGTGACTCAACAAGGCTTTAAAAATGATTTTTGGTCTGTTTTTTCTTCTCATGAGCAAGTGCTTTCTGGACTTTGGGGATGACTTGCTTTACATTTTTTGAGCTTTAATCTGCAGTTCCAAAACCTAGAAGAGGACATTCTGCCATAACAGCATCCAAGAGCCTCCCCCTCCCTCTGGCAGATCAGAATTTAATATAAGCAGAGACTATTAGAATCTCCATGATAAAGCTGAATTTTATCTCTGCTTGGGCTCTGTGCGTGCTGTGGGAGCAGATATACATTCCCTTGAGCACATGGTCCACAAGGGATGTTGGTTGTCTTCTGATTCACTGAACCCAGTGTCCTGCAGCCAGGACTGTGCCACAGGCAGAGGGAATGTGAGGCTCCAATGTACACAGGGATCAGACATATGGATGTCTCTTTCATGCAACATGCAGAATCTGGCTTTCAGCAGAGCTCATGCATGACTTCAGAACAATTACACTTCACCAGCACATCTCCACAAATGCGATGCTGCAGCAATTTCTAATCCCCATTGTGCTCTTTTGAGAAATATCAGGAAGCAATTTTAACCACATGGAAAATTAGTATCTTACTGCAAAGTTCCATTACAAATCAGTAATCTACATCAGAAACTGCGGGGACGTGCCAAAACCTTTCTCAAGAACACAAACAGAAAATTAGAACTAATGCTCTACCATGTTTTATCTTACTTCTTTCCAACTGGTCCCTTTTCCCACAATGACTGGGTGCAGAAAAATAAAGAGTTTGATTGCAGGAAAAGCTTAGTGGAATGGGGAGAGAGGTTATTGAGCTGCTTGTTAGTTGTTATTTTTTTTGCTGAAGTGGATGTAAAAGTTAATCTGCAGCAAAAGGTCTCACAGCAGGAGCATATTTGTGAAAATCACTTGTACCATTTAATTACTGAAATTCCTGTTGCAGCATAATTTTTTTCTGCTCTAAGTGAAGGATGGAAAAATGTTGCTACATTTACCACACTCATATATATTTGGGAATGGGCTAGGTTTTGTTGTTGTTTAAAATTAAAACTAAAATCAGCTCACTGCTGCAAAATAGAACAAATGCAATTAAACAAAAGGGGAATTAATGCAGGAAAATGTATTCCAGATAGTGAAATTGAGGGCTTTCTGACAACTTTTACATGGAAAAACACACCAAAAAATGGTTCATTGCATTACTTCTGAGCTGACAGGGAAATCTTGGTTAAAAGACAATTTCCTATTTAAACAAGGAAAACAATAAATCTATTCCATTGACTAAAATTAATTTTCTTTAACAGAAAAGAAAAATTGTGTCAGATGTTCTCTTTAAGTACACTGCATACAATGCCCATGCAGGCAGAGCAATAACCACAGCTGAAAAGGAGACGTCTCCTTTGCAATGAGTTATTTTTCTGGGTGCTGATTGCTGTCTTTTTGAAGAGGCTAGATGGTTACACGTGCTGATTTAGGAGAGTTCATTAATGCACTGCCCTCTTCTTTTCCTCTTGTTGGATTCTCCCCCATCATCATTCTCTTTAAACTGAATGATACTCAAATGAACTCTGTGTGCTGTGGTAGACATCTGTAATCTGAGTACATAGCCAAGGGGAATATCCTGGTGGGCTGAAAAGCCCTGCCGTGCTATCCTTTTGATGAATGTTTCAGTAGTGTTGGCTCAGGATACAGATATGAAAGCATAACTCATTACTACTTGTGAAGCTTCAGAAAACATATTTTCAAGGACAGTTTTAGAGCTCCAAAATCTGGGGATTTGCTTTTGCTTTGTCTTGGTTTTGGATATGAAAACCGATGATGTAACTGTTTTTTGTGTGAAAAAGATAAAAAAAGATGGAAAATAACACTTAGATACAATAGCTCTGCCATGTAGGCTGACAGAGAGATGGAAACCAGGGAGGCCCCAGTAGGCAAGTGCCCAGGTGGGTCACCCAGCTGGGGAACTCTGATTCCTCATCATGGCAAGATGGGGAAGAGACAAAAGGACAAGCAAATCATTTGCCAGAACTCAGCTCTGTGCCTGTCTGCTTGGCAAGAAATGTGCCAGCAGAGTATTTGCTGGACTTTCTTAGACCTTAGCCATCTTTGTGAAATGTTTTGGGTGTTCAGGAGCCTCAGTTGTTCCCTGCTCACAGGTGGGAGTCTATGTTTCCTTCAGCTATGTGACATCAGCCATGAGCTGCTCTACATGTGGAGCAGGAATGATGCAGCTGAGGAGGCACGTACTAGAGATACATTAATGACATAGTATAAAATAAATCAGAGGTGGAAAAGATGGTTTGCTGTATGTGTTAGAAAAATTACTGGGAGTTCGTCTGAGATTTAAAAATAAACTAATCTGAAATAAAGCAATTAATAGATGATTTAACAGTGGCCTCTCACCTAAGAAACTATAAACAGAAATACTGAAAGGAGAATGCCAACAGGAGGTGGTGGAGTGAGCACAAGTTCAAGAATCAGCAATGCTGTGGAAGGGCAAATATTCTTCAAAAAAGCTCTCAGGTAATACCTGTGGGCTCCATGAAAGACAATAGGATTTAGAAAATGTGAATGAGATTAAAAGAAAATGTTCAGCCACTTTCCTAAAGAGAGGAGGGTGCTCAAGGTTAAGGGTACACTTGCAAGGTTTTGCTCATCTGAGGTTTTAAATCTCTCCCCTGTGTTGCTCCCTCTCAAAAGCCTATAAATGTTAGAGATTAGGAGAGTGCTCACTGGTTCCTTTAGATGGATTAACTCAGGCTAAACTTCTTCCTGATGACACAGAGTTTTCTAGAGACCCTTGAACACTTACAAGGTAGCAAACTAGTAATGACTATACTTTTTTTTTGTTATCCCCTTTAAATTTAACAAATCAAAGCCTTGCCTCTTCTCCCCATCTCTTCCCTGACAGGGTGATCCTCAAATGAAGAGGCAGTTAAAGGCAAAAGAGAGGCAGTTAATTATCAGAGGTCATTTGACCTCCTGTTGGGTCCTTACCTTGGCTTTGTGTCTGTATGTTGTCTATAAATTCAATACTGTAATAAAACAATTTAAATAAATTATTGTTTACTGTATTGAAATATTTGTTAGTATTTTTTCTCTGATAATCTCAGAACAGAGATGCTTTAGGTGGAAAATTATTCTGCTTCCATGGAAATCAATGTCAAATCCCCAGAGACTTGCTCTTCTGGTTGGTGGAAACTGGATCTTAGATCTTTTAGGAGCCAGTGCACCACTGTTATCAGGGTACCTTCTGCAGACAGGAAAGCTGATTCAAGTGTCAGATCTCCACCAAGAGCTTAGGTAAACTTCTGGTTTTAGTCTGTTGGCAGAAGGAGTGAACAAGGAAATATTTGTCCCAACTCCTTGTGTTATGCATCCTCCTGGTTTTATGGCTTAGATTCTAGGTGGACAAAACCAGCTTGCTACATCTCGCTCATGTTGAGGTGAGGCTGGGGAAAATTCCTGTTTCCAATAGGAAAAACTGCCTAAATAAGAAACATGCTCCAGAGGTACATATGCAGCACAGCACTGCAAATCTTGCCTTTTTTGGAAACCTGTGTTAATTTACGCTCCTTCCTCATCTTCTGCTGAAAGAAAATCCTTTCAGGTAGGAGCAGCACAGTGACCAGTATTAGCTGATATGTTGAATTGAATTTATGTAAACTGAATGAGAAAAGGTGACAAGAGTTAAGATCACACACTCTCCATCTATAAAATCTGTGCTTTGTCTGGTGGTTTGGTTTGGAAATGCATTTTTCATACGTCTAATGGAAAGAACTGTTCTATTAATTTCTGGTTTTAGGTGGAGAGGCTTGCATTAGCCCAGGATTACCAGGGGAAAAGACAGCTATAGCAGCTTAGAAAGGTATGCATCATACTTATCAGAAATATAGATTAAAGAGATGATTAGTCTCCTCACATTATAATTAATTATTTAAATATGAAAAATATGAATTATTATTAATATTATTTGTTTCTTGTTGGTACAGAGTTTTTAGCTTGAAAATTTTTTTTTTCCTGTGGAAGAATATGTCTACATTTTTAGGAAAAGTAGCCTCTGTTTCTGAGGTAAAAACCCACCAGCTTTCCTCACTTTAATAATAATAATATTGAGAAAATAAACAACTCTGAAAGCAGCACACTGTAGCAACTTAAAAGTTTACTTAAAAGCTTATTTTTGTTTAAAAAGCAAATAAGTTATAAAAGGGCTTGACAGTGCCCCTTTTTTCAAAAATCTTATTTTTCCAGAAAAGCTGATCAGCCTCTTCATCTCTGTAAACAAAAAAGAGGTCTCTTGGAAACCTTTTTAGGCTTTTGAAATTCATTAGGCAGTCACCTAATAGCAGTACTGACATACTATGAGCCAGTGCTGAGGCACATAATTTGAAAGGCATGAAAGGAAAATAAAATAAAATAAAAGCAAGGGTAAATTACATTAAAATTTATCAAGCATATTTCTAGGAAGGAGGTAGTAGATGCACAGTGACTGGAGCTCCAAGGTACAGCCCGTATGGATTCTTCCCTGTGGCAGGTTTAGAGGCCACAGGGAAGGGAGATGGTGACAAACCCCCTGACTGGGCTCTGTTGTGGTGGTCACTTGAGTCTCTTGTGCGCAAAGCCCATGGGATGGGTCATTATCCTGGCCTGTATTCTGTGGCTATAAACTGGAGGCTGCATGACCTGCTGTGGCATGTGCTCCTGGTGTCCTCCTCCCCAAAAGCCCTCGGGAGGTGGCTCTGTGGACAGGCACAGACTGAGCACACAAAAACTTGTGGGTTTATGTCAGGTGACGTGGTGCTGAGGGATCTGTAATTAAGGCTTCCAAAAGCAGAAAATGTATGCCACAGACACACCATCACAAACAGAGCTTTCAGCCCTTCCTTTGGCCTCCTCCAAAATCCAGAGAACAGCATACACCCCTGGAAGGAGTCACAGGTCTGGAGAAAGGTGCCAAGAGCAGAACAGATGAAGCCAGCTCTGAAAACACCTGCTTTGCTGAGGCCATCTGATGCGGCTGTCCGGCATTTAGATCATAAGGAACAAACACCCCTCACCTGGAACAGGGTTTGACCTGGATCTGATCTAATTGAGCATTTTTCCATCGTGTTCTAAAGGTGTAAGAGCAAGATTGAAGCTGGCAAACACCACCCCTCTGCAGGGTGGCAGAGGGTAGGGAAAGTGAGGTAGTGAACATTTTGGAAGCTGAGTCTGTACCTCAGAACACTCATGATGAACTGAGCAATGCAACAAACTGGAGTGAAATTCATGGGGTGCTACCTGGTAAGGAAAATGGAAAAGTTCTGCACCTCCATAGGCAAAATCAACTCACTGCTGAAACAGAAGACCAGGGAAGTTGTGGATCCCATCCCTGGAGGTGTTCAAGATCAGGCTGACTGGGTTTTCTAGCAACATTGTCTAGAGGAAAGTGTCCCTGAACTTGGTGGGGTGGGGGGGGTTGGAAGAATACGATGACCTTTGAGGTCTCTTCCAAGCCAAACCATTCTATTGTTCTATGATAAAGCACAATTGGCTACAGGAAAGAAAATGAGAGAGGGTTAAACACCATCAGAGGAGACTGACTTTTTTTCCCCCCAAGTGTTATAACAGTTATGCTAAATAGGATGCTTTTTTAGGGGGACATATTGTCCATCAAAGGATGCCTTGAAAATAACATTAAATAAAAATCTGTCAGGAATAGTATGGGATCTTAGCATGAGATTAGGACAATGTTAGAATTAACATATTAGATGTGAGCAACTAGGTCATTAGCTTCCATGGCTTTCTTGTATGGTCTGCAGAAAGATATAGGTCTGTCAGGACATCTAATTTGTACCTGTAGTTCTCTATTTACTATCCAATCCACTGAGACTGTGCTATTTTCTCAGTCAGTTGTATTGTATTTAAATTTAGGCACCAAAGTACCCCCAACAATAGCATAAAATCAAGAGAAATTTTCAGATAGTATTTTGCACTCCAGGCTTGGTACTGCCTGGATGGCTGTATCAGGAAATCCTGCAGCATTAGCTTATTTCTTTAATCTGGTGTAATAAGCAGAAGAAACGTTAGAGTGATGTGCAGGAAAGGGAATGAAAGTCAGATTCCCACAGCTGGAGAGGGCTCTGGTGCTGGGAAGCAAAGTGCACATGAAGCCAGGCTGACATACTGCATCCCTTGCAAAAGGAAATCCAAGATAACCTCTGAATTTGTAGAAGAATCAGATTAAGTTTAACTGAAGCCACCAAAAAATATTTCCAGTGCAGCAGGTCTGCAGCCTCAGAGAACCCAGTCACCTGCAAACCTTGATGCTTAATTGCTTTCTCACATATGAAATTAAATTCAGTTTATCTTAATTTTCTGCAAAAGGGAGAAAGGATGATCAGGTTCTAGGAAAGCCTTATCTGTATTTAGACATCAAAGCACTTTCTACCAAGGGGATCCCCCTCAGCTCCACCAGCCTTCGGCCACCAGTGAATGGAGCCTCATGAACACAAACCTGATGGTGGAAATCAGCAGTTTGCCTGGATGGGGCTCCTTCCTTGCTCAGCAGGAAGAACAGGCAGCAGTGTAAATCAGGTTCTCCCAACTCTTCCCTGATAAAATCCTCATGAGGTCAAAGAATGATTTCTGGTTCAAAGACCACATTTTTTTTTCATGAACCTTTCTCGTGATCAAGTCAGGATGCAGCTAAGGGAGGATACAGTGGGAATGCATTTTAAATATGTTGGGGATTGGCTGTGGACTGAGCTTCAGGTGTGTTCAGCTCAGCTCACCCCTCTGAGCTGTCTCTCCTCTACGTCAGCAGTTTCTTTCCACTGTGTTCACTGGCTGTTAAAGTCAGTGATCTCCACCCTAGCTCTGTTAGCTCTCACTACAGGAACCACTATTTTATTAAAGATTTCCTTTCTGGATAGTCTTTCTGCAGTTGCTATTGATCCAGTCCGAGAGATGAGATCAAAAATGAGTGAAAGGACACACAGTGCTTCAGTTTTTAGAAAATTTTATTTTTGTAGCTTCAAAAATTAATTTAATCAATCATCTGCTGAATTTGATGTGGGAGCTCTTTCTCCTTTCTCTGACCTGAAAATTCAATTTGAAATGAGAAAGGAGGGGAAAATGTATTAATTTTTCTTTGTACACATTATAAAATTCTTTGGAAAAAAGTGTCTGCCAGAGGGGACTGTGTGTCATGACAACGTGAAGTATGTGCAGCAGCATGGTTCATATTGGTGATTTTGGGTGGCCACCTGTTTCACTTTTGGCCAGAGATGATCCCAACCTGGCACCTGACCCACCCAAAGCAGTGCACTGTGGCTGTGGGGTGTCACGGTCACTCTGGGGTTTCATGAGCACTGTGGGGTGTCATGGGCACTGTGGGGTGTCGCAGGCACTGTGGTGAGGAACAGCACTGTGTGCTCAGGCTGGCAGCTCCTGACCCCCACACCTCCACCTGAACACAGCAGAGCTGCTTGTCTCCTGGCTGGGCTGAGAAGCCTTGGGAATTAATTTGTGCCCCAGAGTCAGCCCTCCTGATGTGACATTTATCTGTTACAAAACACTTCTTACAGTCTGGCTGATGTGTTACCAAGGACCACTTGCTCTTGACAAGGCTCAGATTTGACCAATGTTTCCTTAAAAACATGGCATGACACCTCTGACAAATGACCACAGGCTGGATAAACAAGAAAGATGTGATCAGGTGATTCCTAACCTAAGAAGCGCTATAGATTATGTCAGCATTGGCATTCACCATAGTATATATATTATTCCCTGCTTTTTTTGGTGGGGAGAAAAGGCAAGGGAGAGTGACTAATAAGGGCATCTGTTCCTTCAGGAGAGATCTTAATGTGCAGGGTTTTCCTGCAGTTTGTTATTTCTGAATGATGAGAAAATATGCAGTAATCTTATGCTTGTTATGAGAACTTAATTTCTTTTTCCATTTTAATTTCTACCATTTTCTGCTATTTAATTCTGCTTCTTCTAGTCAGGTCAGTCTAACAATGTGTAATGCAACAGTAGCTCACTAATTTGCAGTAATGATTAGAAACTCTTTGGAAAATAATTAAATTTGCAAACTAACAAGTAGATAAGCAAATGGAAATGTGCAATTAGTCAAAAGGTGTTTTCAGCTCATTTATGTTGTCATCCCTGATTTGCTGTTTATGACAATGGCATGTTTTCAGGCTGCTGTACTGAGGCAATTCCTCATGTTATGCTCAGTAGCCCATGCGCTGTAGCTAGGAGAAATGATGCTATTAATAGGAGACTGCAGTACCTTCCATTAAATCTTAGATGAGAGGTGGAGAGGCTGCCAACTTCTGTTGCAGATTATAAAGTGTGCAGTCTAGCAAGTGCATATTAGCTAGATGCAAGTGCAAATATATTGCCATTTATGCCAGGTACATTAAAATGTCCAGACATCTACTTTTTGCCATTTCTGCTGCCATAAGGGAGAAATAAACGGGAGTCATTTGGTTAAACCATAACAATGGTAAGGACTTCTATCCACTTTCACCATGATCTGTGGTAATAATTGTTCTTAAAGAAACATAATTGCAGATTTCCGTCTTTGAGAAAAGTGGCATCTTAAATATGCTTCAACTAGCATTATAAATGGAGGTGGAGCATGGCCAAAATTGGCTGTCCATAGCGAGGGAAATCTCCTCTCATGCAGAGGGCATGGCGTGGTGGGGTGGTGCAGCATCTCCACCACCTCTCTGCCACCAGCCACAAGTGCTGTCCTGCCATGTGGGCTGCACAAGCTGCCTTCATCTGTGCTGGTGCTCTTGGAGGCAGTTTTTCCAGAACCATTTGTATGGCTGTGGGGGTATTGCACCAAATGGGTCATGAATGGCAGCAGCTGCAGAGCTGGTCTTGTTCATCACAGCTGCTTCTGGAAACGCCCAAAGACTCAGTGGTGCCCTGACAACTCACCTTGCCATCATTTCCTTAGGGATAGCCTAGAGTAGCTCTTTTTCCGGAAATTCAGAGTTGAAAGAGTACATGGGACAAAAGGTCTGCAAACCCACCAGAATAAATAACTTAATATAATAAATAATTTTATATTTCTGGATTTTTTTTTTGAGCATCTGTGAAATGCTGCACAAGCTCATGGAAGACCCAAAGCCTCTTTTGCAAACAGCTTCTATTTTCATGTCTAAAAGGTTGATTCAGACAATCCATAAAACACAGGTGAATATTATCTATATTTTTTTTAACCTGACTAAAATATTAGCTCTATCATTCAAAATACAACCACAGCATTAGTTTATGGGTTAATCCACTATCAGGGTTGAAATTATTTGCTGTTTTTAAATCTGTCCCTTAGCAACCTGGCATGTTCTACTCCTGAAATAGTGAAGCTGACCTCCCATGGCAACATGCCAAAAAAAGTTTGCTTGTGTTTAAAGAAAATACAAATAAATTATTGCCAGCTTTCTTCTAGGGTTGGATGATAGGAACAGACTGCCAAACAGTGGAGCATATAGAAATTTAGGACCATGATTCATGGCCATCATCTGCTTTTAGTGTCACTTTCCTACTGTCACACTACTCATCTCTGTGTGCCATTCCCTGCCAAGCTCTCACAGAAGCTACAAGTACTGGAAACCTGCTCTGGTTTTGAACTTCTGTCTTATTTGAGCAGGGGTTAGATTAGATGACCTCCAGAAGCCCATTTTAACCTCAATTATTCTATGACCCCTTGATTAATGACCTGCCCTCTGCCTGGAAGCAGTAACTCTGTAATCACACATGCAGACATCCAAGCTACTGCACTCAGCATTGGAGCTGGATTTTGCAGTGCACATGTTCACTGCATTTATTTTTCACTGAGATCTTGCAGAGTTGAAAAGTCCACACCAGTGCAGCTCTCCAGAGTCCCTCCGTCAGAAAGCAGATAGGTCCCATTAATGAGAAGACTTCAGTGTGGGGAAAATTCTGGCTGTTAACATCATGAAACCTGGCATGACCACTCCTCCCTTAGGATCAGCCAAGAGAGGATCTCTCTGCTACTGGCACTGCTGGGAGGTTCAGTCACAGCTGCAGGATGAGTCTCACCTGAGTTCTTGGTGAAAGGCTCTGCCAAAGCGCCCCCTTGGAGGAACTTCCCAATCCCTCTTCCCTCTTGTAGTCAGGATAGGATTCAAATCAAGTCAACAGAGATGAAAACACTTTCATTTTTTAATTGAGTTTGCTTCATTGAACTGCTGATTGCTGTTTTAACACATTAACAAAACCTGTGAGACTTTGGGCTTGATCACTTTGCAGAGGAAGCTTTAAACTTTTGCACCTAAGCAAAAAAAAACCAAAAAAAAAAAAAAGTTGGGTACTCACAGCTCTGCAATTTTAAATAAAGTCAGTATTTTGCTAGCTACTTATGCCTAATCCTTACGTACGAGAAAGGTTAATGGGATCATTGCAAGATCAAATGTTTATATGGCAGTGGATTAACCTTTATTTCTAACTCAGTTTTTTTGCAAATGTAAACTCTGTTCAGTATGGATACCTGCTAGCTACACTATGGCAATATGGGCAACAGTTCAAGCCTTCATTAACTGAGTGTTAAATTACAGTGATAATCATGTAATTTTTAGGCATTTCAATCCTTCTATATTGCCCATTACAACACAAGCACAAATGGCATATTCAAACTTCAAAAAACTTGAGTGAAAATAAAACTGCCTTTTAAACCCTCTCTGAGAAGCTGGCCTTGATATATTTTTTTTCTGCTTTGTGGTAGAACTTTGTATCTCCCTGGGGAGGGAGAGATTTTCAGTTTAAAAATACACTTTAGATGTGGCATCTTTATTTCTCATCTAGACCGATCTTTTTCTTCAGATTTCTCCAAAATGTATGCTACAGGAACAACTTGAAATTGGTGGGGATTTTTCTACCTTTTTTAATGTTTATGAAGGATATTCTGAAGGAATGTTGCATGAGCCTGAAAGACGAAGTGGTGACTTTGTGCTTTATCCTCTAAAATGTAGCTTTAGATTGGGATCAGCCACCAAGAGAAACATCACCTGACATCTGAAGTGTACTCAGCGTGGATGGGAAGCCTCTGGTGCTGCAGTGGCCTTTGCAGGGCCACACAAACAGAGAACTTGGATGCAGTCAGCTCTCATCTGTGCTTCGCTAAACTCCAGTGACTGTGCTCACATCCTGCAGTCACTGGATCCAAGAAGCCTGGTGTGTACTGGTCAAGGCTTGAAGCTCATCTTACCTATGCCAGGTTTATGAGATTACAGTCTTTTCATTCCTTGCACATGTGCAAAATCATTAAGCATTATTCTTTCAGAGAAGGAGTCCCAAAAGCAGTGGTTTTTTACAGCTTTGTCTTGTTCTGGAATGTCAGCCCATTGCTTTTCTTTATATTTTCATTGTCATGTACACTTGATGTAAAGCTGGGGAGGAGAAGAGGGCAGGCTCACATGAGAAATATTTAAATAATGACCTTTCCAAGGGCTTTTTTCCCCAGTGCCTCCACCCAGGTTCCACTTTGTGCAGCCAAAGTCAAAGTATCACCCCAAAGTATCAACTGAAGACCCATTGCTGAGGATGAAGTGGAACTAGGCAGGAGGAATCTGTCTACTTGTCTGTTTGTAAGGACAATCCGGTAAGGTTAAATTGAAAGATACATGTCACAAACCAACCTACAAACCACTTTGCAATTAATTGCTAAATAACAGTGTGCTGGGGTGAGGGTGGATTTATTGCTTAATGTCTGTTTACAGACCTTGGATTATCAGTGCTAGGATTCTAACTATTTAATATTGCAGTAAAAATATTTTTTCTTCCTTTGCATGTGGAACATGAAGGAGAATACAAGAACAAAACAAAATAACAGAACAGGGATTTGTATAGTTCTGAAAAAATCACATGAGAAAGAACACAATGGAGTAACAGTACTGAAAAGGTGCTCATGAACATCAGGAATATCATGTGTATTAACCCTGTCAATCTCTTTGGCAAAAGAATAGATAAATACGTACAATACACACTTTTAAAAAGTTTTTATACAACTTCAGTCAGGTACTATATTCTACCACTTCCAAACTTATTCAAGAAGTCTTATTTGAACTACAGTTCTTAATTTCCAAGTGTTAGGACAGATCTTTAGCAGATGAAAACTGACATAGCATGAAGCACCTAGGGAGCATACTCAGGAGGATAAAGTGAAAAAACTACATGTATATTTATATAGTTCATTATTTTCAGCTCTGCATCTGTTTTTGGCTGTAGACTAGTGACAACCTTGAAAAGGTTGAATTTTCACAGCAGAAGGTTGAGGTTTTTTCATGCTGTTTAGGGGTAACACGTGCCTCATTAGCCCATAATAAACCAAGAAATGTTGCAAATGCTCTAAATAACATATTTTCAGTCCTTCAAGAAGAAGTTGGTAAGAAAGGTCATATTCCTTAGCTAATAAAATTGTTTGTTTCAACTGTTTTGACCCCTACAAAAGTATTGTCCTTGATATGACCTTCATCATTATGTGAGTTCCATCACACACAAAAAAAGAGCTGGTTAAGGATATGATTGTATAATTCTGTAGCTTGAACTAGCCTTGAACATAACTTAGGCCTAATTTATGGATTGTGTCCAAGGTGCTGATACTAATTTTAAACATGACTCCATGCCCTTTAGGAAGCTCTGAGGTACTTGAGGTGGCTGAGGAGATGCACTTGTCGTGTGTCCAACTCCCTGGTGAGCAAGGCTGTACACCTAAACAGGGGCCAGGTCACCCCCTGCTGTGCTCTCAGCCAACATCTGGTGATGGGCAAGGTCACAGCACGGTGGGGGTGAAATAAAGGACTGCCCCAGGCCTCGGCAGATGTCTGAGGGGACATTTGCTGTGGGACCATGGTGGAGCCACCCAGGACACTAAAGGAGTACGTACAACATGGCCTTGCTATAGGTTGTGTGCGCTTAAAAGAAGAAGCCTGCACTGGATTTGAGAGAGTCCTTCAATAAATATTCTTCCATACACCAGTCTTACTCAGGCGGGGCTCTGGCAGCTACTCTTTAGCCATCTTTCCATCTTTCATGTTGCTCAGACACATAATTAGCTTTAAACTGTTGTATTTGTATTATTTGATAAAGCTAAACCTCCAAACCGTCATCATATTAGAGGGAGACCAATCCATATTATTACTATTGTTGCTTTTAAGAATTCAAGAATAATCAGAGAGATAACAATCTGTCTATTCCCTATTATCTAGTGAGAAGGTTTACAATCCTTCTTTTAGTATAGGTCTAGACTAGGAAGGCTATACAAAAAAAAAAAAAAAAAAAAAAAAAAAGAAAAGCTTGACTGGTTTCCAAAGGATAGTCATGGGCATTTGAGCACAGAAAAAAGTCTTGCACAGCTAGTTATTTCCTCACCTTGGTTTAAAAACTTATGTCAAATATCACTTCAGATTTCATTAACTGTTGTAAATATTAAATTACTGTGTAGATAAGGAGATATGCAGTGGGAAAGCCATCTATTTTTGATGACTTTCTGATGTTGGAACATTGATTATAGAATTCCTTCTTAATATGACCCCAAAAGAAAGCTGGAAAAAGCAGCTGGTGTAGAAGATACCAATACTGTAAGATGAAATATTCCTAGTATATCCCTCTTCTTCTCTCCCTCTACCTACAAGACTCTCTCACAAATTATGGTGGTATCCAGAACAGAGATATACTTGATTTTTCTGTTGGTCCAAGATGGGTGAAATCTGGTCTAGTGTGTCCTCTTTGTAATTCTTGTCACCCTTTGATTTGGAAGAAGCAGTTTGCAATGGTTGCAAGAATCCTGCAAGAGAGATAAGAGGATTTATAACTATTAAGATACCAGCTGAGAATTTATTCAGATATTTCTTTTTATTATCTACATCTTGAGCTTGACCTTTTTGCAGGAAAATTGCTGAAGAAGATATTTCTCTGGCATTTTTTCCAGAAAGTTATTTTATTTATTTATTTTTAATTTTTGTTTTATTTTTGCAAAAGTATGTGCTCCTTTCTTAAGATCTGCTGCAAACATTTTTATTGGACTTATGGCTAGATATAGAAAGCATAAGTATTTAAGAGGATATAAATCCCCAGAGTCTTTGTAAGTAAGAACGACCACTTCAGAGCTGCTGAAACTCCTTGGATATCTCTCTCTTTCACTTCAAAGTCAAAGTCCCCTAGGTCTGAGTATTTTGGGTTGGATTATGCTCCTGTGGCTGGAGTTCATGCGTTCATCTCTCCTGCCTGAACCCTATGGGGGGCCAGGCACTGGGCAGAACAGAAGCTCTCAGTGGCACCTTGGTACCATGCATGTACACAAAAAACCTGGTTCCTCACAGAAAGGCAGAGTAAGAGCAGTCATTGCTTGCCTTGCATGTAGGATATCACCATTTCCCATTACATCCCTTGCCCATTCCCAGCCTAGAGGGGTTGGACTCCTGACACAGTGCCCCAGCCAGGATGGCTGTAAGGTTTGATAACCATGACAATTTCCAGTTTCTAGGTAGACCCTTACAGAGATGCCCATGCCTGCAGACAGTTCTCATACACAATGGAACTTTAAAGTGGGATTTTCTTAGAATTACCATGGAGTTCCTTTAGGCCACAGGAGTGAGATCTTTATCCACAAATTTTTTGGGTAACTGAAAATAGCCTGTGTTTGTGCACCCAGTGCAAAGAGGGGCCATGTAAAATGAAAATACTTTCTGGATTCATACATACTGATTTCCTTCACTGTCTTACAAATGTGCTGATGCACGTTCCTGCCAAAGCATTCATCAATATAAAAGTATATATTAGAGGTCACATACAGTTTCATATGGTGATGTGTATAATCCTTTTATCATGGTATTTTACTGGGAAAACTTAAAAAAGCGAGATGGCCGATGAAGTAAGCTGAATCTATTCTTAGACAGAAAGATCTGTTTAATAAGTTTCTGTTGTTTCACTGTTGATGTGATATACCAAGAGTATAGTATAGATACTGGCTGAAAAAGTGATACCAGTAACTCATGGTGAGCGCTTGTCATTATGGAAGGAACAAGGCTGCCTGGTAGTATGCAGGTTTTGGGAACTTCATTAGAAGGATAAAACTGTTTCTGGGGAAATGTGGGAATAAAGGAATAATTTCTTCCCTAATTAAAGCCACAGTTTAAGCAACAGTAGGTGATTTGTGGGATTGTGGGATCAGTTAAAATGAGCTAGGGGAGGCGACCTGGTTTATAGCCCTGCTCAAAGCAGGGTAAGCTGTGGCATCAGACAAGACTGCTCAGGGATTTGTCCAGTTGGATATTGAGAACTTCCAAGGAGGGGAAGTACAACCACTCTGAACAACTTGCCCCATTTTCAGACTGTCCTCATGGGGAAAAACCTTTCCTTTAAATCAAGTCTGAAACTCTCTGGTTCCATGTATGGACATTCATGTCTCATTCTCTCATCCTGTACCACTATGAGGAATCTAGTTCTGTCTCCCTGATGAACCCTTGTAGGCACTGAGGGGCTGTTAGGTGCCCCTAAAGTGATCTCTTCTCCAGGCTGAAGCTGCCCAGCTTCTCCTGCCTCTGCTCTTACACTTCCTGACTGCCTTGGAACATTCTAAAAGCTCCCTCCAGTTTTCCCATATGTTTCCTTCATTGCAGGGCCCTAAACTCAATGCCCTGTCTAGAGTGGTGAGTGCCACCAGGAGAGGGACGATCCTTTTTCCTTGGTCTGCGTGCCATGCCCCTGCTCACACACACAGGAGCTGTTGGCTGCCTTTCCTGCAGGGCACATCACGTGCTCGTGTTCAGCTTGCTGCCTCTCACCTCCTAGGGCCTTTCCCACAGAGCTGCTCCCCAATACTTGCATCTTTCTCTGGAGGAAAGCTTAGATGATGCCCTTACATTAGGCCCCTACCTTGCAGATGTTTATCTTTTCCACTGTGTTGGGTGGAATACAAACTGTCATCCTAACATGCATTCCTCATAAAAGGTTAATTTAGTAGCCTTGACTTTACTGGGATGAGTCATGAGTCACGAGTTACTCATGTGCATAAATGTTTTCAAGATCACGCCTGGAGCATGTACCTGGGTTTGGAGGTCTTTTGATTGACAAATTCATTCTGTTCTTTTTTCTTTAAATATTCATTTGTTAACTTAAAAATCCACTTATTCATACATTACTCATTAAAATATGAATAAAGTTAGTTATAAAAGGTCTAACCTATAAAAAACCCACTCACTTTTTTTCTCAATTCTTTTGCAAGCTCTTAGGAAAATGTTATTCCCATTATATTTGGGGGATGCTAATGATTAACAAGGTTCATTATTACTGGTGTATGCTGATATTTCAGCACTTTGAAGATGAAAAATCTTGGCTTTTCATCATAATGATTAAACTGTTATCTCTGTCCACTTCAAAATCCTTTAAATAAAAGATCATTTATTAGTAATAAAGGATTAAACTGCCTAGGAGTGATGCAAAGACATCTTAATTTTCATTGCTTAATAAAGTAAATGTGAATTCTCAGATTTCTATCTTTTTTTCTTTTTTTGCTTGAATTTCTGTCAAGGTCTCTTTATAACTAATTTCATCTGGTAGCTAATTCACCTTATTATTGCACCTTCACAAGTGCATCCTCCGACCAAACACTGGAAAAACTTAATATGCTGGGTCATCTTTGTGAAAAACATTCCAAGATTGGTGATTTCTTGATTTATTGAAGCAAAATTGGCTTACAGAGAACGATTTCAGGTTTGAGATGAATTTACCCAGGGAATCTTTTGCATTAGTAGAGAAAAGTGATGGTACTTGGTTTCTTTTTTGCCAGGTAGCTGCCTTTGACTGAAGATATATTTTACCTCTGAGAATGAAGTCCAAAGACAGGATGAACCTCATTTGTCTTTGATAGCAAAAAAAAAAAGAGAACCATTTTCTTACTTTTCTCCAAGAGCTTAACTTGTGATCTTGGCTATGAGTTTGAGACATAGATACCTTAGTGGACAGGTATGTTTCTTCTGCTCTGTATGAGCTAAAGACAGTGGGATGTGGTATCCATGGCTGTGGAAGCACCAGAAAACAGGTTTTGCCCTCCTGTAGAAAAGCAAAGCCTTGGGGTTTATGACTTGATGACTGTAACAGTGCTACGTATTGTCTGAGGCTCCCTCCTTTTCCTTGGACTCTTTCCTTCTGCTTGGTGCTGTGGAAGGAAAGCTGAAACGTATGTGGAATTTCACATGGACTTTGTTGCTATTTGAGGTTTTCCTGTTGGAATTAAAAGCATGATGATTAAAATTTCATGATGCACTTCCAAGAAAAATGCTCCCTGTTTAGTAAAATAATTAAAAGCCTGCATGGTCTCTGCAGTGAGTGGTTATGGAGGAATGAATGGGAGTGCTGTAGAAGTGTACTTGTGTTAATCAGCATTACATTAACCAAGTGGGATCTAGGCAGGAAAACTGCTAAAAATCTATCATTCAGTAGGGCTGCACCATTTCCAGACTCTTGGGGAGTGCTCCATGGTAATTTTGCACTTCAGACGCACTGTGGTTGGGTCAGAGCAGAGTAAATCTAAGCCATATTTGCTTATATAATTCAAAATAAATAAAAACTTCCTACATCAGGGTATACTACATCAGAATACCACCCCTCTGTCAGCCTTCAAGGTATTTCTGTCAGCCTCTGTGCTACTTTAAGCTTCTATATAGGTGGCAAATGCTTGTCTTGGCACTGAACCTCAGTGACACAAATACAGCATTTCAGCAGCAAACGATGTCAAAGAGAAGCAAGGGAGCTATGGCACTCACTCCTCTGTACAGATAAAGGGTGTATTTTCAGATTTTTTTATCTATCCAACCCTACAGCCCCCTCTGCTCCTTCATATGCATACAGGCTACTCTGAGTATTGAATTGTATATGGTGACCACTAAAATTACACTGATGGCTTCTAGGAGACTCAAGTCAGCAACTGGTGCCACCATGAGCAGCAACTTAAAAGTGTCTAAAAATGCGTGGAAGTGGGAGGGGGTAGTGCTGAGGCTACCTAGATTATACCTTGCCAAACTGCTGTATTCAGCTGCCTGGTTTCTAACTTTTCATATTGCTGTATCCAAATTAATGACACACGATACGTTCCACGGCTTGGGCACTGAACTGCTTGTAGCTGCAGTTGTTCACCACAAAAGCTTCTTCCCCACTAGAGGTGCTTCCAAACATTCTATAGCTGCTACTGTGATAGCAAACAGAACAATAGATTTCTTGTGCACAAACCATATAATGTGGATCTCTAGAAGAGAAATACAGAAGGTGCCAAATTCCAACAATGGTTCTGGAAGCTGCTGTAAGATGCACTCAATTTACTTGTAGAAACTCTACACCTTCTTTCTGCAGCTGAAAAACATTCAGCTGTTTTTGTAAGCATGCCCTGCTTGGTTTACAAACTGGACACAAACCTTCAAAGATCTTTGCATTTGGTCCAGCAATTTCTCTTAAGCAATCTAATTTTGGTTGCATATATGAGGAGTCCCATTGAAGTAATCTCTCTAAAGTAAAACAAATCCTAAAGTGCAGCAATGTACAACAGTGTCAGAACCAAGCCCAGGAAGGTGATATTTCAGATGCCAGGTCTGAAACCTTTGCAGAGGGTTTTGGTGTGTGTTTTCTTGTGTGGTGTTTATTATTTTGGGTGACAAGGCATGTTCTCCTCTGCACTTTCCTCAGTACTTGGCAAGGTTTACATTTCCTCAGGGTCTTTTTCCTAGCCATGTTCTCCTGTCACAACCTACAATTTTTGTTTTGAGCTTAGTAGCAAAATGCACAGTAATTGGACTGCAGCAGCATATGATGAAGATTTTAGGTCTGCTTCACCTCTCTGTCACCAAGACCTCTTCATGACCCTGCTTCCACAATCTCTGCCTTCCCTGCTTTTACTGGCTCTTGTGGGCTGTTAATCACATATTGTTTCCCTGACTCTAATTAGGGGGAGTCTGAACCGGGTTATTTATTCCAATAGTTTCTGGAAACTGTGGGTATAATATGCCCTGTACAATAACAGAAACATTATTCTGAAAGCAAGGTCCATAGACAGATTTGGGGAGGGGACTTTCCTTACGGATTTTATAGCAAGGTCTATGATATTTATTGCAGGAATATTTTTGTGCAATTTGACTGAAAGGGGAGGACATTTTCCAGAAAGAACATTTGTGTAATATATGGAGCTCTTATTTATTATTAGGTATGGAATATTTCAAATTCAGCAACTATTTTCTCTGCTGTCTCTGGCAAAGTTCCCACTACTGGCGTAAGTCATGATAGCAAAATCCCACCTCTCTTAGCTATAGAAGAGAGTTGCTTGCTTGCTTGTGAAGAATTCAACAGCTTTGGATGGAAAGTTCTTTATCTTTTCTTTCAATAGTGCCACTTCTAATGGCTTTGCAGTTCTCAAAATAAATGAAGTTGTCTCATTTCTAAGCTCAAGAGTACACATGCATTTTCCCAAACTTAGGTCTTAAGCAGGAATTTTACAATTTTGTAGAATGTCCCAAATTCATCTTGCTAGTCTTATACCTGTGACCTGGGGTAGGTGCTTTTCTGCCTCCCCTAAGGCATCTCCAGGCCAGGCTTTGTGTCTTGATTGAACTTGGGGTATTCACATGATGTTTCTCTGAGCTGCAGAGCAGTGCAGGCATTAGCCATGCTCACCCAGAAGGTGAGCAACTGGAAAGAGAAAGATTTTAGATGGTAACTAGGTATATGATTGTATGTATATGATACTAGAGAACTGATAAACATCCAAAGATTTTACAAACATCAGCTAATTTTCTGGAGTATGAACAAGTATCTTTGTCTGAACAATTTCCTTTATCTTTCAACCATTACTGCTCATAGTAGAACTCCTTCCTTTACAGTGATTTTGCAAAATTTGGTATTTCTGGAGAAACTGTTACTATAGCCTGTTCTTTGAGGAAACAAAAACTTTAAAGTCAATGATTTGAAAGCCAAAAAGCATTCATTTATGTCTTACTTCTAGCCATTCTCCTTATCACACTGCTTGTTTCTCCTGACAGCCCTCTTGTACTCTTGCAGTGAACACTTATTTATGCAGATCAAAATACAGTATTCATACATTACCCCAGAACAGCTCCATTTCAGTATGTTCTTTCTGTCTAATGCAGCCAAAAGCTTTAAGATACACTCAAGACTGTGTCATCCATGGCAGGAGCCTGGCTTAGTATTCAGCCAGTACACTCAAGTCACAAGGTATTTTTTCAGTCAGTGTTCTTAATCAGTCCAAAGTCTGAAATAGATTAACAGATCTAAAGTCATTAAAGATACCAGTACCAACTTTAAGAATATTTATGAATTCTTCAGATCATCTTCTTAACTACAGATTAAATATTTGTTATTTTTTTTTAGAAAGCACTTTCTAAAATTATCTTCATTGTAGGTATTTGGGTTGCTTTTGGTTTGACCCCCATTTTCTTTTGCCATCAAAGATAATCATGCAGAGAAAGAAATATGTTCATTAATCGTAGCTTGTTATTCCTTTTTATGGATAATCAATTTTTTTTTTACTTTTTTGAGAAGTATCCCAGTGTAGAGTTAATGAGGGATTTATACCAGGTTGTCCCCATTTTGGTGTGTGGGAAAAGAATAAAGTGAACAGTGTGCAAAGACAACACATCTCATTGGTTTTGCATAAATAATTTGGTGAACATTTGTGGAAATGGAGTTGATCAGCAAAAAATCAGCCTAATTTGCCAAATCC
Source organism: Passer montanus (assembly GCF_014805655.1). Taxonomy (NCBI): domain Eukaryota; kingdom Metazoa; phylum Chordata; class Aves; order Passeriformes; family Passeridae; genus Passer; species Passer montanus. The sequence continues at coordinate 22,289,163 of NW_024367707.1, forward strand.
TATCACTGCAGAACAGGGCTACACTTGCTGGGAAAAAATATTTGCAAAATTTCTCACTACCTAAATATTCTGTTTCTCACACTCTGACTTAAAATAGATTTACATTGGAACATGTCTGTGCTAGAATCAAATTGCCTCCAGTTCCTTAGAGAAAATACAAAAGGCCATGAAATTTTAATGTCAAATTTGTCATCTTTCAGCTGTCCTGCCCCATTGATATGGCACATAAAAAATTATCATCACTGAAGGATTTCAGTGGCAAAGGATTTTATAATTGCTAACAAATCCAAAATAAAAAGTGCATGGAGGCTGATAATTCTTTCTTGCTTTGACCTTTCAGACTTTTATGTTTCTCTTAATTACTTATCAGAAAACCGGTAAACACCCAGAGTGTTTTCAAAACATGACTGGTCTTTTTTTAGATCATATAAGTGAGATTCTTAGGTTTAACACAAAGTTTTCTGTTCTGTCTTTCTGTGCTTCAGACTCTTCCCACTGAACACTTGTCAAATTTGAATCTCTCTACAAAAGTTTATTTACCTGAAAAAAGCACATTTTAAGAAATGTCCTATGTGTTTACTAAAATACCTGTGTAAAAAGGTTTGTAGGTGAGACAGACACAATGTTGTATCTATTTTAAGATATGAAAATGAAAATTCACAAGTTGGTGGGTTTTCTTTCTATAACTTACCTTGGGATACACTTTAATAGTACTTTTAAAATACAATTTTTTTACAGGAAATGTTACAGGAAGCTAAGAAAATTCCCCTTTTTCCTTTGTGTCCATTGTTAATATGCATGACAGATCACAACCTTCTCTTTCTCCCTCTCCCAGAAAAAGTCCCCCAGCTTCAGAAATCCATTTATACTTGGAGAGGGAGAATAGTTTATAGCATAGGAGAAAATTAATTAGGTGATCTGAAACATTTAGAGTAAAAAGGTATTTCCAGAGCATACATGTATTTAAAAAAAAGTTTATTTAGGTATTATGGAGAAGAATTAATATTTTGCTTTGTTTTCCTTCAGAATATAGATCACATTAATACTGCCATTCTTTACAGACATAAACAAAACTCCATTATGTGCAAGTAAGTGTATTATTAGAGTCAAACAGTTCACTGGTCTGAACATTAAAAATATCTACATGCACATTAACTTGACAACTGATTGGGATGTAACCCCGGCACACAACTCCCTCAGTTCCAGGTAGAGCATGGCCATAGCTTTCTCTCATTGACTCAAACTACATTATTACATGAATGCATTACTACCATTCAGGTGAATTATTGATCCACACAATTTCTGTCCTTTGTTACTCATTGTTAAACTAGGTCATTGAAGTGCTGTGATTACAGAATATTATTGTTCTAGACTGATCTGTGTTTGCTCTTATAAATTACTGGTCTAATTTTCTGAAGTTGATTTTTCTCCCTTTTTTGGTGAATTCCATTTTCAACCTTATTTCGTTTCAAGTTATTTGGTTTATGTAATTTTGTCATCATAGCAACTTCGTACATGATTAGAGAGATGTAGTGTTTCTAAAGGACCAAGAAAAAAACACTTAAAAAAGAACCACTTTCCCTTTGATCAGCAACCCATAGAAACCTGCTGGCTTCTTTCAGACTTTATAGCTCTTTTAATTAACTTAGTACTGGCTTTGCTATTATACAGAACTAAACCACTCTAAGAATGTTAAGGCGATAATAAACATCTCATTTAAATCCACTAAAGAGAGAAAAAAGTAATTTACAGCAAGATCTCTGTCCTTAGTTTACCCTTTTGTGTCAAACATTTGGAGAACATCTGGGAACTGACACAGTTTTTCTTAGGACATAAAGGAGTCCCTCTGGAGGAAGCAGGCTCACTTAGTGAGTGAGATGAGAAACATCCATTCTTTGCTGCCTAAAATATGTCTAAGAAGCTGGGATCAGTATCAGCTTGCAAAATTTTCTTAATTTCCATTTCCTTCTTTCAGTGACTGCAATCCCCAGTTTTAGAATTATAGCAACCTTTAAATTTTTTATTAATTTTAAAATCTTTTTCAGCCGAACCCTCAATGCACTGATGACTTTTAATCCATGGATTTCCAAAAAGGAGAAAAATTTGACTCAACTAAATTCCTTCTGACTGAGAAAATGGTATTATGTCTATTTTATGGAAGAAAAGAGATCTCATTATTTTAAGTTTCATGGTTACCTTTAGGCAAAGAAGGGAGGAGTTTAGAGAGGGCTTAGGAAAGAATATTGGAAATAATTCAGAAATCTAGAAAGCCCATTTTCCACAATCTTCTAAAGAGATTTGAGAAGTTCAATTTATTTATTTTTTAAATAGTAATTTGAGAGATGATTTGATCAAGTGTGGCAAGTATTTCCATGAATAAACAATTGCAGGTAACTGTAGAGATTGTTAATCCACTGATGATCAGCAAGAGGCTGAAACTGATCATGTTCCAAATGGAAAAAAAAATGGGAATTTGTGGCCATGATTGTACCAAAACTCAAATGGAGGGGATAGAATACGGGTTGCTTAAGACCATAAATCCTGAACAGATATGTTTATAAAAATTATTCTCTAACTTTGTAAGATTTTGCAGACATAATGCAGTCAAGTGGACTATTTGATAAGCCCTTCATGTCCTGACAATGCCTGCTACCACAGAACTGGCCTGAACTAAATTTTTCATCTCAGATGATAATACTTCAATTTAACATGCACATTCTGAATGAATTTGATAAACAATAATCTTTAAAGTGCATTAGATGCTTTTTCCTTTAATAACTTAATTTTGATTTTTCAGTCACTAAGTTAAGCTTAACATTCAATCTTTATACCCAGATTTGTAAAAAGGAAGTTGTACAGGGTGCACCTAGGCCTAGCTGCAGGTCTGCACATTCAGCAGTGTCCATCCAAAATCCTGCATCCATCCATCCCAACCTGGGGCCATTTCATTTCTCACCACTTCGCTTGTCTGGCTAGTCTTGTCCTAGGAGCTTGGAAACACTCTGAATGCTCTAGCTAGGGCAGAGTCATTGTAATTAGAGAGTGGAAAATTGCTCTGCAATTGCTCAGGAACACTTACACGGTATCTGCTGTGAGAAGCTGAGAACTTCCTGAAAAGGATGTGTTTTCCACTGAGGGACAAAGATCCTTTGGGGATTGATCCTGCTGGCTGCTGAATACAAAGACACCTCTTTGGCAGGCACTAGGCAGTGCCCCTTTGGGGAAGCAGCACGAGGGATAAGGCACCGTAGGATGTGGCATTTACTGCACAGCTCCTTGAAAGCCTGAACCCCTTCAAGATTTTCTGTAAACCCTGTAAAATCTTCTCTTAATTATGAGTTATGCTAAACCACTCAGGAACAACAGCAATACTGTGTGATTTGTCACTATTATCAGCTAACAAAAGCAGTTTCAGTATTGGACTGAATCAATCCAGAGGACTGAAAAGATTTGCAACAAAATGTGTAAATTCCAACAATGGATAAATTAGAGGTAATTGTGAGGTGTTTCTGGATATTCTGTGAACAGGAGGAATAGCAAAACTCATTGGGAGCAAAATTTCTTGCAAAATAACTTTTTCAGTCTTAGTCATGAAACATCATACACAGACAAGTTGTCTGCTCTTAAACCTGGTCCCTAGTGCAAGCAACTTTCAGGAATGGGGCAGGTTGTCTCTTTACCCTCACCCCTCTGTCACTAGCCCCAGTAGTCTCATTGCAGAAATGTTGTGCTTTTCTGTGCTGTGTTAATAGCTGTCACTGTTGCTAACCTAAAAGTACTGCTGTACTTGGCACTTTCATCTCTTCCATCTTGCTTGCCAATAGCCTCAAACTGCTTGCTGAGGTGGAGAAAGAATTGAATTAATCCACGATCCATGATGAGACACATACCTGGATTCCACTACTAAATTTGGAGTTCTTTCTCTTGCTGCTTGCTGTTGTTTCAAGAAAGATTAAAATTCTGATGCTGATGGTGCTTATGAGCTGTTGTCTGAACAACATGTTTTACTGTTCAGAACTAAAAAGGAAAATAGTTCTTTTCAAAATGTGATGTGGGTGCCATGATTATTTCACTCCAGCAGCTTCATTCCATTGAAACAGTGATGAAATTATCAAAACATTGGCTCAGAGTCTTACTTGTATGTGTTCTCACAAAATGTAGGAATTCAATGCACAAGAGAGTAAAATAATGAGATTAACTGCATGTCTTTGTGTGTCTTTAGCTATTTATAATTATGAGGAAAATAGAGCAAAAATAGATTAAATTCTGTGTGCTTTGTAGGAGTTTGGTATCTCACAGGACCCCTTTTAATGTCTTCAGTTCTGCGACTTTGGAGTAATACACTGGCTTTCAAATTCAAGTTCACCCTGTGCTTCCAAACTGTCATTGAATGAACTGGCAGTCTTCATTTTTTCTATTTCAATGGATCATTTTCAATTTGATCAAAAGAAACAAGTTACAAACCCAAAAGTTTTTAGCTTATATATTTGTTAGGAGGTGAAAATTCTACGTCATATTTCTTCATTGGCAACATGATTTGTACAAGTCTCCAGAATGCTTCATTGACTCCTATCCACTTCATAGTCCATTGGGTATGAAATAAAACCAGAAGAAAATCGGCATTTACTGTCACCTTTTCACTTCAAGGGCCTATTGTGCATCCCAAATATCTCTGAAGACGTGGTAATGCATTACAAGGCCATCCATCACAAGCATGAAATGACTGATGATGTTACACAGAAGATTTTAACACCATAGAGATTGTCTCTGAAGTATGAACTTTGTGCTCTTGGTGATAAGAAGGAGCAGTGGAATGACCGTGGATTTTATCTGAGGCAAACAGGAACAGAAAGGAGTGGTAGGTTGCCACTCCTGCAACATTTGATGTTTGGTCTTGGTGGCTCAGCCATGTGGGTTCATAGGAGAGGATTCCAGAGCTGGAACTGTTTTGACATCCTAAGAATGACTGGAATATTCAGGAATATTTACTCACTGTTCACACAGGTTAAAGTGGGAGAGGAAGAAAAAGAGTTTAACTGAGAAGACGCAGCCAACAACAGGGAGACCATTTCCACTCCATACACCTTGTTAGTTAGAGCTTTACATCCAACTTGCTTCTGGCAACTACAAAATACATAATAAAATTAATAACAGTTCATTGCCTCCAGCTGCTCACAACAAACAGATGCAGTTGTGGACCTATTTAGTCAGCATTTCTCCCTTCCCAGTTATACCTCATATTGAGCAGGGAATATTTGAATAATGAATTGTGTATTTGACTATGAAGTAGGGCAGATATAAATAAAATTATTCTCCTTAACTGCTGCATTTTACTAAGAAGCAGTTTTACAGCTAAGCACAGGATTGTGAGGAATGTGCAGTTTTGGCCTCGTTCATTTGGGACATTTCCTCTCAGTTGCAACCAGTGTGAGATAAATGTGCAGAGCAAGGGGAGTTCTTTGCCCTGACATGAAATGGCTGATCTTGGGCATACTCTTGGATTTTGTCACCTGCTTGAATCTTTCTTTTTCCTTTACAGATGTGAGACATTAGCATACCCATACCTGTGACCCCTCTGCCAAGGCATCTCTAAAAATTTTTTTTGAAATGTTGCAAATCCCCTTTTCTGAAATATGTTGTGACCTGGGCATATATCCACTGCAGAAAGATTTCAAGGGAAATCACATGAGTTTCTAAGACTATTAGGAACATGATTTACATATCCTATATCATTCACGGTAAAATATTTCCCCTTGCTCAAAAGTATCTCATTCTGTCTGAAAGTAGGAGCCAGCAAAAGAGGAATTTTTCCATTTACCACTGACCTTCATATAAGGCTAGCCAAATCAGCTTGGTAAATGAAGCCTTGGATAAACACCTTGCAAGACTTTAGAACTCCTGTATAACCCAACTGACAGAAAATGGAGAGGTTATTCAGATAGTCAATTACATCTTAAATGAAAAACAGGCCGGAAGCATTCATAATTTAGAAGAAACTTGTAAGTCCCAAAAGAAAGAAAAGAGAAACTATTTTAGGTACATTTCTACTTCAAATTAAACAGTCATATAATGGCTAGAGCTATGCCTGCAGCTTACATCATGAAAAAAATTAAATGAAATAATAATAGCAAAAAATGACAGTAATACATTTAGACAGCCTTATTTAAAGAACCAGGGGACTGGAAACAAATGGTTACAGCTAGAGATATAAATAGTCCAGGTAAAAGATAATGATAATAATGAAATATGAAACACCAGGTTAGGAAGAATTTTGTGGCAACACCAAAAGCTTTTATTCTGCAGCCCTCCTTGTCCTGACTGTCCACAGGGGTGCCTGAGAAGGTCAGCATCACGGTGCTCTCACAAGGGAATCCCCTGAAGTTAAGCACATTAGGTGGCTGGCTCCTCCCATGCCCTGCCACTTTCTGCTACCCTTCTCCTTCAGGAAGGACCTCAGGGAGTTCATCTTGGCCATCTTCTTTCATGGAGATTTTGTGAATTTTTAATCAGATGTGATTTCTTTGAAACTGACCAAAAGGTACAGACAATGCTCTGGAGGCAGGAGAGACACAGGCAGGTAGTGATTAAATACATCTAATGACCTTGGGAAGGCAGGTAAAAAGTAATGCCCCAATGAAAATTTTATTTAAAAGCTGCTTTTCTTTCATATGCTCTGTGACTCTTCGAGCTTCTCAGTCTTGGTTATGAGAGGGAACCTCATCAATGTGTACAAATATCCAAAGAAGGGGTGCCAAAAGGAGGAATACAGGCTCTTCTCAGTAGTGCTGGGCAACAGGACAAGAGGCAATGGGCAGAAACTGAAGTTCCACAGGAAGTGGATGGGCACAAGAAGTTCCTCCTGAACTTTTTTAATGTCTGTGTGATTGCACATGAGAACAGATTGCACAGAGAAGTTGTGGAGTCTTCCTCACTGGGGATATTCAAGAGCCATCTGGACACAATCCTGTGAAATGTGCTCTGGGACGACCCTGCTTGAGCAGGAGGTTGGATCAGGTGCCCCAATGACATCCCTTCCAACCTGACTGGTTCTGTGATTCTGTGAGTTTTATAAACAATCCAGAGCTAGGAAAGTAAGAATTGTGAGGCTGCAGAGATTCACAAATTCATCTTACAGTGACTCATACATTTAATTCTTTCATTACCTTGCCTTTTTCTTAAGATAGTCAAGCTGACTTCTGCTGAGAAGGACACTTTTTCCAAATTTGCTAACATCTGCATCTGTAACACCTCATGTTTTTGAGAATCTTGCCATTTAGTGTGGCAGAGAGAATATTTTCCACGCTGGAAGAATGATTCCAAAAATGGGGAGAGCGTATTCAAGCCAGTGTTAAACTCATCACAGATTTGGCATTAAGCAAGATTAAGAGATAAAATGACTTGTAATAAGAAAACACAAATTTGCTACTATGAAATAAAGTTTAAAAAATATAGCAAAATTATTGAGTTCATGCTTAATATAAGAAACTTTCTGTGCTACTCCAATGTTGTCGTGGCTTTGCAGGTCAGCCTGCACTGGCCTATGCACCCTGCTCTGGGCCTGTTAGGTGCTGGGAAGCTCCCAGAACTGTGTCTTTCCTGCTCCCAGCTGAGGCTGAAAAGTCAGGCTAGAATGCAATTTCCCTTTGACTTTTTTTTCCTTTTCTCATGACCAGCCATACTTCTGAGTTCATGTTATCCCCCCTTTTGAGGGCTGCAGTTTGGATTCATATTTTCATTTTTCACTAGAAGCTACGGAGACCTGGCTTTAGGTATCAGTCTGTTCTGTTCTGTTTACTGGGCCCTTAGAGCAATCCATAGATAGATCAATCTCTTTTGTCATGAGATATGAAATGTACAAGATTTATTACCCTTTTTTTGCTATAGTCATGACTCTACATATGACAGTAAATCTAAAGGATGACAGATATGTTGTTAAACAGAGGTTTACCACCCTGCAGCTGAAATTGTTTTAGGTCTTTCCTTAGAATGTAAATACTCAATCTTTTAAGGGCTACAGATACTTTTCTACCATGAGCTTTAGCAGATACAGACCTCTGATCCTCTACACAATAATATGAAATCTGCTTGAGCATTAATTCTGCTCTTAACTGTGGTTTAAACAAGAAGTGTGGCCAGGCTGTTATTTAATTGGATTTTAGACATATAATTTAGCCACAGTAGCTGACATTTTCTTGGAAAATTCACTAGAGTGGTTTAAACTGTAAAACCTTTGAAAACACAGATTTTGCAAATTATATCCCTTGTGCAACCATATAAAGCATACCTATAAATGCAGGTCATTACTAAATCCCTTCAGGAAATATAAACAATGGCCACTGAGTATGTTTGGACAGAATTGGGTAGTTTGGGTGAAATGGCTTTCTGGGACAGGATATGCTGTTCATGTCTTATTAGCTGTTGCCTCCCTTGGTTGATTACAACAGCTTTCATGTTACTGCTGAGCTCTTCTGAAGGAGAAGATTTTGGGTGCATGCATAAATATTAGGATGTCACAGTATAATTCATTTAAATAATCAGTCAGCTAGCTGATAGCTGACTGATGATATATTTGAATTAGAGAGAAACAGATTCAGGGTAACTCCTGGCTTGTTAGCTGGAGTGCTCACCAGTTAATGTGTCTGAGTGTCACATTATTGAAATGGTGTCTGCTGGACTGGGTCTCTCAGAGTATATAGGCACTATGAGGTCAAATCAAGTATCCCACATAGGCTTCAGTTTCAACCAGTCTTGAGACTGATGCTCAGTCCTACCATCTGAAGCCACGTCCCTCATCTTTAAATTATGTGAATACTTAAGTAGCTTTTTATTGTAAACAACACTCTTAAATATAGTGTCAGAGATTTAGATCACTGTAGATGTTAATTACTTTGTTGCTGACCCTTAGCACCTAAATCAAAAAGTACAGGAGGTACATGGCATTAAATTCAAGTATTTAATTGAAAGTAAAGGAAAGGGTGGTCTGGAATGAATGGACCCACAGGAATATGGAGTAACAGAATTTCAGGAAGTGTACAATGAAATACTGAGCTCTCTGAATGATGAGAAATTGTATCATTATAAATATCCACTGGCCAACATGCTGGCTTGGAGAAGTGTTGCTGCATGATGAAATATGCAAGCAGATCGAAACCCTGCTGCTTGCAGGGACATCATGCAGAGATAGATGGGGACAGAACACAGCTTTCTTAGTCATGATGGAGCAGTTTCAACTGCTCTAGCAGCTTAGCATTAGGCTGATGGAAACAAAAGCTTGAGACACAGCACCTGGGTCTTACTTACAGCGTGCTGTAAAAGACACAGCACTAACTGGGTGCCCAGCTCCTTTGTCCCCTCCTCACAGCACCTATGCTCAACTTGACGCCTGACCCCAAGCACCTCTGAAGAAGCACTGTGAGCCAGCACAGCTGTTTGTTAGTGCTCAGGTGGAGCTAAAAGACCCAAATCAGGAGTTACTTTCTAAAAATGACAATTTCAGTCCTCTTTTGAAAGAAGGCAGCCAGGTAAACTCTCACCGTGAAATGTGCCATAGCTATGCTTAGCACGGTGCGCTACAGTGAATATTTTGATTTAGCTTTCACAGCCCTGAAAACACAGGCAGCGTCTGGCAGTGCAAGAGCCATGCAAATTTCATGAGTAGGGAAACAGCAGATTCCTGCACTTCTCACTGACACTGGCTTAGTGCGGGCTCTTGCTTGAAAAACAGCCTGAGAGAGAGGGGTCAGAAATCCAGATGCAACACAAAAAAGAAGCAGCAAGACTAAGCAGACCAGAAACTGGCATTTTCTGAAGGATAGAAAATGAAAAGATCCTCTTACAACTTTTCCAGTGACACATGGCACATAGTTGCATAGAGTGCTTTGTTGTGTATCCCCCCAGTAGTTTATCTGGGGGTGCTCCAGGGATGCTCCAGGGATACCTGCAGGTCCCTGAGGTCGGTGCTTTGGGTCCACATACATGAACCCCCATCTTGTATCTAGATCTGTCTCTTAAACAGTAGCAGATCTGTCTTTCTCCAGCTGATTCTGGAAGTAATGCTGGTGTGGCAGAGGGATTTACTTAGCCAAACCCATTAAAAAAATAAATGAGCCTGTGAGAACATGGTAATACATAGTATACCATATCCATAAATATGGGCCATGACCAAGGAATATATTACTGTAATTATTTTGTTATGGCAATACTTTTTCCTTGTTTACTTATGGGTATTTAAATTTGTGGGAAATTTGCAAGGACCTTTATCTAAGTGCTCGTAATATCCTTCCTAAAATCTTCAGATGACACAAGACAAGAGAAATTGACTATTGCCAGGGCAAAATTATTCCATCTGTTTTACAGCTGAGCAGGTGAGGGGAGAATTGATCAGGCAGCCTACTGAAGACACCAATGCTGTATCTGTGAGGATTTCATAAGACCTCTGTTAGAAAAACTATCTGATGCAGCCACATGCTAGACAGTCAGAAATAATGTACAGATAGATACAACAATTCCAAATATCTCCTGGGGCAGAGCGTGCACACAGGAATAGTAACACTATGCAGCCTGTGGAGATACCAATGAGAAAACCAAATTTAGAAAAAAGAGAATTCTTTGCTTTTTGTTTGGTTAGGTTTTATTTGCTTTCTTATTTTTCTTAGTTTCTGTTTCCCCTGGAGTACTGTCTTTTCATCTTTTATCTTTGTAACAGAACATTTATTTTTCAGTAGTCCCCAGCATGTAGTTCCATCAATAAATATTTTTACACTTGATGACTGAAAAGTCCAATATCAACCTGTTGATCCTGTTTGTGCATGAGAAACGTCAGAATCCTGATCTTTCAGGGCACATGTAGTTACTGTGAAAAGTAAATACGGCTCTTAATTTTGCCTTACCTTTTGCAGTATCTATGCCTAGTTACAATTTCTGGAAAAATATTGGTACTTGCAGATTAAAACATAATGATCTCAGGGAAATTTAGACAGGAAGCTGATACAATTTTTAAAAGCTTAAGCACTGTATAGAATCGCAGCTTTTAGCTCTACATTTCCATTGTTATATCTGTCATAGAAATTCCATTTCGCTTTTTTTTTCTCTTACCTCTCATTTATTTCCCAGCATTTTTAGTGAGGCAAGGCTTGTTGATAGATATGAGAGAAAAATGATATGAATACTGGTGCAGAAAGTATGGTTGTAAATGATGTTCATGCTTTCCATTAGGTTGCTTTTAGTTCTGTCAATAAGACTCAGTAATGGAGAAGATAGCATGCTTTCCAAAATACACACAAAAATCTGCAATGAGGTTACACCCTACTGTGCTGTTCAAGCAGCAAAGAGTATTGTCAGGAGGGACTGCTAGCTATGCAGATGGATTTAGCTCCTTAGAAGCACATAAGAAATTATGTTCTGCAAGACTGTAGGACTGTGTGCTTCCTTCTATTTATGCTGTCTCTGGGGCCTTAGTGCAGACTACAAACCAGTTATAATAATAAGTAACTTGAGCCCCAGCGTGCCTTGTAGAGAAGCACAAGGAAGCTGGCTGTTTAAAAGCTTCTCTGGCGTTTAATTAGCTCCTCCACAGAGCCAAGCACACCCTGCACTGTGCAGGAAGGAACAGTCCTGTACGTGTTTGGACCACACGGCTTCCCACCCCTCTGGCTGCTGGTCTGGGGCTGCTTGGTTGCACATCCCCCTGTACATCCTTCCTGATGTGGCTTGGTTCCCCAGGGAAACACAGGAGGGCTGCACTGAAGTGGGCACCAAGAACAGCACAGGTCCCCTCAGGAGTATGGTCAGGATCTTCTCCCATCACTTCTGACTCAGCAGCTGAACCCTGGGCACATCTTTTGCTTAAGAGTTTCAGGGAATGATTTCCAAAAGTCTTTGGACTGAGAAAACCAAACACCTGTAGAGGTCTCTCTTCACTTGGTCAGAAGAGATTTTTCTCCCTTCCACCAAGGCTCTTCCCTTGTGCTCTGCAAATCCTCTCCAGCAAAAGCTGATAACATGATAAAGCTTTCAGAAATTATCATTTCACAGGTTGAGGTAATTCATACAGAATCCTTACTATTCAATTTATTCTGCCATTTTTGGAGCGATGAATTCACAACATACAGCAGTAATCGTCAGGCAGCTATATCTAAACCATGTAATAGCTGGATGTTCTAATGGGAATTGACAGCTGACATGTACAAAAGTGTTACTTACCATGGCCTGAAATTGAAGGAATTATGTTACAAAATTAAATACTTTGCATGCTTCCAGGTAGAAGCTCTGATTTTAGTAAGGAACAAAGAAATACAATTACTGCACAAAAATTTCCTGTGTGTTAAGTTTGAGCAGGGTTTTTTTATCTACAATATACCACTTCAAACTACGCCACCAGGTATGCACGTAAACACATTCATCTTGATGGATGTCCCAACTCGCTTTACACAAGAAGCAACACAATTTCCTGCTACGGCAGTACCTTTGAGAAGGAAAAAAAAGGCCCAGAACAATACCCAGCTTTCTTATTCTTTTAACAGGCAGCCATTTAAAAAAACCTTCTTTGTAAAATTTAGTTTAGCATATGGCAGTCATTTGACAGAATTTCTCTTTCATCCTAATGATTTCAAAGGCAACTTTATCACCTTAATTTGGTAGCTCTGATTTTTACCTTTTTTACCCTGTAAAGATTTAAGTTTGTCAAATCCTACCAAAAAAATCTGCAGCAATCCTGTGCTCTGCTTTTAGACAAGTGTATTTTGTAAGTAAAAATGGCAAGTTTCTCCAAAAGGGATTCCCATAGGTGGACTCTGCAGGTGAGAAAGTAGATGAACTCAAAAGGTATCAGCTTGTTTTTCTTTCCAAACTGCCAGGTTAGCAAGGATCATGTGGTGGTGTAATGCCTTACACATACTCAAAATATCTTTCCAGCAGGGGGATGTAGAATTCCAGTTTTTCACATGTTGCAAGACTGGTCGGATGATTATTTTTCTATGTCACGAATACTAGAATGGATCTATTTCAACGGAAAACAAAATAAGAGCAAAAAACCCATGCAAATTTCCTTGAAAAATTCCCAAGTCTGAGCAAATGTTAAATTGCTTCCTTTTTTGTAATCTGAATAAATGGTGACCAAGAAGGCATTTTAATCACTTACAAGATTACTGCCTGGAAAATGATTGGGCCAAATATTCCTGAATCTGGTCAGAAGAAATTATAGATGAAAAGTGAGATAGCATATTGATGACTGCCTGGAAAATGATTGGGCCAAATATTCCTGAATCTGGAATCAGAAGAAATTATAGATTAAAAGTGAGATAGCATATTGATGATTTAGAAACTATTTGGCTAGTGTGCAGCTTGCTTGAGACAATGTAAACTGGATCTCACATTGCTCTGGAGCATGCTTTTCCATGGTAAAATAAAGTTAAAATAAGGTAGTATTTAATAAAATAACTAAAAATTGGCTAGACATTCTAGAATCTTTGGGCCAACAAGTAGAATTTCTCTTGTTAACATAGTTCAATGCTAGGGAAAAACCTGACTCTAGAAGCCCAGGCTAAAGCAGTTTATTTGAATTTTGATAGGTGGATTAAACATTAGCACCTGCCACTGTGCTAATGAATCTCATATGGTCATTGACAGCCTGCTCCTGTGGAGACAGTCTGGATCCTCTCTTTCCAAGACAGACACTTCCTCCATAGGAAGTTGCAGTTATGTCATAGTAAGGGCAATCTCCTGCCTCTTCCTCTGTTCTCATGAGAGATGTGAAGCCTGGCTTGATTTTTAGGGCAGTGCACCTAAATCTGATTAATTTATCAGCCAGAGCTATTCAAGGCAGGTAGGAGCTGAGCCAAGTGCTATCCCAAAAACTCTGAGTGGAAATGTCTCACCCGCTGCCTTATGAAGGACCTGAACTTCAGCTCAGGCAGCAGATGTCTGAGAGTCAGAGTATATTCTGAGTTGCAAGGTGCCCAGCAGGATGATCAGGTCCAACTCCTAGCCCTGTGAAGGGCACCTCAAGGGTCACTCCATGTGCCTTGATGTCCAAATGAGTGTTGTCCAAATACTTCTTGAACTCGGTCAGGCTGGTGCTATGACCACTGCCCTGGGGAGCCTGTTCCTATGCCCACCCACCCTCTGGGTGAAAAACTTTTTCCTGACATCTCATGTAAACCTCCCCCGCCTCAACCTCATGCTGTCTTCTGTTCACCAGCCTTCCTTTGTCCACCCCTGGCTGGTGTAAACCAACAGCATTACACTGAACCACACAGGGTGCAAGAGTTTACACCTGTGAAGCTGGCATCTACCCAGAACAGGTGAGTAGGTGCAGCCTTTGGAATCCTTTTTCTCTCTGCCTGAGACACAACCTGAAAGACAAATATACTGGGTTAATTCTTCTTGCACTCTCAGTTACCAGACTGAATTCCTTCTTCCTCACACTAACCCTGTTTCCTTTTTCACACAAAGATTGCTGGTGCATGAAGAGATGCAAGTTAGAATTTATACTTTTGACTGAAAGCTACTTACTGTTCTTGTTGATGTCAATTGAAGAAGGGAACATTTCTTATTTAATCATAGCAAATTGCATTCAGAGATATAAAATCATTACACAAAACAAAGTGACTGGTTAATCCTTAATTAATTAATTAAGATATCCTAAACTAAAAAAACAAGCTGTTGTCAATATACCAGTGTCAATTCTCACCAGAGCTCTGAATTATCCAATAATATGGCCCTTTCAAGGGGTCTAGTCCTGCTTTTATTGAAGACAATGGCAGAATTCCCAATGACACCAGGAGGAGCAGAATCCACTTAATAAGCTGCAAGCTGCTGGTTCAGTAAGAGTCATAGTAATTACACATATGGCCATATAAAGAAGTTGAACTGAAAGTAATTAAAACAATATGGAAAGAAATTCTGTTGTAATAGAAAATTACTGAAGACTTTGATTGAAGAGATAGAAGGCAATAAATCATTTGACATTATAAAATGTGGACAAATTGTAAGAGACTTATATTAGGGATATCAAGATGGGCATAAAGAGCAGGTCTGTATGAATGAAATCTTTGAAACCTTTTTTTCTGCATTAAGATAGAATTTTACAGGTTTAATTACATGCTGAGTTTTGCACTGTTGGAAGAATAATTTCAGCAGGGTTGTGAAGAGTATAAATTAGTATATTACTGACTTAATCAGATTTGTGTTCCTTGAAATAGGGAGCTGGCTTCAAAAGAAGGGAAATAAAAAGAGGGAAATGTGTGTAGAGGTTACGGCTAGAAGGAACCATTTAAAATTGCTTCAGGGGAATTTCAAGTTAAATTTGGAAATGGTTTGTCTCCAGAGGTTGTGAAAGCTTTATTAGTAGCAGTCTTTGAGAGTAGGTGTTAGATAAACTTTTTTTAGGAATGTCAAAAAAAAGAGCAGATCCTGACTTGGGAAGGGAAGGTAGGTTGGAGACTGTCTTGAAGCACTTCCAGGCATATTTTCTTTCATTTCTATTTTTATTTTTTCAAAGTGATGATTTCTTCTAATTTATAGGTCTCATAATTTTACTCACTGCTGCTTTACAGAACGTAGACTCCTATTTGGCTTCTGGTTTTAAGAGCGTTATAAAATAAAGATTCCCTTAATCACATTTATGAAGCAGTGCCTAATGACCAATGAAGAATGGTGCCACTGCACTAAGTGTTGTACTCAGCAAGCATTAGAGGGCCAGCTCCTCTCAGGCTTTTGGGCTAAAAACCCTGTGCTCCTTTGTGCACGTGGTGAATCACCCTCATGCCACACTGTGCATGTGGTGTCCTTCCACTCCATTTGGAGAACTCTCTTGCACTTCCCATTTTCTTCCTCTGAAAGTACTTACACTGCAATAAAATCATTCTTTTGGTCAGTGCTGCAGATTTGTTTCTGTTTCCTGATCATATCCCAGTGGAACTGACTGAGATGCCCATGTTGAGAGGTTCCTTACCTCTCCTCTAGATAAGATGAAAGGGAGAGGCTTGTGAGATCAGTGCTGCCTTGCTGTGATGATTCTCCTCCCCTGACCCCACTGAGTCCTAACCTAGACCACACAACTCCCTAACCTAGTAATTTCAACCTGGTTGAAGGCTTTTAGATGGATTTAGTCTTTAAATTTCATCAGTAGGATGCTTTCTCCATTTTTCCAACAGATTCAGTGGCTTCTTTCTTCACAGCCAATGTTTCTATCCTGTCTTTTACCAGCAATGTCAAGGGCAGGCCTTGTTTTACCATATCTGCCATGAAGGTCTTATCAACAAATGCTTCTGAAGCAACTATTTTGAATTATAATTTTCCCACTCATTGCCCTTTACTTTCACTCTTTGTTAGATCTGGTAAAATGACCCTGCAGATGGGAGCATGGACACCACAACCATGCAGTTATAAGATGCTAAGAAGAGATTTTGCTGCCAGTGGGGCCTTATACCCATGTTAATGCCAGCCATCTGCCATCATTTAGGCATTTTCCCAGACTTCAAAAAGTTGTGTTCGTCTTTCACTATTGTTTTGATATTCAGAATTTGAGAATTTGCTTTTAAGGACTGCGCTCACTGTGGGAGGCACGTCAGATCTAGCCAAGTACCTCTATTATATTTGATTCTGTGCTTTAATGTTTCATTTCAACCTCCAGTGTTTTGAAGAAGGATTCCCAATCTAGGTTCACTTTTTTTTCTGAAATGATACCATTTTCCTGTTGTGGTGTACTGTAGTGACACTCACTGCACAGACTCACAAAAATTAGTCTGCCATGAAACATGACAGAATCTATTTCATCTTATTATTTTGTCATCTTTTTACTAGTTCCTTTTCTGTTTGGAGGCATGGGCTGGGAGAAAGGAAACATGTACTAGCCACTGTGAAGAAAATTAACTCCAGCCCAGCTGAAACAAGCTCACTAGTACACACACTGAGCAATACAGCACTAGTCAGGCACCTGCCAGTTGATTCTGAATCAATCTGAAAAATTCTGGACAAGTGCTTGGAAACCATAGTGTTCACCATTAGCCACAGCAGTTGTAAGAGGAAACTGTGAAACATCCTACCCTCAAAGAAAATAAAATGAAACCCATACTGTAAGGGAGATGATGGAGAAAAATACTGCAGATCAGCTTGTTTCGGTCAATATCAGCAAAACTGTTGTGGGCTTCTGTTGTTACTAATGGGCATCCAGTCAAAGCTCAGCAAATGCAGCCTGTGTCAAGATGGTTTCATAGCTCTTAATGCCTGATCTTGCAGTAAAGATGTTGCAGCAGTTCCTATCCATGCTGAAATCACACCCTCAAGTGCACCATAGAGCCTTCTAATGACAAAGATAACGAACCATTGAAATGAAGTGGCTGGAAATTGTGAAACATCTTTGTTGAAGGTCTTTAAATGGAAGCAGAATAAAAAGCTATCTGGAATGATGTAGTTAGAGATGATCCTGCCTTTGGGCAAATAGAAAAAGTAACTGACCTCTTGATGTTCTGGCCAGGTGCATTTTTTAACTTTATAACCTTACATTTTCATTGGATAGTGAGCCTTGCTAATCTATTTTTCTGAGGCTCTTGTACTGCCTCAGTGCAATGTTGATGCATCAATCTTCAGAGTGACATCTAAGCACTAGTAATGCCTGCTATTGGGTTTGCGTGCAAAATTACATTCCAAAATGACATTATTCTAAGATTGCTCTCAATGTAGCGAGTCACCTCCCTTCCTGCTGCCAGGTTTTTCAGGTCTTTGAGTCTCCTTTCACCCGGAGAAAGCCTTCAAATGTGATGAGCTATTTACTGTCAAGGATGGCAGCTCCATACTTTTTGAATTTAATGAGGGAAAATATATCTCTAATATATAGAAGTTTGCAGGTTGGTTACTTTTGTGGACTACATGTAAAGAATTCCTTGCCTTTTATATTCTGCATATTCTTCTCTCCAGCTTACCTACAGAATTTGCATAATTTGGTGGCATAATTTGGTTTTGTAGCAGGAATGGGTGTTAAAATTATCATTAGGGTATGTGTCTACCAGATTTATTTCTATCAAGTTCCAAAGAACTTATTCAACTGGATTTCTGATTGCTATTATAATTAATTAAAATGTTATTTGGTTGGCAGCCTGGAAAATGCTTCTGTAGAACAATCCAGATAGAATAGATTCACACTTTCTTCCTGGTCTCTGCTTTGTTTGGGTGTAATGATCCATTCACTGACTATGACATGACAGCAAATTTCTATGGATTTCCTTGAAGAGATGGACAAGTCTGAGAATATTTTGTTATGATGTCTTTGAAATTAGTTTCATGTAAATAAAAAGGGTTTAACTGCATGGCTTCCTGCTCTAGATAATAAAACCCAGGACCCTCCAAGGCATTTTTTTTCTGTGAAACTGTATATCTTCTGTTTAGCCAAAAAAGTATGAATTTACCTTCATTATATTTTCTTTTTACACAAGTTATTGATTATATTACATGATTTAGATGTAGCCTCTGAACAGCGAGAATATATTCCTCTCTGATATTTAGTCTTTTCTTGGGCTTTAAAAAACTTGTTAATATACAGTTTTAAAATTTAGTTAATATGGTATTCCAGATGTAAGACTCCTTTGTTGTTTAACCTGTCATTATGTCTGATTATTCTACAACGTTATGAGCTTATTCAGAGTAGAAGAGAAAAACATCTTGTCTTCCTGACAAGGCAAAGTAGCAGAAGAAAATGGTAACACAAAGAGATAGTGGGTCCCATTCTGCCCCATTAGATTGTATTTGCACCACTGTCTTTCCAGGCATTTTAGCAAAGTTATTCTGAATTTACATCTGTGTCACCATGGACAGGATTTGGCCCACTCTGTGTAAAGGCTACATCCAGTTGTTATGGTAACAAGATTTCTAAAAATTGGGAGAGAAGAATACCAGGTTGTTGTGATAAATCATGCATTAAAAGTGACTGCTTTCTTGTGGATTGATTGTTTTAATTTATGCTTTTTTTGGTGTCAAATCCATCTTTATTGATGGATGCAATTAGTCAAGACGCTGTTATAACAGCTTTATCATTCCAATGACCAGATATTACACAGAAGATGACTGGGTTAGGTTTTATAGCAAGAGGAGAGATTGGTTAGCTTAAATTTATATGACAAACTTATGTGCTGTGCATTCCAACTGATGTCTGCAACAGCTGTCACACAGCAGCAGGAAGCAACCTAAAGCTAATGTTATCACAGTGACAAGAAAGAAACTACATTTTTAACATCTGAAGCATTCTATATTCTGAAACGGGCTTGTGGGAGAAAAAAAACCCGGTTTCTGTGAGTTCCTTTACTTGTTTCTTTCAGAAGCCTTGCCTGGAGATGTAACGTGTATAATGCTGCCTGATTAACTTCTCTCTGATCTGTGCTGAGGTTTGAAGACCATAAATCTGTTTTTCCAGCCTTCTGAATTTACAAAATATTGGGCTGAATTTGCTTGAGTGGCTCCACCAGCCTCCCCTTTTACAAATTAGCCTGCAGCATTCATGTCCTTGGGAGGAGAGACCTGACTTACACCCTCCTCCTCCAGAGTTACAGGCAGCACTGGTTAAGAAGCAAACGCAGAAATGAAACCTTGGGAGGCTGAAGGCAGAAGTGAAATAATGATGAATTTAAGTTTTGATGATGCAGCATATTGCTGTGCATGTACAAAAGATGCAGATCGGTTCCAGCTTGCAGACATGGAAGTTCAGATGTTTGCATGTGTGTGTCCATACGTGCCTAAGCTTGCAGCACAGCCAATGGTGCCCAAGTCAACGGCACGTGGTTTCTTTATCTCAGTGTGCCACCTGTTGCCATATGAGATGTTTTGGGGTATCAGAGACATCAAGGGCTTCTGGGAGGTCCAACCATATTTGAAACAGAAACTGGATATAGTTAAAATGGCATTGAAATGCAGGCTGGACAACTGCATAGCTTGCATATTCAGTTGACATCAATGCTAGCCTTGTTTTGCTTAATCTGTATTAATCAGAAGTCTAACTGTAACAAAGTCTTAAACACCGACTCACATGTAGATACCTGTATTATAGACACCTCATTGTCAAAAATGGGTAATGAATTTTGCACTTGATTGCTGTTTTCCAGGCATAACACTAACAGAAAATGAAACAAAGAGAGAAAAGCACTTGAGGCTTTTTGGTTTTAGTTATTTCCCCATTTGCTCAACTGAACTCAGAACAAAATTTCTACCATTTTCAGAAGGGGAAAGACAGAATGCATGATTTAGAGATATAGAAACTTAGTGATTTAGAAATATAGCTCACTAATGATACTACCTGGGGGAGTGGGTTTCTAAGTCTTCATAGTCTTGCTTGTTTAAGATGTTTAAACATCAAGTATCTACAGTGGTATTTGGACTCTTTCCACTGTCATTGTAGAGAGAGACACTTCTACAGGGTTTCCTTTCCACTGCTAACTTGTGAGCATGACTCATGGAGCATTATGTTCAGAGTAGCTTCTAGCTGACCAGAGTTTGATGATATAAATTATCATGAATGATTGCAAATAACTGGTGCAACAGTGATTTGGTTGCTCCAGTCTGTAGGTAAATGGGAGTGCATGAGATCAAATTCATGCTTTCACTTCAACTAACAGATTTAAAATATTGACAATGACTTATTTTGAGAAGTTTTTTTTACAGATGTATAAATCTGGAAATTAATTGATAAATTAGGCTTTGAGATAAAATCACTGCTATGGCCCTGACACACACTGATGATTAGAAAGGAAACACCAACCTTCTCTGAGCTGCATTAGGTTCTGTGTTTTGTGTCCTGCAGTGATATGTATCCAGAAAATTTCAGGATACATGTCAATCAATAGGAAGAAAATAGTCACCAAGACTCAAATTCAGCAGGGTACTTGAGCATACAGACTGGTTTTTTTGCTGGAATTTCTCCTGTACATGAGATTAGGCACTTGCTAATCAGAGCCTAGGTTGCTACAAGTTGTGATTTGCAGCATTATCCAAAAAAATTGTTCTGTCTTTCAATTGCTCCATTTACCTCATTCCTGGGAGGTCATAAAACTTTGCTAAGATAAAAGGAAAATCAGGTCCAGTAAATTCTCAGTGCACCTCAAGCACTGCTTTGATAAAGGTTTCTTCTCAGAAGTCAGGATTTAAACACCTCTCAGAAGGCTATTGTATGTCTGTGGCAAGGTTCTGGGTGTTAATGAGTGAAGCTGCCACCCTCCTGTGGCCTTGCTCTTTGCCAGAAGTTACTGCCCCATTGGAAGAACTGCAAAATCCAGCATGCCCTGACTCCTCATCTCCTGCAGCTCCCTGCTGTGGTCTGGGAAAATAGCCTACAGGCTGCCTCCTCCCATCACAGCATGCTCTCTAAATGGCCAGGAAAACCCCAGCATCTCAGGTGGGAAGGTGAGGGTGACCAATGCTTGGGACTGGGCCACAGGAGCTGGTTGGTAATAAATCAACCAAACCTTTTAGTTAAACTGTTGGATCTGAGCAGTTGGTTGGGTTTTTCCTTCCTTTGAGGCAACGTGTGTGTGCACATATATTAGGAGAAATAGCTCATATCTTAGAAGGCAGCAAAAATGAAAACCACGTTCCGCTGCAAATAATAATGGCTAGAGGCTGCTATAGCATTGTCATTTTTAGCTCTTGAGCAGTGACAGTGTTTTCTGTGCTGTAGAAAAGTGAAGGTAAAATATAAGTCCTGTTCAGACACTGTTGCTGGGAAGAAAGTACATAAATATGCAGCTTTAATGAACAGGAAAAGCAGCAGTGGTTACAGTCAGAAAAACACAACATCTTTTTTATTTATTCTGGGGATACTATAGGGATGCAGATTGAAAAATACGTTAAATATTGCAGGATATTTATACATGATAGCCCTGACCTTGAGTATGCTCAAGCTGCTTTCAGATGTGCACAGCAGTTGATGGTTCAGCTTATTTTTAACCCATGGAATTCCAAAATAGGATAAAATTAACAAAGAACATACATAACACAACTCTGGCAGATTCCTTTTGCCCTCACACTCAGTTGGGCACATTCTGATAAAATCTAAGGCAGTGTATTTGACTTCTGATTAATTAGTAGGAAGCTGCAGGTGTAGCTCAAGAGAAGACAGAGAGAAAAATGAGGAAGATGGGACTTATCTAAAGCTGTGACTTGTGAGCCCCTCAGCAGCAGCAGTTCCGCTGAAGTTTTGTTTTTCAAGGATCTTTTCTCTCAAGGCAACAAGGAATCCAGGTAGTCTGGAGTAGTTAGAAAAGTTATAATGTTCCCTTCTCCTCTGGCAAACAGTCAGAAAGGGAAAATTGATCTGGAACCGAGAGCAGATATCAACCTTTCTTCTGTTCTCTGTGAGGCATTGACCAGAGCAGGAGCATGAAATACTGCTTTGGCACACAGAGCAAGTATCTGAGCTGATGTAAGATTCCTGTGTTGGGAGCACAGGGAAAACTTCCCTTGTCAAATTGCTTAGAAAATAATGAAATGAATATATATTATTTTCCCTCATATTTGCAGAGTTGTTAAAAATTCATGGCTCCATTCTACAAGAAATTAATCAGGCATGAATTGAATGAACTGAAGAGCGTGTTTTATGTTGCCCCAGTATATTTGGAATGGAACTGGAAAGTGGACATAACTCATGAACCAAAACTGACTTTGGTGTGACCATCACACACGGTGCTGCATCCATTTCCTTAGAAGTTCCTGTGAAGATGAAACAGGAAGAAGAGTCTTTTTAAAAGCCCTTGGTTTTCCCTGAGTGTTGTTTTTGACAAAGATCAGATAAAACTGACCTGTGGCTGCACAAGTTGGGTTGGCATCACAGATCAGTCTTGGGGTTAGAGGATGAGAGATGGGGAACATCTATTTATTGTTCTTTGTCTGCAGTCTGCAAAAACACAAAATAGGAATTTGAGCTGGATGATTGCTGAGACCCTCAAAGCATGTCCAGTTATACCAGCTGATGGATTTTCTGTCTCTGCAATGAAAACAGCTGAGTCAGAACTAAGTGGCATGAGGATAGAAGCTGATGTAACTTCCTCTTTTTTACTGAGAACATGTACTGTCAGAACTAAGTGGCATGAGGATAGAAGCTGATGTAACTTCCTCTTTTTTTGCTGAGAACATGTATTATGGTACAAAATCAGGGCATTAACAGCACATTAAAAAGTACTTTCCATATGGCCATTTAGCAAAGTTAATAATTGAAACAAGTAAAATACATAAAAGTGCACCATGAACTGTATTAAATTGGTGTTGTTTCAAATCAGATTTCTATTTCAAGAGGACATAATGGGACCAAGTATTTTGCTGAAGAAAAATAAAAAGGATACCAATTGTTATTAAAACATTTGAAAATTTGCGTATCTTACTACATTATGACTTCTCCAGTGAATTTTGTCAATTAAAATATTATGAACATTAAATATTAAAAGTGTCAAGATCCATAAAAGCCTGAAATTGATACTATGAATTTAAATATGGAAGCACAAAATATTTTGAAAATTAACAAGTAGTGAGATCCTACTTGCAGTTAAGTCAATGAAAATTGACATTTCATCTAATGCCCTAAATAATCCTGCTGTTTGTTAGTTACCAATCCCATAATAATCAAAAACTTGTTTATAATTTGTTTGCTCATTTTTCAACTTTTGATTATACTTTTTATTTATGCTATATATATGGTCTCTTTAGAATTATTCTCATTGTGTTCTTTCATTTATAGAAAAGGGTTTCCTGCATCAGAAACTACTTCACAATAGGTATATTTTTAAATTTCCCTTAACTATCTTTTTATTCCACACTAATAACCTCTTATTAGTTCTCTTAATCCATGCAGTGGTTGATTTACTAATCTAAAAAGACATCCAATTCCAATCTTCTAGAAAATAACCTTAAAACCTGATTTCACCAAGAGGAAAGTGGAGTTTTGAAGCAATCGTGACTGACTCTTTGCTCAGAACTCATGTTGCTGAAAGATTTTAATCGCCAGCTGTTTGGCCCCAGGTATCAGGATGAGAAACCTGATAGTTGGCATATATCATCTCTCCTTGAAGGAGAAATTTCTGAGAACAGTTGTGTAGACACTGGAAGTCCAGAAAGGCAGTACTCAGTACTAACATGATCTGTGGTCATATGAAAAGTTAATTCTCTGAATAAAATGTTGATTACCAGGTAATATTAAGGGGATTCTTCATTGGGGATTTTTTTTTTATTTTTCTTTCTTTTCCTTCTGTCTTTTTTTTTTTTAAGGTTTATTTGTATGTTTAAACAGGACAATTGCAGAATTGGAACCTGCATTTTCACCAGGAAAGTTCATCCTCCTATAACAACATAGCATAGGCCTGAAATCTGCATCACCTTCATTTCTTCCTTCATTGCAAATTGTCTCTGCTTTTTTCTCCCACAAAACTCATTTCATCATTCCCCAATGGCAGATACTGACCATTGGATTCATTATCTCTGAAACAATGAAATCCTGAAACAGGATTTCAATAATCTTGTTTGTTTAATTTAATTTATTCTAAGACATTTCTAGAAAGTATCATCCAAGTTTTATAGTTTTATGATATTTCCTTTAGATGTGATGAAAAACATTATTCCTCCCAGGCCCTGGATTAGACAAAAAAATCCAGGGAGAAAATGTTATTAGGTAGACAGGTAGTAAAGGCTGCAGACAGGTATCCCCATTGCTTCATAGGAAAAATAATAGCTGCTTTCTGTCTTGCAGTGGGGCTTCTGGAAGAGAAAAACATGGGGTTCTGGGAATGAAAACTGCTGGGAGGAGCTGGTCTAGGTGTCCAAGGGCAGCTCAGATTCCAAAGGGAGCCCTGGTGTCACTGCCTGGGTTGTGAGAAGCCAAGACCTCTGGGCAGCTTTATTGAGAGGGTCCTCTGCAGAGAGGCAAATTGTGCTCCTCATCCTGTTTCCATGGGGATGGGAAATGTGCCTCTGCAGAGACAGCAGCACAAGGGGAACTAGGGGAAGAGAGATCTGAGGCTGGTCCTGTTTCCCAGACATAGCACATGCTCATCTAAAAGGAAGTAATAAATTTTTTTTCTGCCTATTCTGTAAACACTGGAAAAAAAACCAAAAAACCATTCTGACAGCTGTATGTTTCCCCTCCCAGATACCATCCTGCTAATCAATAAATTCTGCAGCTGGGGATGGGAGGATGATTTATGGAACAATGAAGTATCAGACTTACACCCCTTTGTTGATGTATTGATGCAGTATATTACGGAGGCAATATCCTGCAGTGAAACATTGATTCAAAACATGATTTTAACCAGCAGCAGCATCATGGAATAACCCTGTCTACCTTAATACATTCACTTTTTCTCTGTCCATAGGATTAAAACATTTGGGGTGATGCCATTATGACCTTGCTGTCCTCCTCAAAAAGATCCTCATTTCTGTGAGAGTCACACTTGGACAAGCTGCCCCATTCAGCTGGTGCATGGAAGGTGTTGGGTGTTGTCTCCACTGAGGGCAACTAAACGGTGTAGACACAGCTGGATGCACCAGGCAGCATTTGCAGCCTGGCCAATGGGGGCTGCCAATGCCTCTGAAAGAGAAGAGGCTGCCTGATCCCTCCTGTCACACTGCCAGAACAGTCTTTGTTTACTTTCCTTCCTCTCCCCATCAAGGATGAGCAGTGTTTGTTTTCAAGTGGCTTTGCTTTGCCACCTCCCCAGTGAGCTAGGAGCAGTGCAGCCACCAGAGGATATCGAGCAGTAAGACTGCATTAAGAAACCTCCTAGGGAAGCCGGCGTACCACGGTGTTGAAATTAGACAACATATTGTACAACACAGCCTCAGATATTCAGATGCACATTTTCCTTGAGGTCCAATAGGCACATTCAAGTCTGAACAG
Organism: Passer montanus; assembly: GCF_014805655.1. Lineage (NCBI taxonomy): Eukaryota > Metazoa > Chordata > Aves > Passeriformes > Passeridae > Passer > Passer montanus. Next base: position 22,315,024 of record NW_024367707.1, read on the forward strand.
CGAAGAGCACAAACAGCTGCAGTCCTCAGGAGCCAGTGGGCACGCTGCTGTCACCAGCCACTGAAGTGCAAGTCAGTGACTTTGGCACACCTTGAGGAAAAGAGTCTGCTATCCAAACAAAATGTAATTTCTCATCAGGGAGTAGAGCAGGGGCTTGGAGGAGAAGCTGATTCTGACTGTAGAGCCCCACAAGGAGATTTGCAGAAGGGAATGAAGTGTTTGGGTATTATTCTTTGAATTTTTTTTTTGTCTGACTAGAATCACATATCAACACAGATGTGCTGGTATGCTCTGATATAGAGTATTGCCTGCTAAAAAATTATAACAACTTATTTTTTTGGGAAGAAAATAGCAATGGGTTATATGCAATAACGGTGCAAATCTTGTTATAAATTCAGCAATCCAACAGACTAGTCATACATCTATATCTTCAGTGTGCCTCAGATACAGTGGCTATTTTGCAGCAGATGGAGAACTGAGAAGACACCCAAAGCTCAAGGGAGCACCTGGGATCCTTTTTGAGGCCTACATAACTATACATCTTTGGACTATGTGCTTATTAGCTTGTGAGGGAGCCTTATAGGATGCAGCTAATGGCATTAATGAATTCCTTTTCTTGTAAGGATCATACAAAAGGAGAAGCCAAGAAGAAGGATCTGTTGAAAACTTTTTTTCTTGAGTAAGATAAAAAGACAAAAATTAAATCTCTGGTCTAGAACAGGGCATGTTCAGGCTGGTTACCATGTGCAGCTTTGCAACGCACCCAGTTTTGAGGGAGTGGTAAGAAAGTTATATGGTTCTCAACTGAGGCATCTCCACACACACAGACAAAGAAAAAAAACAAACCCATTGCTTTTTCTCCATAAAGTATATCAAGGAGCTGAACACTTCTCTGGAGAGTGATACAAACATCCTTAGTAGCTGGATTGCTAAGGAAACACAAAATAGAGCAAAGGAGATGAATTCGTTTTTCTTAAGCACCTGAAATTTTCTTTAGGCAAGAGCAGTTTAGCATTCAGCTACCAAGCAGGGAACCACTTACAGTACTAAGCACTTGTTAGAAATTTTCAAACTAGCTGAGAAATTCTGGTGCAGATGTCACTGTCTGTGTCTATTTCTGGCTGTGTTGCTGTGCAATTAAACTAGAACTCTTTTCTGCTCATCTGAAGGATAGGGTAGCAATAAGTGAAGATTACTTTACAGCATTTCTTCCATAAGGGCATTAGCATTTACAAAATATTTCCTTGCAGGAGTCTCAAAATATTTGATGATAGTTATCATCCTCTCAAAGTTAAACATCAAGAAATTGATTTGTGGCAGAAATTTTCATTCACTAGTGATAGAATTAAAAAAAAAAGTGATAGAATCTGGCACCTAATAGTGTATATCCTTTGCAGTATGTCTTGATAAAAGTTTCATGTTGATTAGTTACTTGGGCAGCTGGCCAGTGTTCTCTGCTAATTGTAGAAGACAGAACATTTATTTTGTAATAGACTTTGGAAAAAAACTACCTCCAACTTAAATTAGAAGATGTTAAATGAGAGTAGATCTGACTTGTGTTTTGAAAGAAGAGAAAAAAAAGAGGAAGCAATACTGACACTTCAACTTCAGCAGATGTGTATCTTCCAATGAAGGTTTCTTGGATTTCTTTGGATTTTCAAATCAGAGATGAGGGAAAGAGTTTATCACTTTTCTGAATTATTCCATTTTGAGGAGCAGCCTTTAGAGGTAGAGCACAGAAAAGAAATGTGCTGCCAATATATGCTGAAAATTATTTCTAACTGGACAAGAAACCATTGAAAGTTATTTTTGTGTGCTAAAAAACCACTGAAGGTACAGTTTCTCATGTTGCATCCCTGTAAAGTAGGTTTTTGCTTGTACATTTGTGCTTGTTTTGAATTGCAGCTCTCTGGAGGCCTCCACACTGTTCTTTTTCCACAGTAAATCCTGCCTAAAGTGGAGCAAAAAGATCTTCAGCTGTTACAATTAAAGGATCTTCTTTGTGTGCCAGAGATTTTTCCTGGAGTTTTCGCTTCCCTCAAACAAAACTTGAAGAACAGACTCTAAGAGTACATGAACCATTGTAAGCCCTTTCAAAAGTCTCACTGAGAAAGTTGGTTGGGGCCTTACACTACTCCATTAAACATTGCTACAGGGAAAACTGCTCATATTCTTCATGAAGCAGTGTGCTGGAATGTGGTGCTGAAGAGCAGTATCTTCTTCTGGGAAGACAGAAAACTTCTCACCAAGGAGGATTTTTCCTTGACTGTGGCTGCTTCCACCAAGAGAATGAGCTTAAAGAGGACATAAGAGAATCCTGATTATGCTTCAGTCATTGGCAGACACAACAACTTGTATACACTATTAATCAGTTTGTCACACATCACAGCATGCACTGAAAATATTGTGATAGACTTAGCTGCTACGGTACATGGAGCTGACAGCAAATGGGAGATGCAGGAATTTTGCCTTCAAAAATACAGAAGTTCCCTGGCCCATGCATCCAGCATATTACTTTTCCATTGAGAAGTGTAACTCTTACAAAGTTGTTCTGTGTTCTATGTCTTGTGGATATTTTCACCCGGCTTTTCCTCTATCTTAAAAACAGGATAGGATAGGTAGGATAACCTGGGTCAATAAATTAATGTAAGGTGTAATTGAAACAAATAATTTGCGCACAAGTGGTCTTCACAAAGTGAGGATTTAAGTAAGAAAAAAAAATGGTAAAGAGCAGAACCCTGTTAAAGAAAGCTTGGGATGTTGCAGAAGACGACCACTGAGGAGTACAAGATATGACTTGGATTCAGAACAGCAGCCCTCAGTGACAGAATGGATGATCAATTCACACGCCCTAGACCAAATAATTTGTGTCTCTGAGTTGACAAAGATATTGGAAAAATAGTACAGCATTCAGAGGTAGGTTGGAAGCTAGAATTGAAATATGAGCAAATGAAGTGCAGTTAGAGGGTAAGAAGCACAATATGAGGATACTTAATCACCTGCTGCAAATACCTGTGCTGAAACATAATACACTTTTGGAAAAGCCATACTGAGAAAAAAGAAATCTTGTCGCAGCTCACGGAATTCAAATGGATGCAAGCAGAAAGGTAGAGGACAATACCATAAAATTATTTTCTGAGGGATATATTCTCAGTCTTTCGGAGGTAGTTTCTAATTCCAACATGAATTCTCAGGCTCTGCATGGGATCTGTGAAATTCTTTTGGCAGAGTAATGAGGGGCATGAGGTTTGGTATCCTGAAACTATCCTCTTCAGTGGCCCCATTTTAATTGATTTGCCTTCATTTTTTGCCTGGCTTTAGTCTGCTGGTACAACTCTAAGCACTGAAAATAACTAAATTTTCAGGTCTAGCATAGTAACATTTCTGAATAGTCTTTCTTGCAGAGACTATAATTATATCAGTGTCCATTTCACTCTAAGATTTACAAGACTTAATAGGAAAGACGAGTTATAAGGACAACTCTTCCCACAGTGAAATTGGTTTGTCCTAAATGCTTGGCAGAGTCAGGAATAATTATGAAAAACAGCAGAAGAAAGTATATTTCAGACTTTTTCTAAGTCATAAGCAGAAGATAGACAGGGTGTATGACTGCCAGAGGAAACATGGATAGTATGTAAACGATTGCACAGTAGCTAACAGGAATATAGGACAGGAATTAAACAGCTCTGCAGACACCAAGGTGAGAGAAGGAGGAGGGGATAAGGTCCCCAGGCACTGGTGCAGAGATTCCCTTGCAGCCCACAGAGAGCCATGCTGGAGCAGATGCACTCAGTGCAGCCTGTGCAGGACCCCACACTGCAGTAGATGGGTGGGTGCCCTTCATGTCACCCCTGGGCTCTTGGACAGGGGCTGGAAGAGTGGCTGTGTGAGCATCCAGCAGCCAGCCAAGGTTAACCTGAGGCGTTGATCCACCACTTTCAACTCCTGCATACTGGTGCCTTCTTTGCAACATACATAACTTACACAAGTATAGCCAAAATAATTATTTTCTTGCATTTTTAAATTGCTGTTAGTTCGGTGCATTAAACCAAATAACAACAGGGAGACCTTCAGGAAAAGGCTTAGAAGGATAAATTCATTCTTGTAGTCTATCTCTAAATTTTAGTCAACTTCCCAATTCTCTCACCTTGTGCTAGACAGTTGTTGTGTTTAATTACAAACATTAATACGTTTCTCAGTATGAAGCACTCTTGTGACTTTTATCTTAGACACTAATAAGTTGAGTTTGATAGCAGGAAAAAGAAAACTTCAAACATTGACATCGTTAAGGTTAATAACGCAGTAGTTTACCAAAGAAGCTCCGTGCCCTAATTTGAATTGATTATCTAAATAGTTTCATTACAGGATGCTAACTAAATCAAGCCCATTGTTTCACAGAGAAATGACTTTGCTATCCTAATTATTAAGGTAAAACATCTGTGCACTTTGAATCTTACTTGCGACTCCTATCACTTTTTTAGGTAAATTATAAATGTAAAAAATATTTAAAACAAAGTTGGATACAGAGTGAAAGAGTCCATGGATATCAATGAATCTTTGCAATTAAGAGGAACAGAGTTTATAGTTAGTGAATTCCTTCAAATGAATGCAATTTAAACTTAAGTATAGCCCCTCCCTTTTAAAGCAAAATTCTTGTAACCTTGCATTCAACACCGCAATTTTGCAGTTGCATGGAAAAGCAAGTAAATGTAGGGATTTTTGGAAAGTTGAGATCCTTATAATGAAAAGTTACAATAAATATTTCAAATACCCTTTTTTTTTAATTTCCTTTTTTTTTTTTTTCCATTGAAATACACCTGTCCCACACAGACCTGTCCCACACACTGCTGTCAGGTCAGAGTCCCTGCTCAGCACTCAGTGTGCAATCCCCAGCCCAGGTAAAGGCAGCAGAGAACAGGGGCACCCAAAAAGCATGGAAGGAAATGTGAGGCTCTTGACACAAGGGGCTTCATGGTGAGAATGTCTGTATTCAGCAGCCTTAATAAAAACTTCAGAATTAGCACATGGGGGGACATTACTTGCCTGTAGTGTTCAGACCAAATGTAGATTTGCATGGGGGAGAAGTCAGTGAGACAGTTTTGAGGAAGACAGGAAAGGCAAAAGAAGATGGAAATAGCATGGGCTGAGATGTGGGGATGCAGCGATCTCTTTGTAAAAGTTAGGCAAGTCCTGTGCATCTGGTGGGAGTGAGGTTAGCAGAGAAGGGAAGAAGTGACACCCTCAGCAGGACAGAATCTTTGTCAGTGTCCAGCCCAGCTGCTTCTGGAGATGATGCAAGGAAATGTCCTTCTGTTTTCTTGCTATTGTGTCTCGTCCTTTCCCTCAGAAACCAGTTCTCAGGTGGCTCAAACAGATGTTACATACTGACTGGAGTCTCAATGTCTCTGAAAGTGCAAAGCCACATGTGTTAAAATTCAGTGCTGGAGCTACTGTCAGAAAAACTCCAGCACTTAAGCTCACCAGCTCTCAAATATGCAGTATCACAGTCTCCTTAAACCACCCTTGCACACAATAGGCCTTAATTATGCTCCTTTCACCGCATTTTTACAACAGACTCCTCCAATAGTCCTTGTACCAGACTGCAACAGCTTCAACTGTGTTTATGGAAACATTTCCTGCTGGTGGGGCATATGCAAACAAAGGCATTTAATGAAGGGTCTGCAGCAACCTTGGAAGAGCAGCACTTTTGTCTGCTGTAGATCACGTTACACAATCTTCTTTAGATCGTTTTCATTTGCATCAGGGATACACAGCCTGAAGAATGACCTACTTTTCCTGCAATATTTGCCTTGCTTTTAATTATAGCAATTATCATGCCCTGATCGCTGGCATAGTCCCCAGAATGTTGACTTTTTTCTTAATGTTATTGTTATATAGATTACACAGACTCCTTGCCAGCATGTTGCCCTCTAATTATCCAGCTGAAGATGTTGTCTATGCCTCAGACAAGCAGGAGGGTTTTGTGTGGAGGATCTTTGAATATTTCTCAGGAGGCTGCTGTACAGTGATCATTATACATAGGCTCATTTGGGGGACTGGTACAGCTCCATGTTTCTCCAAATACCCTCTTATTTTTCATATATCTTTTTTCCCCTATTGTTCTTCTCTCACTTTCAGTACAGCCTTTTAAACAAAGTGTATAACACAGAAAGAGCAGCCTGGAAACCATTGAATGGCTGGTACAACTCTCAGTCTACGCATAGCAGTACCACTTTTTTATAATTTTTAGACAAGTGTATTAGGAAGTTTTTACTTCACAAAGGTATTTCATGTCTTTATATTAACTAGATTATTGTATTTCTTTTTCTGTCTTTATAAACTCATTTAACCTGAAAATTAATCTAGATTAATTATATTGCCATTCAGCAACAGATAAATTTGTATATGGTTCAAGCCATAAGGAGAGTGAACCAAATTGGTTGTCACACCAGAAAGGACAGGAGTAATATTCTTTTGCTTCATGAGGCAAACCAATATTTCCTGATTTCAGAGTAACAAATATTTGGGTTTAAAAAACAGGTACTAGTAAAGATTGCTTTTGCCAGAATCATGGAAAAGAGGGGAAATATTCTTACCTCATTAATATTATAGGCACGATTTCATGACTTGATTAATGGAAAACTGTTTCAAGAACTTCCCTTTGGTAGAAAATGCTATTGTTACTGCCTCAGAGTACTCCTTCTTCCCCAGTCTCAATCCTTGCTAGCAACTGTTCAATTCTGAATCCTTATTAAAGAATTACAATTAAAAAGTGAACTTTTCTTGCTGAATGATCTATGTTGTGTCCTTATCTGGACAATCAGAAAGTCATTGACTAGCCTAGACAAGGAGGGTACAGCTGGTCATCATCTGATTTTACAGGTGTCTTTCCTTATTGTCCTTCTTTAAGGGAGACTCTACATATATGCATGAAAAGCCTTGGTCTCATACTCCAACATGTTCCTTACTGGGCAAGGAACAGTTAACTGACAATGTTTTTATATTTATGAAAGTAACTGAAAGATGTAGTAGATGTATTATTGAAGCCATATCAGAATCACTGCTACTTCTACACTGTCTAATAATTTAGTTTCCCATTTCATCCCTCGGTGAACTGATCATATAATTGCTCATGCTGCAGAAATGTTAATTTTCTTATGGCAACTTTCTTTTGGAACAAGCTTATGTGCTTCATTTAATAAAAACAAATTAAAATAAAAACCTGGGTTTGCTTCTTGGGGAAGTCCAGCTCAGGAACTACTCCCAGTGGGCAGCATGGAGGATTTAGTCCATCTGCACAGCCTACTTCAACTCTACCATAGCAATTTTTGCACATCCTAGTCTGCAGCTGGCCCCCCACCATGTTCCAGGACAAACACCCCATACCCAGGTTTCATGCCAAAACAAAGCCCACATACCTCAAGAAATTTTCATCTGCAATAAACTTTACATAAAAAACCACTGGTTTGTGATAGCCAAATAGATACCCCATGCATCCTGGCTGTGTGCTTTGTAACGTGGAGCCAGCTACTCTGCTCTGGAGGGGTCTCCAAGGCATTCTGCTCTGAGTTGCTCCACACCATTTAGTGAGGAGCTGAAGACCATTTCTGAGAGCAAACAAAATTTTGTAGTGTAGGTGTAGCCAACAAGAAGTCCCAGCTGTAACCCTGCCCCAGTGTCAGCTCTAATTCTTATGCCAAATGAGCAGGCCCTGTTCCTACAATGTTATTCTTGTTCTGGCAGCCTCTGGGACAGATCTCAGGTGTACCAAAATATCTTGCCTGGGGAAGGCAGGTGGCCTAAATCTGCCAGTTCAAGTGGGGCTTGGTACCTCCTGACAAAGCCCTTCAGGTCCTTGCTTAAGGGATGTTCATAGCCACGCTCATTCCTTGCCCACTAGGGACATGAAGGGAAAACTGTAGACAGTAAGAGCTGTTCCACGAAACAATTTGGTTTTGTGGCTTGAAAGACTTCTGCCTCTTCTCACTTCCTTTCATGTGAATTTTTTTTATTGCTTTAAATTCATTCACATATCTTTATGTGTGCATGCCATGCTACATGTTTCCACTCATTTCTTCATTGGCCAAGCCAGTCCTTCAGTTTTTAAGTAGTGATGTTCTATAATAAACATCAAACCCCATGGACACAGCAGGAGGCTTTTGACAGTTTAATTTTATTACACAAGGCGTGAAGTTCTCATTGTGCTCCATTTGTAATTGTATTTTTTTTTTAAACCTGGAAAGGCAATTTTTTTGGTTGATTTCATCTGTTTACAAGCCAACGAGTTATATTCCTTTGGGGTGCTGTAAAAGGCTGACCACTTTTGCAGACGTAAACAAGTGTGGGGATTAACAGGGGATTGAGAGGACATGGCTTTCTGTAAATACAGTAGGAAAACATCCATTTTAAATAATGGTTTTCTTCCCAAGGTGCTTGAGTAGGGTCATGGCACACATGTAGAAAATGGAGATAAACTCTATCACCTCTTTCTTGCCAGAAGGGAAAACAGAGCCTCTGCAGACACAGATCCTGCTGTTCGCTGTGCACAGTAACTAACTTTAAAAATGCAATGAAGGCAATCAGCATAGAAATGTTTTTTCCCAGAGTTAAATGTTAAAATGTGTCAGAAAACTGAATTATTAAATCTCCATCTATACAGATAAATTTGGTCTGATTTAAATAATGTGAATGTGTGTATCATCTTTCAATTTAATGATGATTTGCCTTCCCTTATTAATGTGTTTGAGAGATATTTAAGTACCACTGAAGTAAGTAAGTCTAAAACCAATTCAAATATCTTACTTGAGTCTCATTAATCCATTCAAAATTTAGCCCAGATTTGAAATACCACAGTGCTCATTTTGGACAAATTGTATCTATTTCAATGAGATACACCAATCTCTCCATTATTTATGGTTATGATTTCATTTGCTACTAAAATAATATATCTTTACACAAGCATAGACAACCAGACAATCTTGACAATGTTATTTAAGATGGGGACATTTCAAAGGACTTTTCAATAGGAAAAATCTGAATTATCATTCTGACCCTTTCGTTCCAGGAACACTCTTCTGTGGAAGATCTTGTTATTTCTGTGTCTTGATGGGAAACTTCAGTGCTGCTGGCACCTTCACTCATCTGTCTTACTCACTATGGGCTCACCTGGGCTCAACAGGTCTAAGTTCTCATCATGGGGAGCCAAACCAAATGATTTTGAAGCAGTGCCTTATTTATTCAAAGGCAGAGGGAGGGAGTTCAACAGTGTCACTTCTATATTTCTTTGCAGGTCAGGGAGATCTGCTCAGTTCAAATCCAAGTTTTGTAACCCCAGATGGGGAGAGGTAGAGAAGCCCTGGAGTGCTTCTTCTTCAGTGATGCCTCTGACTGCTACTACCTACACTATGCTCTTGTTTAATAGACAAGAAAATCTGATAGACTGGTTGCACTCTGACTTCAGGCACTTGAGTAGAGAGAAGTACACTTTGCTAGCCCTGGCTGATTAGCTGATGAGCTTCCATTAGAAAGCTATATTGTAAAGAATAATTGATAACATTCTCTCTGATTGTACTTCACCTCAGGTACTATTTTAATTATTTTTTCCCCTCTCTCAAACTCTAAAAGCCTCTTTTCATTTCACTTTATCTCTTATACTTTTATAAAAGTAGTAAGTTGCTCTCAGTTAGCAACAGAGTTCCAGAAGAAGTAGGAGATAAAAGAGAAAAATACTAGATCTGTGAGAATCCCAAGCACAGCCTGCCAGTTCTGGGAAGTTTTCAACCATCATGTAGTTCAGAAAATACGGAACTTGAGTGATATGGCACTCAAAAACCAGAGAATAGTGTAGGTTCTGAAGTGTCTTTCAAAGGAAAAATGGTATCTATTGAAAAGATTTGGAGAGTCAGCCCTAAGAGTTGTTTTCTGCAGTTTTGTTTAACTTAATTTTGACAATGGAGCAGCTCAAGACAATTCAAAGAGGTTTATAATATCTTGTCCCTTCCTTACTTCCCTCGAAGTTTTAATGGGTTCTCTGAAAAAGAACAAAACAATGGAAAGGAGACACAGAAGGTTAGATTCCAAATTACCTAGATAGCATGTTCTCATCCACATATTTCTTTGTTCTCTCCTGTCTCGTGGCTGTTCTGAAGGAAATGCCCTGAGGGCTATTAGGCACATAGGCTCTGCTAGTTCTGTGTTGAAAACTATCCTCAAGTGTGCTTTCCAACCTGAATGAAAGATGAACTTCCTCTGCAACAAGTTTCTATTTCAATGGAGCAGTAAGTTGCATTTGGCATATAATGATCCTGTTGTTCTTCCTGCATGGCAGAGCCACAGAAAAGAGAGGTTAAGAGTTCTGCCAGGCATGGTGGTGATTTGAGTTGAACCTCTCAAGTTCTTGCATTTTTAAGAGAGCAAACCATATATCAAAGCAAGATTTTGCCAAGTTGCCTCTCACTGAGTGCAATATTTTTTCCATTCAATAGCTGCTGGCATAAGATTGCTAAATGGCACCCAATTGCTGTAAGACCACTTTTTCTAAAGCCTCAGTGTTAGCAGATGGTTGAAGTACCACAGGTAATATGTAGCCAAAAAGAACCTATAATGGTATAGGTTACTACAAAAAATTTATTACAAGTCTGAGATGGCTGCATTAGTCATCACTAACATTTCTTAGTCCAGTAGCAGGAAAACTTTTACAACCCTTCACATTGTCATATAATATCAGTCCCCACAGGTTTTTAAAACAGGCATAAAAATCCAGTAAGGCCAGAATTTTTGTAATTCTTTTCTGTCATTCATTTCTTAAATATTTAGTACCCCTTACTAACACTAGGCAAGAGATGGCCACCAGTGCAATATGAAGTTACTTCTGAAAATGATGAATGCAATGGCCATTTTCTGGGAAATAAAGACATTCCTCATGTTTTTGATAGGAATATAGAGTCTAACACAAGTAAATCTTGACTAAAAATAAGAACTTCTCTGTTCCTGTTCAAAGTCTAAAATAAGTCAAGGAAAGTACATTTTTATGTGTGCCTTTCTTCTCCCCATTCAAATGAATAGAAAGACCATCAACAATGGTCAATTTTTACACTCTTCATACTCCCTCACCACCTCTCAGAGTAAATAAGGGGGCAGTATGGCTGTTCAGGGAAAACATTAACAATTCAAAAGATTTGCAATGCAGATATCATGAAAGGAGGAGACTTCTCTCTAGCGGAGTGATAAATATTAAGATTAGATTAGGAAGGCAGAGTGGTAGCCTTTCAGTTCACACCTCCTGCAGCCCACAACACTTTATCTAATTTGCTCTCATCACCAACCCCGTTTATAAATGAAGAAGCCACATACCTCAGTATTTATAGGTCAGAGCTGCAGATCTATTTAGTGGCATTATGAATTCTGTAAATCAAGTCACATCATAAACTATGAAAGGGTTCAACGGCATCACAATAAAAGGAGAGAGAATTTATTGCCAGGTAGCAAAAAATATTATGGATTAGTTTTTTCTCTTGCCTAAAATGGATGTGTTGAACGGGCAGGAGAACTACGATTAACATCCTCATATGAAGCAGAACCTTCTGTGGGCAGCCAGGAGTGATGAGATGAACCATTGGTATGATTCATTTTGATCATTTTTTCCCCCTGCCTGTCTGATAAACCTGCCCTGAAAATAGACAGTGCAGTTCCATCCAGTTCTGCTAGAGAACATGGAAGGGAAAACAGAGACAAAAGATCAGCATGTTAAGGACTCGTATGCTGCTGTGCCCCACTTTTGAAACAGCTTCTTACAAGTCCCTTAGCAGCTGATGATGGGCTCCTCTTTTAGGACATTCAATTTGGCTCCAGCACTCCTCAGGTTCAGCCCCCAGCTGTAGCACCAGGGATAGAGGAATAAATGTAGTGCTTCCCTGCCTCTGAACTGGGTGTATCCACATGCTTTGAGATGCAGTTACTGACAGGAGCATGAAGTGCTGGATTTGAAGGAAAACCTAAAAAGCTAAAATGGTCTGATTGACATCTCCCTTTCCAGACAGGAATTTTTGGAAAAAAGGGAACCAGCTGACTTCAGGCATCTCCTGAAAATTCATTTTAAACTTTTTAGGAGGAAACAACTCCATGCAGCAACAACTTCAATGCTTGAAGGACCATTTGCTGTTGTCTTTTTGCCTTGCAGCAGCTTTTGTCAAGTTGACACAAGCATGTGTAGGGCATGCACTTGGCCCAGGTGTTTTCATTCGAGAGAAAATGCTGCTGTAATGATCTTATTTATAATTTGTGTTGCCTGGATTCTGAGCAACATTTATTGCTGGGGGTCCATTGGATTCAGTACTGCTCTTGAACCTGATTGCACCTTTGACCGCTGGTGTCAGCATTCCCTGCTGGTAACAGGTGTAAAAGATAAGCAGGAGCAGCCATACAATCCAGACATGTATTTACCCCAGACATAGCAATATCCCCAGACTTTTCTATCAATCCTTGTGCCTTCATGGCTAGCCATGTATTACCAAACCTCTGTTTTGCTGGCAAATGCACAAAAAATGAGTGCCTTGGAAATTCCACTGTTTTTAGAACCGAGCCTGCTTCCACCTTTTTGTATTCCCTTTATAAAATGGGATTTAATTGCCAAGAGCAAGGTAGTCCTTACATCACCCCACAGAATGATAGTTGTTGTAGTCAGAAATCTACCACATCTGGAAAGTGTAAAACCAGAAACTTTGCTTCTGCATTATTTGTCCAGTTTTGGTGGGTTTGGACTCTACATTTTTAAATAAAAATATAGTAGTCCTGACCATGGTTAGTTTCAGGGAATGTTTAAGGGAACGTTTCAACATTAGGTTCTTATTGAATGACAAAGCCAAACTGGAGGTTGTCACCCAAATTGGTCACAGCAGAATCACATGACACTGTGGTTTTCAGAAGGAACCTCAAAGCTGATGAAATTAAGCTAAATGTGTACAAGTAGGGTGTGTTATGTCTTTTTTTAACTAAGAAATATATTAAGCAGTGAATATGAGGTACTTAGTAGCCTTTAAGGAAATGAGCCTTCTGTTTCCAATGTGGAGCATAAATTTTATAGCCAATTAATTGTTATTTAAAGAAAGATTCTTTAAATTTAAATTCATGTCTGGCTAAAAGTGGAAATTGTTTGCGAGATACAGCTCTGCAGTAAGAGCTGCTGTGTGGTTATACCAGAACTCTGAGTACTCAGATAGCACATTTGAAAGATCCTTGAACTTTGTTGCAGACCTTGTCAGCAATGAGAGAAAAAATATCTCAGAAGCTATTGAAAGTGTCATTCTCTTTCTTAGTTTATTCTTGTGTTCCCTGGGCACAGAGATGTATTTGGAATACATTAGGCTTTGAGGATCTATGTAGCTGAATGGAAACTTGAAGATGTAAACAAAAGGGAAAACTAAATATTCAGGATAAGACAAGGTGCAAAAAACAAGCATTAAGCAAAAGAAGAGGCAAGAAAATAATTATTTTCAACAGTGAGTTCTCCTAAATCAAAGAAAATTCTCCTAAAAGAACTTGGGGAGACAAACACACTGCTGGAAGCATCCAAAGACAGTCTGGACCTGCATATATCAATGCCATGGTGTTTCAAATGTACCTCAATGAGCAGTCTAGATGTTTGTCATATGTGCACACCATTAATTTTCAAAGAAGGAATTGTATGAATATTAGAAGTCTGATATCAAACCTGTCAGATATTTCTGGCAGGAACTGGAAGACATTATGCACTAGCTGACGGCAGTTGATATTGAGACTGAGTGCTGGTGGTCTCCATAAAAATTCTGTACCCTCAAAAGGAGAGAGCACTCACTGAGTTAGCAGCTGGCACTAGGCTGGAAAGAGATCTTCACATGCTGGTGGGTGGAGTTCACAGGAACCACAACAAAAGAGTCAGCTGAAAGAAGCAATGAAATTCAACAAATTAAAATACACATTCCTGCACCTAGGAATGGAATACTCCATATAACTGTGCAGGGAGTGAGCAAGGTACTAAGGAGCAGCTTTGCCCAAAAAGACCAGGAGAACCTGGTATACAGCAGGCTGAACATGAGTCAGCATCATGGTGAAGACTAGCAGAGACTGGGCTGTATTAGCAAGAATATAGCCAGGAAGTGTTTATTCCCTTTCACCTGGTTTTTGCAAGGCTTTGGGAGGGATTCTGTGTCCGTTTTTGTCTTCCTCATTCAGGAAAGACAGAAGAGAGTATATGGAAGGACACTGGGAAACAAATGATGAATAGAAGGACTCTGAGGGGCCTTGACTTGGTCAGCCCGAAAAAGAGAAGGGAAAAAGAGGAATTTAACTGTTTTCCAGAGGACCTTGTTGGAAAGAATGCTTTCCAAAGGTGCAAGGACAAGAGGTAGAGGTTGGAAGCTTGGCAAGGGAAACATCACATGGATATAAGGGGAAAAGATTCTTCTCCTAAGTGTGATTCAGCACAGCACAATGTTGTCTCAGGATGTCATGGAACAGTTTGGAGACATTCAGCATCTGGTGGGAGAAGGCACTGAATCATCACACCTATGTTTGATGCCAGTCAAAAAAAAAAGAAATTATAAATATATTTGAAATAATGATAATCAAAAGAAGATGGATGAGGAGTTTTTCTCTTCTTGGCCTCAAAGCTAGAACAAGGACTGCCAGTGAAATAAACGGGGGATAAACTCAAAAGTAATAATAGCAACATTTTTTTATGTGAATTATGAAATATTGGATAAAACACTTAAGTTGCAGTTTTAAAATATTGATACAAGTGTCTGGAGAATTACAGGGGTAAGTAGGCTAAGAAGAGCTTTATTAGTTACAGTTCCAAGAAAGGGCAGATAAGAAGAGAGATAGAGCTCCACGTTTTGGTTTTAGAGAAGTTCTAGACATCTGAAGCTCACATGAAGCCGGTGTCAGGGCAATTTAGGCCTCATCTCTCTGCTGCAGAATGTTTTCAACAGGCCCAGAAAGGCATTTATGTTTTAGGATATCCAAAACAATCCTTTCCAAAGCAATAAAGATTGCACATAAGCTTTTATAAAACAGGATCAAGCTTTTCCTATATAAATATATGATATTCAATTTTATATTATATATAAGAGCCAAAAAATATTAACAGAGGCATCAAGTAACAATCAAAGAAATTTTCTTTCTTTACAGCCAACAGCCAAGGTCAAAAAATTTGTTTTATTCATTAAAAAATTTATCAACCCCAAAGTACTAAAACCTCTCTGTTTCCCTTAAAGTCATGCTAAGATCATAAAACTTTGCTAGGATGTATGAGCACAGGTGGACCAAACTGCATCAAAATATCATGTACTGCTTGCAAACATGGCCAGCATGATGTCTGAGTCTATGTCAGAATAAGCTTTGTCTTTGATGTGAACTGGGAAATGTTGACTCTACTGGAGCTCTGGGGCTCAGGAGTGCTTCCTTGTCCTGCGTGGGGTTTTGGGACCCCAGGCCATGTAGATGAGATCTGTCTCCTCAAAGTTCCCTTGTTTCTTGAGGCTGACTTTTCATCAGGTGGAGCCCAGGTGTGGGGATGAGGGAGGACAAGGGCATGATCCTGCAGGTGCCCCAGCCTGCAGGGCTCCCCAAGACCACCACCAAGGGAGCACCCTGGAGCTCACGTTAGGAAGTAAGAGCAGCCACTGGGGTTTATTCCTTCTTACAATAAAAAAAAAGGCTCAATTATTGCCCATTTTAGCAGAGGATTTAAACACACCTGATTTACATATGCATGTACATCTGAAGATATCATGAGAGGCATTTAAATGTAGACTAGGGCCATCTGGACAATTGAAGTATCATTGAATATACAGACATTTCTTCTTTGATTTTTTTTTTGTCTGTTTGGTTGTTTTAGTTTTGTGTTTTTGGTTTTTTTTTGTTTGTTTGTTTGTTTGTTTGCATGGAATTTTCTGAAAGACTGAGCAGTCCAGAATTAAAGAGTAGTTAAAAAGTAATTTTATTAAAAATTACAGGCCATTAGACTTGTATCTGAGCAAGAAGACAGAAAGTTTTGTTCTACTGATTTTTCACTACTAAAAAAGGCAAACTGAAAAAATGAAGTCAGGTAGGCTTTAGATGTGCAGCACAATATTCATAACTGGAATCATGATGAAAGACCACAAAGTCTTATTAAATTTCACAGCACTTTCAAAAACTCTATCATTATCTATTTATGAGACTCATTTAAAGGCCTCAGCAGAACTCAGCATCCGCAGATTATATAAAGAATGAAACTTTAAGAAGCAGTAAATATTCAAATTAATATAAAAACTATAACATATAAAATTCACTATAATACTGCAGTGAACTCTTTGCGGGGTTTCTCAGTCTTATTGTACCATCAGCTCTCTGAACTGTGGTCTGAGCAAACCCAGTTAAATTAAAAATTCAAAAGCTCTTGAGACTCACATTGATATTCAGGTACTTTGGTGTTTGGATGTTCACATTGCACTGGTTTAATTAGCTATCTAACAGCAATCTCCACACTTTAGGAAAGGGAGCACTTGACAAGAAACAGTCAAGAAGTTTGCTTGTGCACTTATGAAATACCCAAATACGCCTTGAAACTAATCTATGCACTCTCCCATCTCCCCTACAAATGACATCTGCTCATACTACAGCCTTGAAACCACTTCCTTTAAATTTGCCATGTGCTTCATTTCTCCTGAATGATACATCTTTTCATAACTGGTGACTCATTCATTTCCCATATGTATTGTTTTTAAAATATCAGTGTCAGGGAAACACATAGCATTATTTCAAGTGAAACAACATTTCTCTGATTTTTCTATTAATGAATGACTCTTTGAAATGATATTAGCTCTGCTGAAAAATAAGACAATTCATGAGATAATTTTATAGCAATTCCTACAGCTTTATTGCTTAACAGTCATGCAGAATTCCTTCACTTCTAATTTCTTTTGCCCATCAACACTATAATCTGGTGCATGCTTATTTTACTTCTGTTATGTCCTCATTTAACCCTTATAAATATCCTTTTATCTTTCAGTTTTGACTCTCCTTGACTTATGAGACTTCTGATAAACTTCAGGATGTCAAAGGTTCCCAGATTTTACTGAAGATGCTCTTATTTTTACAGTCACTCTCCTTGTGGAGGGCATTCCCTGGAGAGACATGTTTCAGGCAATTGGAAGGCTCAACATTAGGACATGTAAATGTTTAAATTATGGCTTGCAGATCAATGACAAGAAATAGGACATCTATTTCTGGTAACATTGTGGATTTATAGTTATGAGTCAAGGCTAATGCAAGGTGAACTCCTCCCTTTATGATCACTGGCACAAATGCATTAGCTCATCCATGAATTTAAAAATCGACCTCCAGACAGTTAGTTGGTAATTTGGCACCTTGCTTTGATTGTATACAATTTAACAAAAGAACATCCAACACTAATTCAACAGTAATATTGCTTCTGCCTTTCAGGAATGATTTATTCATTTGGATATGATGTCCAAATTGCATTTTCTAAAGGAAGGGTGTTTACTTTGTTTGCAGTTTATTGCCTTACTTCTCAAGGACATGAAGTAAGTAAAATTGTTGCTACTGATTATTAGGTTGAATGCAAATATGTCCTGGACGATGGTCCTCTGTACAGAAATCCCTTGGGGTGGACAAGTGGATGGGAGGGTGTTTGTTGCACCATGCTTTCTGAACCTTTACAGCGTACCTCATCTAGAAACTACAGGCCCAGCTATCAGCCATACAAAACAGGCAAGAGTTTTGCACACCAGCACTGCAGACCCCTGTGGATGCACCAGCCCTTTGCACTGCCTCATTCTTGCAGCTGTGCCATGGCCATCTCAGCACATCCAGGGCTCACTGCACACGAGGCTCTGCCTTGCCTGTGTTGAGATCCCTTGTAGTACAGCTATGTGCTGTTTTAGTGTCAGAGCTGTTTTTCACCAGTAGGATAGGCTTGGGTTTGCCTAAATTACAAACATCAATCGGTAAACTGAAGTACAGAAATGTACTGCACTGTTTTCTGTACACCAGATGCCATCCTTGCTGTGGTCCTAGAGGAAAAGGCTCTCCATTCCTCAACATTGCCTGCAGTGCTGATGCAAGGCTTGACTTACTATTTTGTATAATGTTTTTTATTGTCAGGGCAAAACGAAGAATTTAGAAATTGAATCATTGTACTTAAATTTTCACATTAACAATACACTTATTGTTAATTTTTAAATCACACGGCTTAAGTGTTCAAGTATCAGAGACTCCTTACTTTATTGACATTTCAAATGAATGACCTCCTTATTATTGACTCTCTTCTCACCTTACTCTTTCTGTCTGGGGTTTTCCCTAAGCTTAGCCACTTGCTGCCTAAATCCTTTGGAAATTCACTACATTAGTTATTGTCCCTAAGACTGCCTTGGATGTGGGCACCCAAGTACGAATTAACATTCATTCTTATCCTGCTTTGTAGCCATAGCCCTGCTGGATATATGGTGAAGAGCACTTCAAAAGGATATTCTCTAAAGGTGTTTATCTGCTGCACTAAGGAGGTCATGCAGGTGTATGTCTAAGTTGTCTCTGCAGCTGTGAATCTCCTGTTGACTTCTCAGTGAGGGCTCCACTCTCTCAGTGCCGTGTGTTGGGTCTGCAGGTAACTAATGAGAGGTCATCTGAAGGGATTCTGCATGTTGGACAGCAAGACAATTCCTGTCCTGGTACTGAGCTGTTGCTGTACATATTATTTTTCTCTACTGGATGCATGTGAATAGATAAAACCAAGAATGCCATCCAGAGGATTATTGTAATTTTTTGAGTTGTGGTTTTAGTTAGTTTGGTTGGTTGGTTTGTTGGTTGGTTGGTTGGTTGGTTAGTGGGTTGGTTTGGGTTGGTTTTATTTTGAGGATTAGTGCAGAACTCTCTTTCCCTGTCTGTCTCTCCTTTTCTCACTGCTTTTCATTAATTTTCTTTGGCTGATAATCTGTGGGGTATTTCCATATGAAGGTAAGTAGCACTGGGGGTGACTCTCTTTCCCCTTTCTGCTCTTTGCCTTGTCTCTTTTACATACCCTCTTTTACACTGTAACCTTCCAGCATCTGTAGTCTTCCAGTATGCAAAGCCTCTCGCTCCCTGCAATGTGTGTTAATAAATCTGCACTGTTGAAAAGCTTACTGGGGAAATGTGAAACAGCTGTAAGGCAGGGGAGCAAAGAAAGGCTCTGTCTCACCTCGAACCCCCTCTCTTACCTTAGCTGGGATCTCAGACACTACTTGCATCTCCTCATTTATAGTAATTCTAGGTGTTTGCACAACAGAAGATGGGGTGCTCAGATGCCAAAGTTTTGCAACAGAAATTAATTTGCAACACCCTGCCTTGGCTTTAAAGTTCCACCAGCAAAAATTAGAAAATGGACAAACAGTATCAGAGCCTCTTCAAATACTATGGAAGTAGTATCTTGGTTGCCTCTTTGACAGTTTTAAAGCTGAGATTATGGGAAATCAAAACCCACTACAATACCACCCTCTTTACTTTTGAAACATGTATCTTTATTCCCACACATTATCCAGCTTTTTATTGGCAATGTCACTTCTGTGGCCACAGTTGTGCCAGGCACAAGGAGTATGCATTGACAGGACAGGAGGGAGAGACTGAGAGAAAATTTGATATTAGGAAGAAAAATCTTTACTGTGAGAGAGGTGAGGTACTGGAACAGGTTGCCCAGAGAAGGTGTAAACTCTCCAACCCTCCAGGTGTTCAAAACCAAGCTGGATTTGGGATTTGAGCAATCTGGTCTAGTGGAAGGGGTCTCTGTTCATAGGAGGGGATTTAAAACTAGATGATCATTAATCTCCAACCCTCCAGGTGTTCAAAACCAAGCTGGATTTGGGATTTGAGCAATCTGGTCTAGTGGAAGGGGTCTCTATTCATAGGAGGGGATTTAAAACTAGATGGTCATTAATCTCCCTTCCAACTCAAACCATTCTAGGATTCTATGATCTGTCCTGTCCATTTCCTGAGGCAAAACTTTCTCCTGGATCCCTTTAGTATTCTTGTCAGCAGGTCTTGAGACTGCTCTATGAATTGCACCTTTAGCAACTGTGGTAACTGCAGGGAAGTCCTTTTGATCCCCAAAACTCATCTCAAAAATGGGAGAGGAGTAAAGGTAGTGAAAAGAAATCTCTCCAAGAAAGGGAGGGTTCGAGAGTGAAATCCCAGACTTGACTTTGGACTTTGGAATTGCAAGTATGTTTTCCTCATGTTTGTAATTGATTTTGTGCCCTGACGACCAAATGAATGAAAAATTCCCTTCAAAACCTATTGGAGAGAACCTTGATGTCAGGAATAGCTTGCTAAATTATGCTCTGCATAGCTTCATGACAAGGGTATACGAGGAAGGATTCCACCTGCCAGGCACTCACTATATGTCAATAATAACCTAGATTTCCTAGAATACAGCTTCTGTCTTAAAATAGAATTTTAATGTTGAAAGCATTTATTCTTTGCAAATTCAGTTCAATTTTGTCTGCTTGGCATGGATGATAAATTTCCAGCCTCCACAATCAAACATTTATTAGAATTGTAATCTAGTTATTATAATCTAGAAAGGAATTTAGAAGTCTCTAAAAATTGCTGGTCTCCTTAGGCAGGGCCAAAGATGACACTGTCTTTCAGATGCAGGTAAAACTCCTTGTTGAAATGAAAGGCAGTTTCATGTGTGCAAGGATACAATGTATGCTCAGGCTCTGGCACTGCTGTTAGGCTGCTGGTTTAAAAGGTGACATGTCTGATCTGGGATTAAAGATCAAGTCACCAAGCCCCACTTTTCATCCCACTTGTGGGTTGCAAGAAGTCTGTACTGAATAACATTCTCACAACATTTCAGTTTTCTGTAAGATAACTCAACAAATAGTAGTTTGTTATTAAATCATTTGACTTTTATTTCACTGGGGACTGCACTAATTTATAAATTGTAGCAGCTGCATTTTTGCATTTTCCCAGCTGCTACCACATATTAAATTTGGAAATCCTCTGGCACAAATGTAAACATTGTGTTTTTCTTTTTGAGAGCATTAGGTAGGCAAAACTATAGTTTTTGTTTAGAAAATGTGCTAAAAAGTCTTTTCACCCTGTCATTTATTCAAAGTTGAATCTTCTTTTGTATTCTGCCATTAAGTCACATCACAGGCATGTCTAAGGATCTCGGTGGTCTTTTCAAGAGTAATATATTTGATAACCTCACCACTATTTCTAAGTACTGTTCACAGTAAAAAGCTGCATTGGAGTAGTGGTAGAAGTTGAGTCTCTTTCATGGGTCACAAGGCTGTAACACAGAGGGCATGAGAATTATCCCCTTAATGCCTCGACTCACCATGATGCTTGCACCTCTTGCTCTGGAAGCCTCTGGACAAAAAGGGCAGGAGCACAAAAAAGTCAAGCCACTTCTTAGACAAGGTGGAAGAATGGTCCATCATATGTCATTTTAATAGGTAAATTCACCTCCCATAGAGTAATTTTTTTGCTGCCATCTGCAGATGTGCTTATAACATGGACATGGACAAAACTGTTACCAGAAAATATATCCAGATATTATTGCCTGTTAATCCCAGCAGGCTGCACTGCTATAAACTCAAATGTCTGTCTAATCAACTGAAACTAATTAAATAGCAGCTTTCAAAGTCATATTGATTCAGCTTTACAATTCCTCCACTTTTGTAACAAGATAATGCCAAGCTTAATTTTTTTGTATAACTACATGAGAAAAGTGCTTCCAAAAGCTATAATAAAGTCAAAATAAGAAAACCCAGCTAAGGTTTTTGAGTGCCAGAGGTGCAAGTATTGATGGAAAATAGCATTTTCTTCTCTCTCAGGAAACGTCCTACCAAGAGTTCCCTCCAATGTTTGAGACAAAATTTCTTGGTAAAATGTGAAAGAGTTTGAAGTTGGTGGACTGTTTGAGAAATTTTTACAGCTGTTTTTTTCGTGAACAAAAATCCATCTTCATCTCAGATCTTGTTTGCCGGACAGTAACCAGTGGGGAATACTGCTACCTAGCAGAGAGGAAAGGGTCTAATGGAGCAAAATTTAAATTTAGA
Organism: Passer montanus; assembly: GCF_014805655.1. Classification (NCBI taxonomy): domain Eukaryota; kingdom Metazoa; phylum Chordata; class Aves; order Passeriformes; family Passeridae; genus Passer; species Passer montanus. Next base: position 22,337,106 of record NW_024367707.1, read on the forward strand.
ACCCTGAGAGTATAATAACCAGAGGAATCTGGCTGTCATACAGGTTTGCTGCTTCCACAGGTCAACATTGCAGAGGGATCTTGGCAGAAGAGTGCTTAAAACTTCTCCAGAAATGTATGCTTTTACCTTAAAACCGTAGGCAGTAGGTAGGGACAGACTATGACATTTCTGTACAGAGAACCATGTGCTTGTGTAAACAGAGAAGGTCTGATGAAGGCGGTACAATAAAGGGTGTAATTTGTGTAGGGTGACAGCAGAGCAGAAACAGAGACAGGATAGCTTAATAGATCAATTCTCTCCTCACCCTAATAAAATTTATTCTCATAAAGAGGTTATTTTTTCAAGTGGCAAAAGATTAAAGAAAATGTCAAAGTAGAAATCTCCACAGCTTGCACTTCTAGAAATATAAATAACACCTAAATACGCAATATATAATAAAAATATAAAATATAACATGATATACAACACAAAATGTATAATTTATATGATATATTATGTATGAATATATTACTTATCACATATATCTTTAAAATGTACTGAATATATTAATAGTGTATGTCAGATATATATTACTCTAATAGTATATAACATGTATTGTATATTAAATTTATACATTCTGGAAGGAATCTTTCAGGACATTTTAGGACCAGACTCAACAAGGGAAGAATCAACCAAAATTCAGTCCAATGTTTTTTTCTCTAATATTTCCTTTAAGTGACAAATGCTGTAAAAAGCTATTTTTATTCAAACGAATAAAACGAACCTTAAAGAATTAACAATCCAGTAGAAAATAAACGTGCCATTCTATGGTTCTATGATAATGGATGATAAAAATTGTTTTCTGGAAAAACCTGTTTGTCCCCTCAGGAGGGGACTGGACCCATGTGCAGCTCAAGGCAAAGGCACCTTGGCAGACGGGTGCTTCCCTGGCCATTCACAAATGCTGCTTTGGTGCTGTGGATCAAGACAGAGGGAATATGATGTGCTAAAACATGGAATCTGTAGAAAATTCAAGGAAGAGAGAGTATCCAGGATGCTGAGGAGAGGTAAGAAATCCACATCAGACCCTTCTGGGCTATAAGAACACACCCTGTGCTTTTTGGGATGCAGAATGTCATACCTCTTCTGCAGTTTGGTAATTAATGCTTTTTCCTATAAAGTATTAGGGCAATCAAACCTTTATTGAAAAGCCCTGACAATGCTGAAGAATGCTAACATTTCCTTCAGAGCTTTTTAAAGATAAGATTTAATTTTTCTCGATTCCTTTTCAAATCAACATTTCCTTGCTTACTTGAAAATAGGGGAGATGGATGTTTCAAGCAATACTCCAGCTGCTATCTACTAGTGCTGTGTAGGCTAAGGAGGTTTTTTTTTTCCCCAAACCTCTTTGATTTATATCATGTACTTAAACAGTCATTATGAGTGAAGCCCAGAACACGAGTCTTCCCCCATATCAGATTGTTTCAGCAATTAGCCTGTAGAGTCATCCTCCCATTCTCAGTTTAACATGTCAGTGATTCATATTGTATGGTAGTATAGAAACTGCAACAGGCAGGACAGGCACATGAACTGCACTGTGGCATTTTCATTTTCTGAAAAATACCGTTACCCGGGATTTTTCTCCTGGAAGCTGAGAAGGCTCAGAGAAAAAGGAAAACAATATTATCTCACTTGATTTTCATGTGTTTTGCTACTTTGAAATGTGGTTGGAGATTGTTTATCCAACAGGTGATGGTTTCATTGGTTTCATATGAATTGTTTTCACTTATTGGTGAATTAGGGTCAAGCTGTGTCTGGACTCTGGAGAGAGTCACGAGTTTCTTTATTATCTTTTTAGTCTTCTGTAAGTATCCTTTCTGTATTCTTTAGTATAGTATAGTACAGTATTCTTTAATATAATATACTATCATAAAATAATAAATTAGCCTTCTTAGAACATGGAGTCAGATACATCATTCCTTCCTTCATCTGGGCACCCCGCAAATACAATACTGCACCACACACAGCCACCAGCTGACAGAGCCCTGGCTCGCTCCAGGGTCCCTCCCAACACGAGCCTGTCATCTCCTCACTGTCCTCTCCTCAGCTCCTCATGGCCTGCCCTTGTCCCGGTTGCACCTCCAGCCTACAAGCCCTCATCTCTGAGGTGCTGACCCCGTGGTTCCAGCCCCTGGGAGGGCGGGCACTTGGTGCTTCGGCACATGGGCAAAGTAGCTGGAGAGATAATCATCAGAAACAAAATTTAAAAGGAAGACAAGAAGGCTGTGCTGACTGGACATGTGGACAGAGCGGGACTCAAATAGCACCAGCCCTATTTTTCCTCTGTTTCACCTCTGTTTTCCCATGCTTGTTTCTCCTCAGTACCACTTGCTCCCTTGCTTTCACCACCTTAGTTCCTTTCTCCAAATATCCCACCCAAAATACTCTTTGCCAATAGAGAATCTTGTTCTTGCAGGCAGTCCTTCCCCATCTTTCAAATGACCTGAACAGAGTCTCTCCCATGGACTCATTTTGAGGGGTCTCACCCAGCTCATGGGGTGGCTGCTCCCAGTGACAAACAGAATGGGCCAGGGCACAGGAATTCACTGGTCCCAACTGACTTCATGGAATTCACCTCCCATTCCTACCATGGGCCTCCCTGCTCCTTCTGCAAGCCTTCTTTTTTTTCATCACAGAACCCAGCAAACTTTTGAGTAGACCCACTAGAGGGTAGAAGCATGCCATGACCATGATTATCTTGGCTGGCCCTCAAGGAGTTTTATGCCTCAGTTTTCTGCTGTCTGGAAGCAGGCAGTCAGCAACCCTGAGACTGAGACTCTTTCAGGGAGTGGGGAACACTTTGTTCATGCCAGTCATATGTAGGTGTTTGAGTTAGACCCACAGCAGCCAGCAGCCTGCAGCCAGCAGCCATCCCACTATGGTTTCCTTTGGAGAGCAGGACCAGCTTGTGATCCCTCTGGGCAGAAGGGTAGGAGAAATTCCACCAGAGTCAGGAAAATGTGTGGGAAGAGGGTGGACTGCCTGAAGGAAAAAATAAGGCTCGAGAAGAAGGCAGTAAAAGTACTAAAAAACCCCATGTCTTTTCATACAACTGGGAGGAAACAAAAAGTCCTTGGGCATCATAAAAACCTGCTATCAGGAAGCAGTCTTTGATAACTTTTCAGTATTGATTAATCAGTTGCTGTGTTCATTTGAAACAAAGCCTGTGGCTTGTTTAGGACGTGGCAGCATTGTAGCTTAGTAGTGTTCAAAATACCATATCACTATCAAGGCTAATTTAACACTGATGAGATCAATAGGGTTCCTAGGGCTAGGAGTAGATGAGAAACATGGCTCATTACATGCTGCTCTAGTTCTCCAAGTGAAGAGAAAAAATGTGCAGTAGGGTGAGAGAAAACAGACTTGGAAACTGTGAAGTCCTGAAAAGGAGGCAGGTGCCTTTGGCTTGCTCCCCTGAAGTGGCATCCCTGAAACAGGGATAGAAAACTGGGAGAGGTTCCTTTCTATAGGTGTTTCTAGAGGTTCCTTTCTATAGGCACACTTTCTCAGGTGTGCCCCTTGACTGGAATGTCCTTTTTTGGCTGTTCTTGTCAACACTTGTTCACTTTCCCATTATTCTCTGTCCCTCTACAAAGCACACAGAATCCAAGTTTTCTCTACAAAGGTAAGTCTCTGTGCAAGGCCATTATCTTTGGTGATACCCATATAAGCATCACTTTTATACAGAACTGCTGGATATTGTTGGTTAAGTATTACCTCCTGCCATGGAGCTCAGAGTTATGACACAAAAACACCTGGAGTCTTGAAAGAGGGAAGTGACAGTGCCCACACACTGAAGTGCAGGCCAGGTTCCTGGATGGCATGCCACAGGTGTCTGCGCCATGCCTAAAAGGTGAAACCCTTGTCCCTTCTGGGAATTAGGTATCTTTGCCAACCCTGATGGAAAACATGGACACCCAAAAGCAGTGGTATTCTTTGGTCAAAGTATTAAATGAGGTGAAAGGAGAGTGTGTGCCTTTTCATCCTTTAAAAAGGGAGAACCTAGTTTTGTATACCAGCTTAATAATTGAACTAGCAATCTATGCAGCAGACAAATAGAGTGCTCAGCAAGAAATTGAGAGCAATCAATTCCCTTTTCTCCCTGCCTGAAAAAGTTCAGCTTAATGTTGCTGCATCATGGTCAGTCAACAGTGACAGTATCACATTCCTGCATATGCCTTCTTCCCCTAGTTATGATTTCTTTTTCTTGCAAGTGGCGCAACTATAGCATGACAGACATGGATTGGATTTTCATTCTGTCTCTACCTCTAGTACCATCCTAGAAGAGCCCATGTAGTCTTTCCCTCCTCTTACAATAACTTTGTCACTGTGATGTTCGAAGGCTAAAGTTTGGTTGAATTCTAGTAGTTTTTAGGTTAGAAAAACATAAAGATGGACAGCCTAGGTCTTCTGGTCTCTATCAGAGGATGCTGATGCTTCCTGAATAGCTCCAAGGGTATGATAAGTTGACTGAAAAGCATTGAAGGGTTTCACATGGCAAGACTATTCCCTTCTGGTTTGCAGGTTCGTACCCAGCCTGTCATTGCAGTGATGAAGAGGGAGTTTTGGATGGCCCCTGAGTAATTTATTTGGGAAGTGTTTATTTACAAATTCCTATCTGGCATATACATCATCAACAATCATATTTCATGGTAATAGGAAAGACACTCTGTGTAATTATCTCAAAGAGGCAGTCATTGCCTCCATTTAGAGAAAGGATGAATTATGAAAGAGGACAGGCTCTCCTTTCCAGAAACACTACTCCATTCCATGGTAAAAATGGTATAGTTCGTGTAAGAATCTTTTTACTTGAGAAAGCCAGCTGAAAAATGCATTTGGACCATGATTTCTTTTCAATTGCTAAACACTGTTGCATGCAATGGTGGCAGTCCCAGGAAATATAATATGATAGTTTTGTGCCTTGTTAGAGATGCTTTATTTCTCAATTTTTTTTTATCATCCCATTTAACTTTTCAGCAATGTCACACATGGATCTGGAGACTGGACTTTGACTTCAGGAGCCTTTTTTAGCAAGCATTATCTAGCAGGCTGCAGGTGGGCTCAGCACCAAAGCTTTGCCTCCCCAATAAACTCTTGTCTCTCTACACCTCCTGAAACCTCAGGAGCTGTACTGGAAGTAGCAGTGGCTCTTCTCACAGTCACACAGAACCAAAGAAGCCCACTCTGGAGCAGAGCCCCACATCAGGGAAATTGCCCTCAGCTGAATTATCTGGGGGTGGCTGGCGGCTGCATGCCAGCCCCTGCTCCCTCTGCTGCTGCCCTGCCAGCTGTAAACCCACAGGATGTTGTCTACGTGGTCTCCCTGTCTGAAAGATGCTCAGCCTTCCCATTCCCATCATCCTGTGTATGTGCCTGTTCTTGGAGTCTTTCCTCCCCACTGCAGCCCCTTTTCAGGCCATAAGCATAAATATAGAAGAGTAGGGTCATAGAGACTTATGATGCTTTGTGAACACTGCAGCCACAGCACAGTATCTTGAAAAAGAAAAAAATGTCCTGGAAAAATTAACAGCAAATTGAATATGGGGATGTATGCAGGGGTGTAAGGCCTCATACTCTCAAGAATTTCCATGGAAGATAACTTTGAATCAAATAACACAGTCAAAGTTCAAACCAAAGAAAATGAGCTCAAATAAAAAATGAACAGAGCTCAGCTAAAACTAGAATCAATAAAGAATTTAATGACCTGTTCATCTTAGTATCATGTAATTGAGCCCAAATGGCATTTAAGCAGAAAGAAAACTGGCCTTATGGTTTGTTAATAATTACTCACATTCCAGTACAAGCCTACAGGAGTGTTCCTTTAAATGCATGTTGTGTGTCAGCATTAGTACCTACTCCAAGTAAGGGTAGCTGATGAACTCCAGCCATGAAAGAAGAATCAAGTACAAATTAAATATTTAATGGCTTTAGCAAATGCAGTGGAAGTAGATACATAAATTACAGGAAAAAAAAATCCCCAAAGTAAGGAGAACTTAATTCAGCAGCAGCCTTGTTTAAGCATTTTCAGTCACTTTTAGCTTGGAGACTTACGTGATAATAACATTTCCAGTTCAGGAGCTTGTGAGCCCACATTTTTCAGTAGGTTTTCATGAAGCAAAAGGTAAGTACCATAAAAAAAGTGCATCGGATTTATCCAGTTGTGTGCTTTTGGTCTGCAAATAATTTCATCTACAAGTTTTGAGACTCATGATATCTTTATGGAAATTAGCCAGTAATACACAAAATTATGAAGCATTCTATACAGCTGTAGAAGGGCATTTCCTCAGTTAATTTTCAGTGATGCTTAATGGAACTAACCAAATAATAACGCACAAAATGCATAGGACTAATTAAAGAAAGAAAATATTTTAATTTTTGAAGAAAGACTAGGTGTCTGCCTGAGATGTTACTTTTCCTGCTTATTTCTGTCTTTGCAGGCTAAGAGGATAGTGATGAATTGTGCAAGGGGGAAGAATTACTTATATTGCAGTGGAGTGGGGTTCTTTCCTCTTTTTTTTTTGTTTTACAGGTTTCTGTGTTTGGTCAGGACTGAAGCTCTCTGAGGTTAGCAAATCTTTGTATTGATTCCAATTGTTTCTACCAGGGATTAGCTCTGCAATCTCACAGTGTCACTGGAGGTTTCTGTGTTTGGTCAGGACTGAAGCTCTCTGAGGTTAGCAAATCTTTGGATTGATTCCAAGGGGGTTTCTACCAGGGATTAGCTCGGCAATCTCACAGTGTCACTGTTTGGGCTTTCTTTTCCTTTTAGAAGAATAAGTGAAGTCTCAGGATATAGGGACATGCTAAAAAGTAATTAAATTACAGCCCCATAGCTGGAAGGCTCTGCTCTCTAGCTGAGATAAAGCAACTGACCATGTTGGCTTTCAAAGCTCATTGGAACATGAAGTACAATCAATTATTTAAATCAACAAGAGTCTTAATGGAACTGTTAGTGGAATATCAGATTTCAGCCATCTGTGACATCCAACATTTTGCATTTTGAATCACATTAAAATGATGTGGTAAGTGAAATAGATGTTGTGACATGAGATCATGATCAGCAAAACATTTTACTTCACAGTGTTTCACCCAAGGAAGATAGCTGGTTACCACACTCTAGCTGGAGAAAAACAAACTTCTTGTAAAGAAGGCAACTTTTCCAGAAGTACTAATTCAATTGTTGTGCTTATGCAAAGGTACCTGTGCCAAGGCATCAATATTTTCATTCCACTGTGGACCTCAACAATCAATGATTGTATCTGCAGCACAGCTTCTCTCTTTCAATCAGGCTTTCAAGGTTTCCTTTCTTTGCTCATTACGTAGAATTAAACATAATTAAAAAGATAATCCTGCAGAAACCAGGTGACTGCAGTTTCTAAAGACCATTATTCCATTAACTGATGTTTCTCTTATCATGAGCCAGTTTTACGAGATGGAGGGCTGATCCAAAGAAAACATTGTTATTAAACAGAATTAGTGTTATCAAATCAGATTTCTATTACACTTGACTTTCCGTATCCTGGAATTTCATGCAATGCTCATTTCAGAAGACTTCACATTTCTGTTAATGTTTTCACTTGAGGCATGAGGATAAATAATTTTTATTTATCATTTGAACGATTCTCCATTTAGATGAACTTTGCTTATCTCTGCTTCATTTAATAGTTCTGGATTTTCAATCATATATGATATGGACAACATCTACCAGGAGTGTTTTCCAGCATTTCTCTCAGATACAATCCTCTCTGTTATGAAACACTTCTGTCCTAACTATATTAGCTGAAAAAAAGAAAAAAAGAAAAAGAGGTGAGAAGTGCTGAAGAATCTTCATATACAAAACCCGGGGGTAGAAGCCCTCAGCAAAATGGCTGATCTGATTTTAGTCTGAGTGACAAGGAGGAAATGGATGAGAAATGAATGTGGCATGTAGTTTGGCCAAGTGAGAATGTGAAATGGTGGAGATCACTATTCCTAGGAAAGAAAGGCATAAGGCCAGCAGAAAAATGTTGGAGAAATTCACACCTTTTCTGAAGATTTGCAAAGAATTGACCAGTAGATTGGTTACTTAGAAAGTTTATCTGAGCTGCTTAAGAGTTTAGGTCCTGGGGACCTAAGACATCAAAGTATGAAAAATCAAGAAATCTGAATTTTATATTGCAGTCTTGCAGCTTATGCTGTGACAAATGATATGTGTTTGATTAATTAATACTATAATTATTTTTACTTTAGTTGGTAGTAAAAGGTTTTGTTTTCTTTAGACTTGTTTTAAGTACAATGGAGTTAGGCACCTTTCTGGTATTTCCTGAGTATTTCCAGTTCCTCTCCTGACTGCTATCCTTTATGGAGACTTTTCTACCCTGTCTTGTACAAAGGCATCAAAACCAGCTCCTCCTTCCAACATAGCTAACATTGGACTGAAGAAAAAGCTTTACATCAATAGTCTGATGTGGGTTTTTGTTCCAGAAATTTTCTGTGGGTAGAGACAATTGTCAACAGTCTTGTCATTAGGGCTCTCACAAGAAGCATATTATATATAAAATAATTATATTAAACCTTTTATGCAACATTAGGAAAAAAAATCTTGCAGTTCCTGCATTGGGACTACTACGTTGTTGAAAATCATCTAGCATTTGTTCATGCTGGACCTGGAAATGCTCTGGAAGTGCCATATTTTTCTCCAGCATGTCACATTTCTCTTGAAAGAATTTTTAATTGAACTTGCTACTGAAAAAAAGCCATTTTTAAAAAATTCTAAGATATAGTTATTTCAATTTTTTTTTCTGGAGACACTTCAGACATCTCCAAAACTATCTGGAAACAAGGAGAAGTAGGTGTTTTGTGACTAGACTTCTTCCAAACAGCAACAGTATAATTTAACTATCTGTTTTTACTGCATAACCTACATAATCTCCAAAAGTGTGGGCGCTCCAATCAAGAACCCTTGGTCTAAAAATCACAGATCTTTGAAGCAGTGGTTAAGGTAAAACTGCTGTCACTTGTAGCTTCTAATTCTACTATCTAAACTACTCTCCAAAGCTTCCTGTGTTCCTAAGGAAGAGTTTACATTCTCTTTTTCAGGTGCTGGATGAAAACACTGGATGTGAAATGATGGCCCATCTCAAAGCACTGACAATGCTGTCACTAACCAGGATGGAGCTCATATTCAGAGTTCAAAACATGTCAATCACTACTAAAATGCATGGCTCTTCTTAAGGTCTTTCCTCAGTGGTGGCACTGATCACAACCTGTCACACGAACATTATCCTAAATCCAGGGAGGTCCTGGACATGCCAGGGACTGACAGAAGTTCTGCCTCTTGATATCCAGCATGGGAGTAGCCCTGAAAAATTTGTCTTAAATGTAGACATATCTCTGTCTAGGACTGAAAGTAAGCACAAAAACATTAAAAGATATTAAGGGAACTACTGAAGATGCCTGGCCATTGAATTTGGCATTTTTATTGAGCAAATCTGTGAGTGCTAGTGCAGCAGGACTAGTGAATGCTATGATGTGCTCTGCTCCCTTGAGGCCTGGAGGAGCAGCCTCTTGCAGCATGAAATGAAGGCTTCTGTGTTTGAAAACGTAAGTGGGTTCCACAGAGCTATGTTTTTGCCTTTCAAGGGTCTGTTCCACAGATTCACCTCAGCGGAAAGAGAGTATCACTCTTGGTGCTTTATTGGTTTCTCTTCTGGAAACAGCAAAGAAGTGCTTCTGCTCCTTTACTCCACAATTTTTCTGGCTTACACTTCCTGCAGCCTTTCCTCAGTGCCAGAAAATAGGTATGAATCAAGACTTCATTGATCATTTGACTGTTGTTCTGGTCAAAATGGAGGCATTTTTTTCCCAGTTTCCATTCCCCCCTATCTAAACAGTCAAGGAGAGAGTCTACCTGTTCAAGTTGCAAAACATAGAGGAATGGGTCAGGAGCAATCTTAACTTTTTCTGACAGCACCCAGTAGGATGGGTTATAGTCTGTTGCCTGGATTTAAGCATTGCCATGTTACAAACACTGTATGTCATGGAAATTTGTCTGAAATAAGATTAATTAAAAAAATAAAAAAAGCAACCTCAACAGCATCTTTTATTTTTCCATAATGGATGAAGAAAGATCTTTATACAAATCATTTGCCATAGACATAAATTAATGTCTAACACTCCTGTCCACGAGAGAAAACAAATTTGCATGAAGCACTTTGATGTAATTGTTAACTGACCCTTTTCCTGCTTCCTTTAATTAGAATTTCATATTTGGTAAAATGTATCATTTGTTTCTGACTGCTATGCACCTAAAGAGGAGGGAGAGAGTCATTTTAGAATAAGCATTCACACCTGGTATATATATAGCTAAACACCCTACATCTATTTCATAGCTAGCTTGAAGAGAGGATTAAAAAAAAAAAAAACGATGAAGTGCTGCACCATTTATCTGACTTTTCAAAACAGCTATCACCTATTTCCATAGTGAGAAGGAGATGGAATAATAAAGTGTAGGTCTAATTTATTCATCACTCTGTTTTCCTTCTCACATTGTTTATCTAGAGACCTTCTGCCATCTTTAAACTATCAAGAAAATAAATAGAGGATTAGGGTTCCTATAAATTAGTCTCTTCCCTAGACACATTCCTTGAAAGGGGGGGGAAATACACAGGAAGGCTGTGGGCTCAGCAGTACTACTGCCTGTCTCAGCTGAGAGCTGGTGAGTAGAATGGGTGTTAATGCTGAGAGGGATCCTCCCTTTGTGCCACAGTGTCATGTTATCTTAAAAAAATACTCAGGCCAGCTGTGCAAGCCCCCATGTGGGCTCAATTGTTCTAAAAGAGCTGGGCACCCTCCTGCTTTGCTGCTTCTTGTGCTTCCTCCCCTCTCGCATTTCGTCCCTGAGATAAAACCATTTACTATCACAGATCATTTCATTTGATTATTGCTATTTGCAGCCACAGGTTTCTTCCAAACATAATTATTAACCTGTGTTGCTCTCCAGAAATAACTGCTGCTTCAACAATCTCCCACTGTTTCCTGCTTCCCCTGGACTCTACTTGGTAGCAACTGAAACCCAGATCTCCTGGAAGAGGTGGAAGGAGGCTCAGGACACCTCAGCAAACTATATCTAAAGCCATTACCATGGTGCCTCTTGTGCAGCATAAGCACTCAGCACAACAGGTTATTTGAAGGCTGATAACTCAGTGCAAGCAGAACACCTCTGAAGCCCATCTGCCATCCACTGAAGTGTCAGGAGCAAGGCCGCTATCAGAGGGACTGAGCTTTTGGGATTAAAAAAAAAAAGCATAGTAGACTGTGGTAATCATGAGTCCAAACTGTCTTAATTGCCTCTCGTAGATAAGTCTGTCAATTATAATCTTTTACCTCTGTTGGTAAAAGATTAAGGACAATCTATTTTGCGGGTAGCCCAGGAGAAGAAATCATGAATGAAACTGCAAAAATGATGAAAAAAGTGAGGGCAGAGTCCATTAGCTCATGAGGTTTAGAGGTTTTTCTTTATTGTGTGTAATCTGTAGAACTTGTCTTTGCTTGAAACCTGAAAGGGAAGAAGGTTGACTTCTACCACTTGGCTGGACTGTCATTAAATCCCACTGATGAATTGTCTCCATTATTTTCCCACCTCATGAGTGCAGCTGAACATGGAGGGAAAAAAAAGGTAAGGAAAAGGGTTTTTGTGAATCTGTTTTGGTCAGCTAATAGACAAAGATACTGCAAGATTTTAGCTAATTGGAAATACCACATGCTCTTGATTGCACTCATCCCCTGAGAAATCTTTGTTAGCTTTCCAGCACCAGACTGTACCACTTCATAGCAGGTTAAACAGTTCTTGCAGATTTTTGAGGATATGTTTGTAAGCTTTGTCACCAGTGTTGCTCCTCTCCACTTGAGGCACCTGCTGTGTTTTCCCTGGATGCTACCTTCAAACAAATTACCTGAGTGTCATAAAAATACTCATTTAGAATGAACCAAGTATATATATTGCAACATAGGAATGGTGGCTCAGATCTCTGTGGGAATTTGTCTGCTTTAGTTCAAGCTTTACATCTCAGACACTCCACAGTGGCATGAGGACATTTCCAGGGGAAATGCAGCATCCTACAAATTGCCTTCACAGTCCTCCTATTCTTAGTTAAGAGGAAAAATTAACGAGGTGGATGACAGTCTCTTCTCCCAGGAAACAAACAATAGGGCGAAAGGAAACGGCCTCAAATTGCATTAGAGGAGGCTTAGATTAGATATTAGGAAAAAATTAATTCACTGAAGTGCTTGTCAAGCACTGGAACGGGCTGCCTGTGGAACTGGTGGGGTCAGCATCCCTGGAGGCATTTCAGAGACATGTAGATGTGGCACTTAGAGGACATGGTTTAGTGGTGGACCTGGCAGTGCTGGGTTAATGGTTGGACTGAATGATCTTAGAGGTCTTTACAACCTTAACAATTCTATGATTCTAAGGCCACTCAAAATCTCACACAGTGCACAAGGCAAGAACACAGGGAGAGAGAAGAATTAATTTCACCTCTGAGTTAATTTCCCTTGGCTTTTGGCATGGCCAGAGTAAGATGGGCATTCACCCAGGCTCATTGGGGGGTGAATCAGCTCCCAAATGCTTCTGAAGGAGCTAATTTCTTTTAATTGGCAGTACTGGGAGCCTTGGCTCCTCACTGAGGAGACAAATTACATGCCCAAAAATAAGTGGGATGAGAAAATCTGAGCCAATGAGCCTGAGGACAAAAACTTTATCAAATGTTGATGCAGGGAAAAAAAATTAAAAACACACAAGGCTTTTGTAAAAAGTTGCCTTTACAAATTGGTCAAGGGACTATATAGTGTAGAGAAGGCAGTTCCTCTGAACCAGCTGTCTCTCTGATAAGGCTTCTATGAGCCTTTTATCTCCCTTATCTCCCAGTCTCTAGAAGTTGCAGTACCCAGAGCTCAAGTTGTGCACATACATTTCAAAGTCTGACAGTTTCATAAAGTATGTGAACAGTAGATTAGGTCTTAGGCCCTGAAATGAGATCCAGCACAATATGAACATAAAATATTTTGGGGTCCTGATTGTAGATTTTCTGTGAATCTTCTATCAAACACTTCTAGAAAAACTTCACCAGTGCTTTTAATAAATGCCTGCTTCAGATAGACTGGTCAGTAGATCCCATAGATGACTACAATACAAAAATATGCCAACCAACCTTTCCTGCAATTTAAGAACATTGAGAACATTTTGAATGTTGCTATCTCTTTCATGGTGGTGTAATAGACCCCCATTCACAATTACAAACTTTTCAATTTTTTCCTACTCCTATTTATTGTATAAAGTCTTCTCCTTTCAGAAATATTTACAGTGAGATTTTTAAATCCAAGTTAGCACTTTTCCAACATTTTGTTGCATATTCACAACTGTTTATGACATGATGCCAACTGCTGAATTAATTATTTAGTGAATATTTTGTGTGACACTTTAAGGAATGTGACAAAAGTGCTGGCTACAGACCCTATTTTAAGATCTCTTATTAGCAAGTGCTAGAAGTACCTCCAGGTATGTTGCAATCCTGGAGATTGCATAATACAACAAAGGAAGTAGAGTGACAAAATATTCCTGAATTTCCTTGTAAGATGTAGGAAAAGAGAACTGATTGGGATGGACCTGTCCTTTGGTAGCTTGCAATGAAGAAAAACTTTTTAATCTAGCTAGAAAAAAGGTAAATATCCTACTGGCGCATCTTTACGCCAAGTCTGGAAATACTGCATGAGAGATTCCACTTTCCAATAATGCAATTTCTTCTTTTCTTTCCTCCCCTCAGTTATTTTATAGCTTATTTCATATAAGTATTGCAATTAGATAGTGCAAAAGCTTATTCAGTCGTCTCTTCCAAAGACTTGCTGATCCTGTGTTCCCTACAATAAAAGGCAATTCCTAGAAAATGCAAGTTTGGCTCACTACTGTACCAAGGATCACAGAGAGCAGACCTTCCACCATTCCACATAGGCACCCAAGTCTCAGTCTAACACTTCTGTGGTCTGCAGCTTAGTTTTTCTCACTCTAATTGCATCCCACTGCCTCTGGCTATAAAGTTCCACAGCTTTACAGAATCTCTCTTCAGACTTACTGTCTTTATGCAGCCCCAGTTCAAAACACAAACTGTTGATTTCTACTCGTCCAAAGCTACATAGATTTAAGACAAAATATTCTGAATGGGGTAAGCTAAGATGGGATTTTGAGATAGGAAGCTGATATTCTCCTAAGTGCTGAGAAGTACTGCAGGCATTGCTTGGATCTCACCACTTCAATAAACCCATTGGTCAGCCTTTGGCTATGAATTATATTTAGGCAGCTACAACATTTTCAGCTTTCTCTCAATCATGTCTCTAGGGACTGACACTACAAAAGTGGACATCAGAATCCAGTCTCCTACCTAAGGAAGCCGAGGGTGAGGACACTGTCATCACTTTCTTCAGTTTCTTCATGCATCCCAAACTTTTAGATCTCTCTGGAAGAGAGCACGTCAATTTGAAGTAATAAGTTAATTACATATGGTAAAAATTCACTTGACCTGGTTGCTCATTTCTTTCCAGAACTGGTACTTTTCTTCCAACTGATGTCATTCATAGCCTGAAAACAAGAAAAAAAGGCCACTTTTCATTAATTTTTTTCATTTTCAAGTTCTGATGAATTTCAGTCTATCTTTTGCGGGTGTCCCTCCTGCTTTTGAGAGTTTTCTGCCACAGTCTGCAAGGGAGAGTCACAATACTTCTTGTGTTGTGAGAGGTGCTTAAGGCTTAAGAGGTTCATACATATACACTAAGATTAATGTAATAGATTTATCCATATCTTAACTCCTTCATCAATGAAAGAGGATAAAATTTTAAGATAAGAATTTTTTCTTCTTTAAAATCCTAACATGCAAACACCTGGAAGTCAAAAAGTGTACAAAAATATGTGCAAAATTAAAAGGTAAATCTTAGTACTAACAGATTTTGACCTCTGTGTAAATCTGAACAAGCCCCTTTTGGACTGAGGGCCAGACAGGGTGAGAAATAAAAGAGACACTCAGATAGAAGACAGCTTTGAAGTTCCCAGCATTGAGTATTTTAAAATCAACACTTACCTCAATTCCACTGTCTTGAATGTTATCAAAGTGTAACTTTAAAAGATAGTTTTGCACAGCGTAACTTGAAAGGTTTCTGCATCCCAGGAATAAAGATGTTTAGAAACAATCTCAGCAGCTTAGCTCGAAATCCCTCATCTGTAGACATCTGGAGTGCGAAGAGATATTTTTAAAAAGTCAGGAATTTGAAACTTTTGGTAAAAAATACTCTTCAAATGTGAGAACAGCAACTGTGAATGAATATGTAGAGATGAAATCCTGTCGCAGCCACCAGCACTGTTCCTTTAACAGTTATTAGTATCTCAAAGAAAAATAGGTTTTCTCTGTGACTGGGGGGTGAGATCCTCCAACAGTCCAAAGAATGGCATTGATCAAGAAAGAGGAAAAAACCAAACCAAGTCTTAAAAGGAACAGGTAGCCTGCAAATATTTGATAAATCTCTGTAAAACTTTCCCCTCAGTTTTTTGCAGTACAAAAAGAAAATGACAAATTGATTTGCCTGGCAATGTCCCTGTCAAAAAAAACCCAAAAAACCAAAAAAAAACAACAACAAAAAACCACAACCTCCCTGTTAAATAGTTCTTAGGATAAACTAGTCTAAGAGGTGCCTTGCACAGCCCTGGTCTTGGCTGCACCATGATGACAACATCCCTCTGTTAGCACAACACTTGATTTCTCCCACATACTCTGGTATCTCCGTGCTGGCTCCATGCTGTGAGCCCACCCAGAAAGTTTTTAATGCAGTCTTTTCTTCTTGCCATATCTGCTGGGCCTTCTTTGTTCCTGTGACTTTCCAACATGATGGACATATTAAACAGCTGGTTAAATATCTGGTTCATATTCTACAAATAAAGAAAAGGTGCAGAGAGAGCATAATTTCCCAGGAAGCAGGCTGGGATATCATTGTTAGTTCCACATTATTATAGGCAAGCAACATGCACTTGTTGCATAATAAAGCAAGGACAAATATTAACAGCTGCTACCAGAAGGGTGTTGTGCTTGCAATAATCAGAAACAAGCTGCTGATGGGCTGTGTAATAGAATTACAAACCAGTAAAGAAAAACTAACACTCTCTCTGACAGGTTGGTGTAGGTAGAGATGAGATAATTATGACCAAATAAATACCACAACAATAAAAATTCATAGGGAGGTCAGCATCAGGCAGATGCAGCCTGCAGTGCAGAACTAATGAGCAAGTTGTTGGTAAAATTTTACTCTCTTTGGCTGCAAAATGGAGATTAATTTGCTTTGTTATAAGACACAGGCAGTAAAAACATCGCAGGCCTACAGATGCAGTGCAGAGATGGTAGAAGGAAATTTCTATGTCAGATTTGTACTCTTCAGTTATGTGTGAGGCTTTTGCATATTATTTGGGAATCTGAGATAATTAATAATTAAGATTTATTTATATTCTACATTACTTTCTTTCTCAAAACTGATAAAGATGGGCTTGCTCTCTTCTTTTCTCCCTCTAGTATCCTCTTTTCATCTAGACATATCAATTAATGAATAAATATTCTTTACTCATGACCCAATTTTGTTTTTTGGGAAAGTGTAAAAAATCATGTCAAAGAGCCAACATTTTGAGGTCCACTTGTTCTCAGACCAGCTCATCTATGTTTTGTTGTTATCAGGTGTGCAAAACTTTTCAGAATCATCATAAGTACATAATGGCAAGAAAGCCAACTCCTTAGCATCTGACAAATGAAGAAGGATTGTACCTACACCATTCACCTGCCCAAGGCTTTGCCTGTGACAGACCAGGCTGGGCAGACCTTACCAGGCAGGTTACCAAAATCACAGGGTGATTTAGGCTGGAAGTGATTTGCCAGGGCCATCAAGTCCAGCTTCCATTTGGACAAGTGTTGGTTTCCATGCTAGCACTGGTGCTGCAGGAACATGTTACAAGATCTAGGAATTTCAAACCAGCTGTCTCTGCACCTGGATGCTCTCTCCCTGCTTTGTCCTTGTTTCTAGCTGTTCTTCTTGAATTCTAGGGGGTTTTGGGTCCTCTTTCCTCATCTCTTTAGTTTGCTGCATACCATGAATAAGATCCCTTTTTACTCTAGTAACATCAAGTCTACCTTTATGCCACTTTCTTCTTTGAAGCTTTTCTAGGTATACTGGCCACAGCTATTATAATTTTTATATCTACTCCATTCCTTTAGCTTTCCTTGGTGTATTTCTTTTAGACTCTCTTTAGATCGGAAATAATTCAGGGCAGTATGTGTCACATCTTAAAATCTCTGCAAAATGTGATAGGATACCAGGCTATCATCCAGTAAACCAATAATTATGAGGATAATGATTTCTTTCACAGCTGTCAAATTACTTTGACTAGAACTCAACTTTTAAAGATACAGAAAATTAAGTGTTTGCCTGAACTTTCTGTCAAAACCATAAAGTTTTAAGTGAATATGAATTCCATTTTTATCATTATTTTCACTCATTTATGTAATCAATGAGCAAAAACATTAGATATGCAAAAAATATTGTGATGCTGTCAGTTTAGAACTAGTTTCATACTGTTAAAATAGTGGTTTATACTGAGTCTGCTGTAGTTCTCACATTGCGTCTTACTAGCACCTGCACTTAACTGCATTACCTTAATAACATTTCCTTCTGATCCAGGAATTTACCTTTTTTCTCTTTAAAAGGTTTATATTTATATCAGTTTTTAAAAATATATATATTTTCTACCTTAACAATGTGCTTCTATTTATGTATTTGTTTTTCCCATAATCCACTGCGTAATAGTTGAGAATCATTAAGTTCAGGCAGTTTTCAGGAGTATTTAATTGTAAGAGTGTACTTACAGAAATATGTCTTTGCTTTCATGTGTGTATTTTCATTGAACTTCATGAGCTGGTTCCTATATAATTGAGAAAATTATAAGGTCTATAATGTACATCCATAGAAAATATGCTTGAATTCATGAGTAAGGCTGTTTATTACTCAAGTTATCTGTCAGTCTTCATGGAATAATTTGAAAAGCTTGAAGAAAAAAATAGCAAAAGCTGAAGCACAAACATTTTGTTGCCCTTAAGGAGGATTTTGTACAAAAGCTGAACACATCTGCCTAATAATTAAACATTCATCATTGTACAAAATACTGAGGAATCACTTCAAACATATATGAACACTGGCTTATTCTAGCAGATGAAAGCATATTTTGCTGTTTTCACAAATCTGATCAGCCATAAATCATCTTACATAACACTGCATAGGTACATTTCATTCTTTCTTCTTCTGTGGTTAGATGCAGGATCATCTCATTATACAGTTGAGCGAAACCAGAAGAGGCTCTTCACTTTATTATAAAACTCACAGTTGAAACCTTATTTTTTTCTCCTCTTGTTTCCAAAAATATATGTAAGCACAACATAGGAAACCTGGAAAACCTCAGTGCTGTACTCACACCAAATTATGTGTGTGTGCATTAGTTACTTGATGACTTTGCAACCTATAAGCACTGTTGGAGTTGTATATGGTATTTGTTCAAAGCCTTCAGAAAAGAGCATCACAGGCAAACCCATTTCAGGATGACCAACTCATGATCTTGTCTGGCCTTAATATGTTTATTTTGATTTCTGCACTGCTCAGGAGTTCTGTCCATCACAAACATCCTGCTTTGCTAGCTTTGTTGGGTGACTAGTCACATTATTGAACTTGGTTATGTCTTTTAAAAACATTTAGGTGTCTGTTTCTAGGCAGAATTCAACCCACTGCAACTTCAGAAAAATGACTTTTCTATATCCAGGGTGAGGAAAAGGCTTTCTGGTGCCTAATTTGGTGAGAGGGTGAAACTGGAAATCCTGACCAATGGTGATGGAGTGATTGAGATGGGAATGGAGAGAAGACTCTTCCAAACAATATACTCCCTTCTTTACTATCTTTGGTCTAGTTCTAAACCACCAAATTAATGGACTCCCAGAAAGCATTTCCAGGCTCTGGAATGAGTCTCCTTTTCCAGTCTGGAATGAGTACTGACAGAGTGGGCCAAATTCCTGAGCACAGCTCAGACCACAGCATGCACAAATCATTACTCCTGAAGGGCAGTGTGCATGCAGGCACCATGCTCTGGGGAGTGAGAGCATTAATAGTGGGCACTTGGGCTCTTCTGTGCCATTTGAGGGTGGTTGTTAGCATATTTATTTACCAGTATATGCACAGTCCAAATGAGATGTAATCAATGAATTAAGTAGCACCAGTTCCTCTTCCTTAGCCCATCTCTTTAATCAGTTAATGAAAATTCAGTAAGAGCTCACAACTTGTTTTTACACTATTCATTTCTAGGCAGCATACCTAATTATTTTTTTAAAATTTTCCTTAGCATACTATCAGAATAATTGTCCAAATCATTAATTTCTTAGATCATAAACCAATCCAGAGATTCCTAATAACACATTATTTAAAAATGAGATCTAACTGAAACTGTATTGTGAACTCATGTCTCCTAATATTGGGAAATTACTCACTGGAAGATCCTCTTCGATTTCAGTGAGGCTGGGAAGGGAACAGTGACATGTTAAAATAAATAAATTTTCACTTTTAACATTCTTATTAAAACTTTTTACAGCTCCTGTATATTAACATGACCCAGTGTTAAATTGGTATTTTAGATGAAATTGGTATTTTAATTAATACTATTTTTATATGATTATATGTATAACGTCATATAATCTCTGAAAAATGAACACTCTCTTCAAGAATTAAATCCAGCAATGTTAGATCTCCTCAGAATAAAAAACAGTAAAAGCTAGATCATTATGTGCCTTTTAGAAAATAGGCATGATACTGGAGCATTACTGGATTACATTTGAAGCATAGCACTCTATATGTATGCAACCAGGTAGGCAATTTAATTATTTTATTTGCTGTATATCTAGAAAAGCTTCCACTGCTTATTTGTTAAGTCAAACAACTTTTTCAGTATTCCACATCCTTTTGAAACTGATTATGTTGAGCCCCATCAGTCAGTGTTGAGTCCTTTACCATTTATTGTGTTTACAAAGGCTGCTCTGGAAGCTGTCTCATGCTGTAGCAGAAGAGAGGCTTCAGCCTGTAAATCTCTTGTTAGTTCACTTTTAAGACTTACATATTAATACATTATGAATTATGCTTCAGGATGGCATCATGTATTGCTCTCCAGTTCAAAAAATAATTTATCATCTAGTTGTAGCCACCTCCATAATCTTAACCCAGATGTGATCTGCAGTGTATTTATTTGTCTTATAACTCACTTGTAAACAGACAATCAATCTTGGTCCAGCTTAAAAGCTCCAAGGCACTCTAAAGGCAACACAAAGATTCTACACGTAATAATATTATATCCCCTTTTTGTCCTAGATGAGAACATTACTGAACAAAATATTTTTGAATGTTTGTTGCAGAGTGGTTTCTTTTGTTCTTAATATGCTCCAAATATCTGGATGTAATAAATCTGCATCCTTCCCAGAAATTTCTGTACCTGTACCTGGAAGATAAAATTTTTACAGGAGCTTTTAATTAGCATGTAACACCCACCCCACCTCATGCTCTACATGTCAACCTCATGATTGACTAAAAATTTGTATGTGATTTCTAAAGCCCCTTGCCTGCACCTCTGCTTCACCATCCAAATCCACCAAGGCCTTCAGTCTGGATTTGGGTTTTATTCTGGCTTCTTTTTTGCTGGAAGTATTCCAGTACACCATACACATGTATATGGAAATTTGACCTTGCAAACCTAGAGTATGTATCCAGCCATGGTTCTCCTGAATGCATAACTCCAGTGAAGGAAAATCCATGAAACAGCTTCTTCAGTCCATGGAAGTTGCTTCTCTCTGCTTGGCTACCACTGCTTGGCTACCACTCCTCTTCCTCCTCTTCCCTTCAGCTTCTTTGTGCATTTGGGATTGACAGTTATACAAAAACAAGGAATAAGTACCTTCAGGAAATGGATCACCTTTTTTGGGAATTTTTGTTCATTCGTACTGTAACATGATGCTTTCTAAAGCACAGACATGGTGCAAAACAAAAGCATACATAGCAAATTTTAATTGCATTTAGCTAGTGCCCACCTGGACTAGTCCTGCTGTTGGCACAAACATATGCTAATATCTTTGCATAATCCTAGAGAAACAACCAGTATGCCTGCATTAAGAAATGGATCTCAATATTGTATTATAGATTTGACTCTGCTTCTTTGTAAATTTGCATTTCTTCCTTCAGTTACATCAGTGTAAGAGGAGTGATAGACTGAGTGAGCAGTAGCTCACTGAACATTTCCAACATCTACTGAACCTTAGCTTCTTTGCTTCCTCTTCCCCTTATGTTTCTGTAAGGCCTGCACAGTCTCTATTGGAAACAGGAAATTTGATATCAAATCTCTTAATATTTTTATCTCATAAAAAATTTGACGGTATTTAATAAGAAATATGTGACAGTTATTAAAAACCTGGTGCATGTTTGGGTCAGAACTCATTACTATGCACAAGTGTACACAGTTCCAATATGCAGCTCCAAAATTTTGTTGTTGTTTTGGTAGAAAATGCTCTTGGAAGTAAAAGAATCAGATAAATAGAAGGTCAATTATATACAGAATTATTAAAGCAGATTGGGTTTCAACCTAACATTTCATCTATAAAATGTATCCTAGAGTTATAGGAGTAATGTTCTGTTATTATGATAGAGTCCTCTTGGCAGTACAGCACAGTACTTAGTTGGAAAAAAAAGCTCTTTTTCATTTTGCTCAACCAAAGGAACTGCAGCAGAACCTCATTTAAGTACCAGGATCAGCCAGAAACCAAGGGTGCTTGGTGTTCTTTCCATTCCTGTGAACAAAGGCACAAGCAGCAGTACTGAGCTACCATCAGTGCCAGAAGACCTTCTTCACCTCTGTTCAAAATAAAAGCTTGCATTTGGAATTTCATCAGCTGGAGCAGGTTTTTCCTTGAGTTTAGTTATAAGAGACCAAGAAGATGGGTGAACAGTTTATGTACTTCTGATTTAAGCATTTAAATACAATAATCACACTTGACTGAATAGAATCACTTTCCTCCATCATTAATCATGATGGAGGAAAAAGACCATTAATCATTATGGAGGTATATACAATATGCTGTTCTCTTATTTTAAAAGTAACAGAGCTGAATTCTCACATACAATAAGACAGGGTTGCAAACGGCCTAATACACATTCTCTGTGTAAATTCAGTGTTCATTGATGATTACATTGTTTCTAAAACAAAATAAATGTTAAATTTCCAGTATGAGAATATTTTTTTAATGTCGAAAATTAAATTTTAATTTCCATCTCTGCTTGAAAATAAGAGATTTTTATCTCTTGTGCCTCAAGTAAAGGGACAATAATCCCTGTTTAGAATTAGCAAAATAGGAATAATAAATGAGATATTAGTATTTTGATCTAAAGTTTTATTACCTTTTTTTTATTACTGACTGTCTCTCTAGAAAGAAGTTCAACTTATTTGTACACAGATGACACATGTTTACCTCCCTTTTTCTTGTGGTACCATATGGCTCCCTTATGAACGTTACGTCTGCTGAGGGACTCAAAAATGGAACAGATGACTACTGGAAAATTAGAAGGTATTTGTAACTAATTCCTGAGATTTTGGTGGAGATGTGCCACTGTAACATTCTCTCCACCCTCCATTTCCTAAAAAAGAAGATACATTAACAGGAACTCTAAGGTTTATGAGAGAGTTTATTCTGTTTACCACAGGGTTGCTATATTAAAAGAAAACCTGTAGAAATGCATAACCATTGAGAGTGGCTTTAGAAGTGTTAAAGGCTAAAAACATTACTTGAACTATATTCTCACATTTCTAAAGTTCATTTATAACTGCTTTTCAGAAATCTCATGGGGGCCTGTCAATAGTTTGTTTTTTTAATTCAGGGAAAAGTAAATGGTTGATTGATTCAGTTGGTAGTTTTAATGTCATATGAGGAAGGCAAGCAGGCACATGTAAGTGTAAAAATATGATCCAATAGCAGTAACCAACCATGTTAAAAAAAACCAAAACTTAATCTCTTGAATAGTGAGAATTGTGTAAAGATATTAAAATCAGCTTGGTTTTTTATCTGCAGGTCTTGGTCTTGGAAAGCAGTGGGAAGAGACAACAATTGGATACCACTCAGAATTGTCCTTGGGAGGCTCCTAACTGGCCCTGCCTTACAGCAACAGGCTAATGCCGAGGGCAAGTCATTGAGTAAACAAAGCAAGGATACAGGTCACAGCATTTTCTGGGGCACAGCTTACATTAGAATGATCAGAGAGTTTATTTACAGAAATAAAATATGGTTTTCTCTCCTCGGTTTCTGGCTCCTTGTCTGCCGTCACGATAAATGGTGTACAAAATGTTCCTTCAGAATTAATTTTCTAAAACCAGACTATTACTGAATGAGTAAGTTCATGTGGGCAGTTCCAAGGGGACGAGGATTTTACCACCCCCCTCCAAAGATGCCTACAATCCAAGGAGTCTCTTAAGTCATATCACAGAACACTCATGAGCCTTTCCCCTGTTGTTGGCAGATGCAAGTTTATCCAGAGTGTTGCACTGGAAAACACAGCATTAGGTAGAAGTAGTAGAGCCTGAGGACAGAGCAAAGACAAGCTGAAGGAGAGAGGATAAGCAGAACTACACACTGAAATCAATAGCTCTGTAAAGGGAAAAGAGATATCCAGCAGAGCTTTTAATTGTCAAAAAATTACAGCTACTCTTATCAAGACTAAAATATTGTAGAAGGATGGCTGCAGCTATAAAAACAAAAGGCTTACTTACAGTGCTTTTTTTTTTTTTTGGTAATTAATAATGCTACAATAAAATCATCAGGCAGATAAGAAGACCAAAAAACCCAGCTTTAAAAGGTTAATGAGTTCAGTATCACACAGAGTAATAAAAACCTAAAAAACATTCACACTTGATACTGAGACAATATTATGGGACAGCTTTTGTTTATACTGTGGGGAATTAATGCTTGACTTTATTAAATTCTATTTATATGGTTTGTATGGTTATGTGTGTATGGTTTGGATCTTTCACTGAGTAGAACTCTGTTCTGACTTGCTCCAAGACATGTAGGATATCAGTTCAGTCCTTTCTGATTATTTTCTTTCCCTTGTTTAGAACAACCGAGTTTTATGGCCTATTGCAAGACTTGTAATTTGGCTTTGATCTTGTGAAAACAGAAGATAGATTATGTGAACAGATATTACTGCTTTTACTTGTGCCATTTCTTTGGTTTGCTCAGAATGATAAATATTAATATTTTGAAATAGATTTTCATGAAGATACAGAAAAATTGTTTGGCAGTTCATCTTCTTCTTGTTCTATCAAGCGTCCGGAGCCTCTTCTTGGTGGGCTGTCAACATCTCTTCCCATCACACCGTGTCATGGTCAGAGGTAGCACAGCTTCTCACCTGTGGGGCAGCAATACTCCATCCTCGTTACAGTGCTGAGGCTAGGGGATTTATGAGTAGGACTTCAGGTGAATCCTATTCTCCATCTTTGCACAACCTGGAGAGCAGCAGCTAGGTATTGATTCTCACTGCAAAGATAAGCTTGAGAAGTTCCCACCATAAAAAACAACATAATATTTAAGCCAAGAGTTATTTTACTGCTTCAGAACAGCTCAAAGATGAAATTCAGACTGATCCATTCCAGTGGAGAGACTATGAAAAAGGTGCAATGACACAGAGATACCCATTCTGCAGGAGGATCAGACTGCATGGAGGAGAAGGAAAGGATTCTGATGACTTGAAAGACTAATTACTGGATCCAGCCTCTGAAACATGCTGTGTGATTTTAATCAGATGGAGCAAGACTGGAAAGAGAAGGACATCATGCAGTTAAGAAAAATATAGATCTATTTTAAAAAAGGAAAATACTGGGGAAAAAACCCATATGGTAGAGCAGAATTACAATAGAGCTGAGTCACAAAAGACCAAAAATGAAAAGAGTTTCTTGAAAGGATGTCTTGGTCTTTCCAAGGGGTTGACCACAAAGAGGATAGAAATAAATTGTACTATAAAGAACTCCTGTAGCTGCATGGAAAATTTTCCAAAATAATTTAGAGGTCTTTTGTGTGCTTGATCTCAGAATGTGAGATAAGGTGTGCAGTTTCATAGTAGGATATTCTTACACAGTCCTTCTCATAGATTGCTTGGCCTCTCCAGAAAAGGGTAACTTAACAATGACTACCCTCTGAAAACCTTAATAGATATGAAGTCCTTTCTCAGTGCAATGAATTCACTTGTTTAACTAATGCTCCACATGCACTTCTCACTTCTAGCAGCAGAGTTAGTAACCATATTCATCCCTGTTCGTGCTCCAGATTCCCAGCAGTGCTGTACATTTGCATTCTGAAGCCCACTCATTTAAGGAAGAGCAAGGTGCCATTTCTATGCATAACAGTGGGCACAGATGTCTCTGACTCCTCTGTACACTGATGTCTCCTCAGCTTGTAAGCATTTTGGAAGAGTCCGAGGTTGTCTGACCCAAAGAAAATGCATCACACCAGACCTGAGGCGTCTAGAGTCGAGAGGTCTATTTCACAATAAGCAACTCTTTCTTATAAGCTGAAAGTAAAAGACATCTGGAGAGAGTGGTTCACCTGGTCTACTTCCAACATTAAGGATGAAATGGACTGCAATGTGGAGAAGACCTGTTTGTCTAGCAACCATAAAAGGACAGAGATCAGCTGTAGGTCAGGCTTCATATACTTGAATGAGATGATGACTTATCACAAGATCCTATTTCTACAGTCAATGAGGAAAAACAGGCACCTCCAGAAGGTAATTCTCCCGTCAACTTAGAAAGGTGCATTTTTTCCCCCATTTGCTAAAACTATGACCCCCAAAACCAGGTTCAAAATGGAAGCCTACATGTTGGATAGCTAAAAGAAGTGACATGACTTCAAGGGAAGGTGAACATATTTTTTTTTCCCTATATGGGTTTATAACAGGAATCTAAGACTTTGTGTTTTTCTCAGGATTTCTACAATCAAAAAATTTGCATGTTCAAATTAATAGTTTTACACTATTGCAAAACTTTACTAAATATTAAGTGATTGTTACTTTCTTTTATAACCTACATGGTTATTAACATAATGGCATTAGATCACTTTCCCTCATTTATATATTTTTACCCACACTTTAAAATATAATTCTGAAATACAGTGAGTAATATAACAAAAAGTTCTGTCATAAACATTCTCTGAGTGAGAAAAGATGTTGGACTGGCCCAATGCTGAAAGATGGAAGGCAGTAGTGAACAGAGGTTTACACTCATGTCTCTAATGCAATATGATGGAATAAAAATCCATCGTCATTTTGTGGATGGGTACCCAGAGAACTTGTGAAACATGAAAGAAGTGGCCTTTCTACTGCATCTTGACTGCCTTCTTACCAAATATAAAAAATTGCCAGAAAAGTGTTGTCAGACTGAAGGGGATTCAAAGAAAAAGGGCTACAAAAGGGTGCTAAGGAGTTAAGTGCAGTGTGGTAGAACTAGGGAAGACAAAAGTATGAATCTAAGGAAGAAAGGTGTCAGAAGCTGCACGAGAGATCCACCTGGTCTAGCATGAAGTGCCCTATCATGCACATTTTTTCCTGGGCCATTCCACTCCTGAAAATTAGCATGAACAGACAATAAAATGGAAGAAACACTCCTTTATAAATTAGAACAACACAAATCCTTCTCTGGGGTACCAGCTACTGCTCTGTTATCTGCTGCCTAATGGGATTTCCTCCTGTCAATGAAGTAGCAGTTTTTATGACTTTTATATTTACTCCACTGGAATGATTTTGGCTTTCTACCCATTTTGTTCCTCCAGTTTCTCTACCTATATGAGACATGCATCAGCAGCTGGATAACCTCTTTCTTGCTTGTAAATGAATAGTACATTGTCACCTTTTAGCGTCACTGTGGTTAAAATCATAATCTTGCCCAAAAGGCACAAACACAGTCTGAACTATAATGGGCAGGGTGAAGTTTCAGTGTATTTCCTGGAGGCAGACTAAGACTTCACTCAGTGAAGACCAGAAACCTTGAAGGACTTGTGGATTAATTGCTTAACTTAGCAGGCTGAAGTCAATGCAATAGTCTGATGGTCTAATTTGAAATCCATGCTTTTATTGATGAGTTAATATTATGATAACATCAATATTATTTTGTATTTTTACATCTGGGTTTGGTGAAGTTTGGGGTGGGGGGAGGGTAGGGAATGTTTTGTTTGTTTTGTTTGTTTTGTTTTTCTAGAACTGAAGAAGCTGAAGTGTTCTCCAGGCTGAAAACCTGAAGTTGACAATATGGTGGAGTTGATAAGTACTGAAAGAAGAGAAGAATGAACAACTTCTCTAGAAGAAAACTGAAAATCAAATTTCTGAGAACAGTTTATTGCATATTGCTACAGAACATAAATATTTCCCAAACAGGACCCATACTGGAAAAAAGCCAGAAACACCGCCTGCAAATATTTACAAAAACGGGTAGGCATCTCAGCAATCTGAAGTCATTGACCTTTTTCTCAATACAGCAAATGGAGTGTCTATATAAGCATTTAAAACTTAAGTGTCTTGGAAGATATGCCTAGACTTAAATATGATTATTGGTGTAAAGAATTACCAAATCATTATAATGCACTCATTTATATAAATGTCACGTAGTATGGTTTATGGTAAACTGTGAAAGGAAGTCACGTAAAACATATGACCAGACAATCACTTCAAAAGTATAGCTAACACAGAACTGATAAATTGCACTGATAAGAACAAGAAAAAACTTGTTACAGAAAGGGAAGTCACAGCAACACATCCATATAAATGCTGGTGAATAAAAAGGACCAAGAGAAGAGCTGTCTTGGATTGGATTAATCTGGCTTAATTTTGTGGTCTAATTTTGATCTCCCTTAGTTCCTGTTAGTGCTGACAGAGATCTAGTAAACAAGCAGTGTTGTATACAAGGTGGTTTATACTGTGGCTGGTTCAGACCACTGAATTTCTCCTGTCGTAGATAGTTTGCTATTGACTATGGTGGAGTCAGGCCAAGGCGTTGACCTTGTAATTCACCAGGTTAGGAGGAGATGAAAATAAAGAAGAAAGGAAATGGTATGGACTGATAAACTTATACTACAAATATATTATAAAAGTAGTTATAATATAAAAATTTTGAATCAAAATATAAAAAGCATACTTGAACTTAACTATGCTGGTGGAAAATAAATGTGCCTCTCCATTTGACAACTGTCTGGAATGCCAACTGCATTTTACCCACCAATTTCAATAGAGATGTGATTATATGGCTAGCTCAGCCATCAAATTTTTAATACAATTTTACATTTATATAATGTGCACAATTACATTTTATATAATTATAATTAGATCATTTTATATTTCTCTTTTGTCATTGGCTATATTTTATTAAAATTGAAGTAGTACCACAGCTTCATAAATCTCAGGAACTGTTCTTCATTTGATTTGCTTTTTTAGTATTCCAACACATTAAGACTTTATGCATTTTTTGTAGCTATTCAAAAAGGAAATAGGCTTTTGAATGACTTAATAAAATTAAATAAATCATAATTGCACCATTAGGTTGCAGAGCAGATTAGTATTATGAAAGCAACTTCTCTTCTAAAGATAACGTTTGCCTGTTATAACTTGAGATTTCATAAACCAAATTCAGACATCCCCAGGTGTTTGATTGATGACAAATAATTTTCCTGGAAATTCTGTGAATCATAGAATCATACAGTGGGTTGGAAAGGCCCTTAGAGATCACCTAGTTCCATCCACTAGATCAGGTTGCTCAAAGCCTGTTCAACCTGGTGTTGAACACTTCCAGGGATGAGTTATTGACAAGTCCTCTGCTGACACCACAATTTAACCTGGTTAAGGTTAAAATGATCACATATTTTTTTTTAATTATCTTGTAGCACAGTCTTTAGTTTTTCTACTGTCCTTCCGGTTGTCAGAGTGAATTGTGTGTCCATGTATCAAATTCTGTTATCATGGGATGAGGACTAGAGAAGAGTCACATCTGCCAGGTAAAAACCTCAGTATTCATCACCATTCCAAACTCTTTCTAAGGCAGAAGATAGTGTGGTTGAAAATAATCCAATTTGTAGAATGAGATAGGTGGTGTGGATTATCTGATCCATGCTGTATACTTTCCTCCAGAGAGTGGCTCTAGCCTCAGACCAGACACAGTGACCACCACCAGCTGAAAAGCATTTGGTACATTTTGGGAGTTCATCTCCTGTTTAAGCCATCTGAAAGGAATCTGTCTGCAGGCTTGTGAGATTTGTCCATGACACACAGTGAGGAGGACAGCCAGGAGATCAACTTCCAAAGCACACCCCTGACTCAGCTTATATGCTAACACAGATATACCCACAAAAGACAAGCGTTACACCAAGAACAAACTAGGCCAGTGAGTGCCTCAGCCTCTACAGATACAGAGAGGTTGCATGGGACTCTACAAGTCATAGGTTTGAGCTCAGACATCTACCTCTTGTCAGAGTCTGCTTTAAGTAGCCTCCATTCCTCAGGTGTAAGGTGAATTTGATGGTACATCTCCCTGTTCAAGGGAAATTGTGAAGACGAGGAAAAAATCATGAATTACTTAAGAGGCTATGATGATGAAAAATAAAGTTAGACTATCTTTTCTAACAGTACAGAAAATGTTTTATTAATAATTTTTCATGTTCACTGAAACATTCCAGGACTAATAAGCCAGGGAAAAAAAAAAACTAAGGGTAAATTACCTGAGGGGAAAGCCATGTGCAAGGATGCAGATCAAGGTTTGCTGTGTTGCAGATCACAGGGAAGAGCTGCACGAGGGACCAGCTTTGAGTAGCACCAGTGTGAGGCCATGCTGCTCTTCTGCTCTGCCTGCTGAGACCTCTGGGCCTGGCAGATCTGGAAGTCTCATGTACACACACTGATTATTGCCCATGGCAACAGGCATGAGACCATAGCCTAGAAAACTGCTTATTTAGGCATTGCAAGAAGGGTGTTTTCTTAGGAAAAGGCTGAAAATTGTCAGTAAGCTCTAATTTGTGGAGAATAAATTTCCAGTTCACTTTCTTCCAAATGGCTGATGTACTTTCTCCTACATGGAAATATAGCACCCAGCCCTAGCTAACAATTGCAACAGTTTGAACAGTGTACAGAGCAGCAAGGGACCAGACATTATTTTACAGGTTCTGTGAATAATAAGACATTTAAGAGAGTTTCCTTGCAAGTAATAAATCAACAACAAGCAGGATTTAATTCCTTGATTTATCAAAGTTACATTTACAGATCATACAAGTCAAAAACTTAATTCTGCTGGAATTGTTTCTCTCACTGAGATATTTTGGAAAGCAATGTGCCCTTCAGTCAGAGATTAAAACAGACAACCTCTCTGTTAATTTAAATTTACCATACTCATTTGCTAGGCTATCAGTTGTTTTCATTTTTCTAGACAAGCAGCTATTGTTCACCAGCCTGTGCACTTGAACTGCAGATTTTGTCTGCATGAAACTCATAATTCAAACCACAACAGAATGCAAGAGCCCATTTGGAAAATGATGCCCATCAGGAAGACATTCATTTCTCTGCATGAATTTTTGGCAACACACTATTCCTCATAATTTGTACTGCAACTGTTCTCATTTACTGGCTCTACAGGTGTACCTTTGTGTTTTCATTTTTAACTGTAGGTGATTAAGGAAGGAAAAAATTCCCTCAGTGATAAGTTGTCTATCCAATATTTGTCAGATTTCCTAGTGTTTGACTTACAGCTTTTTCAGTCTGAGTCAGCTTGACTATTGGATTAATGAGAAAATTAAGCACCACCAACCCTGGGTCTTGAAAAGATCATCAGACTGCTATTTGAATGAGTGATTACTATGATCTACAGCCGAATGTGACCAAACCAAGTACGATACCTTCACAGTATATAATCTATATGACAATAAAGGGAAAAGCACATATTTGCAAGAGTGAAACTTCATTACCAAAAACTTGTCTGTGCCCCTGGTCTCCTTAAAAAGGGTTATTTAAAGATTCTGTGCAGGTTGATTTGGTCACATTTCTTCTGTGTTTGTACTCAGAAGTTCCATATTGAAAATAATGGACATATATCAGAAATAACTTTTCCTTGTGATTTGTACCAAGGAAAAAAAAGGATATGGAACTAAATAAATACTATTTAAAATGATTCCTAGTAACTTATTTACATGATGTCATGGACAATCAAAAGGCCAAATTCAAATGGAATACCTGCATGGGGGGAATTATCAAGTTGCAAGTACTGAAATTAGGGGGTTCCACTGTTGAATGTGTTTCTACAGGCTCTAGCAAAGACAGAGTCTCAGGAGGATGAGAAAAAATACAGGCCACTTTTTTCTCTGGAGTTCTTCTAACTAATATTTGAACAATTTAAACTTCTTTTGATTCAGTTATTATGGGTGCTTACAGTAAAGCAGCCGATATCTCTCCATATATTCTCATTGCCTAAATATAGAACTCTTGAGACCTACCATGGGAAAAAAAATTTACAAGGGGACATGTATCAGCAAATGTGAATTAGCGCCTTAAATAAATGCTGACACAGCTATATTGACTAATTACAATTACCTGTGGGGGGAATCATATTTTGTGACTAGATCATGTTCATACCCATCCCAGATGCCTCCTGCTGAAAATCTGTGTTCACTTTAAACAATTCTCTCTTGGGAAGGCAGATGTTCCAGATCAGTGCAATTACACAAGAGAGAAGGAGAAACATAAAAAGGAACTAGTCTTCAGAGAAATGCAGGCTAGATGTTGAGTAGGGGAAAGATAGTTCAGACCTGCATCCCAACCAAGCTTTCTCAAAGGTTATTCAGATAGATCATTTAAAGCAGAAGGTTCATTGAAACACATACAATTTGCATGTTCCCTTCACATATTTTTCTTTTTCTTTTTCTTTTTTTTTTTTTTTTGTCTTGGTGGAAATGAAATGGTAATCTGAGCAGCAAATTACTTTGATGGAAGTAATGCACTGGAGTACACTTCAAAGCAGTGATTTTACAATAACTTGCAAGCATTTTAAGTATCATATTTGCAGCTAAGTCACAGGTTATGTGGAGGAAGATTTGAGAGAAGCATGGGAAAATCCATCCTGATTTCTGGCTTGACAATGCCTGCCTTGGAAGCACAGCAACATGCAAGTCCAGCCACACTGGACTTGGCACTTGGGCTGACTCCCCTGCACAGCACTGTGCTAGACATTGTCTTGTCCTTGGGAAGGCTCAGAAGTTAGGAGGAGATGCAGCAACACAGCATTGATATCTTTCTATGCAGCCACAGCTGCAATTCCTGACAGAGCTTTGAGCAAGTTCAGACGACCTGGTAGCATTAGAGAGTGGGATTTAGTTTCTACTCACCTTCCATGCCTGGCCTCCAGCAGGCCACTTTAGACACCCTGCTGTGGCTGTGCAGGACTGGGAAATCTAACACAAGAGATGCTTTGCCTTTAGAGTGGCAGCTGGAGAACAAGGGGCTTATTCCATGGCACCTAAGTGGCATTAAAAATCTACGACTGGATCTTGGAATTCTTCCCAAAGTGTCAGAGTGCTTCAGAGTAGTGACTTCCTTCAAACTAGATCTCAGAACTAGCAGAAGAATTAGAGAAATAAAAGCACCTTTACAGTGCACTTTTTATCTTGCAATTTTGTACTTCTGTCATTATCATAATTCTAGGAAATAACAACTTTTAAGAACATGTTGTTGTGTCCTATTAATCTTATCTTCTTAACTAAAACGCAGGTTTTATTTTAAAATGTTGAGGAACGGAAAAACAACATTAATAAAGGCTGCCTTATAATGATTTGTGTTCTCTTTTGCCAACTTTCCCTCATTAATTTTGTACTATTCCCTTCATATTTACAAGTAATTCATGGAATATTTGAGAAATCTCATTGTATATTCTAGCCTGGGGCCCAGTGGACAGAACATGTTTGAGCAAGGCATTGAGCTTGGGTTTTCTGATTCATAATGAATTGCCATAACTACTAAACTGTGCTAAGAAAGGGGATATGTAGCCCCTGCCATTTGAAGCAGTGTGTCTTGCTCATTAAAAAACTGATTGTAGCATCTGGCTCTTAGGAGAAATTGAGGCTCTGGACTCCATATGAAGACAGTTTAATATTCCTTATCTAGGGTCCAAAATGTGAAGCTTAGGCAAATATATGTGGTCAGAGGGTCTCCAGATGTTTTACAGTCTCAAATACTGAGCTCATCCCACGATCTGAGGCAGGACTGTTTGCTGACAGTACAGTCTAATAACAGGAGCTCAGGCAGTGAAGGCAATGTGCAATTGTACCTCCCTTTCATAAACTTATGGTCTTTACTGGACTGACTCCAAATCCTCAGCAAGGGTCGGTCTTGTACCCATTAAAATGAATGGAAGTTTTCCCACTGAAATCAATATAATGAGAATCAAAGTCATTCTCATTAAGTACAATTCCCAGAGATTTAAGAGGCCATCATTTTATACTGACTGCTTATCAGTCAGTATAAGAAATGGACCTCATTATGGAAAAAAGCTGCATTGAGTTTGCATTTTCAAAGCATGGCTTAAATATGAACCAATTAACTTCAAAGTTTTCACCTGATGCAGTGACAAATCATGCTGACAAACATGCTAGTTCTAGTTATGAATCTCCCTAAGCCAGTCTCCATGCCCAGGAGTTAAGTCTATAAAAAAGTTTTGAAAGAGTCAAACTTCTACAGTCATGTTTTATAAGGGAACATGAATCACTTATACAGAGAAAAATAATGAAAGGGTTTTACTCAGAAAGGTATTTGCCTTTATGTACCTTGATGTTAAAGCACCAGTAAGTTTATATGCAGCTAAGAGAAGTGAAGAGAATGGGCTGGTCTCTGAGGACATAAAAGAAGCTTTTTCTTGCTCTCCCATGGCTGCCAGAAATTTTGTGACTGATATTTTTTTAGATAAAAAAAGGAGAAGTAGTCTACAGTTATCTCCAGGTTTTTTTTTCCATTTGATTTTTAAAATATTTCATGTGTAAAACATCTTGTGCACTGCTTTTAATGTTGAATCTTCAGACTTTTTTTTTTTTTGCATATGTCCTCAAAATGTCACCTTCTTTAATGTGAAATGAATGTCCCTGACCATTCCTTGCTTTTCTCAAAGTTTTGGAAGATGGATTTGCAAGAAGTAACTTCAGTGAATTTAGAAAACCAAACCATAATAACAAAGAAGAAAAAGACACTTCAGAAATCAAAACAAAACAAGACTCTAAAAAAAAATTAGTCCAACACTTACTCCTTGCAGGACTCCCTAAAACTAAAATTATACAACTAAGGCCCATGTGGTCCTTGAACTCTGACAGTCTTGGTGCTGTGACCACTTCCCCTGACAGCCTGTTCCAGTGACCAGCCATGCTGTGTGAAGAACCTTCTCCTAATGTCTTCTTTGAACGTCCCCATGCAGCTTCATACCATTTCCAGGTTTCCTGTCATCATTCACCAGAGAGAGGAGATCAGCACCTGCCCTCCACTGACCACTGTGGGGAAGCTGCAGACTGTGATGGAGTCACCTCCCAGTCCTCTAAGTTTAACAAACCAAGTGACCTCAGCTATTTCTCCAAAGTCTTCTCCTTGAGGCCTTTCACCATCTTTGTTGCACTCTAGACACACTCTAAGAGCTTTTTATTCCTGTTCTAGCGGGGTGCCCCAAGCTGCACATCACACATGGGACTGGTGCCGCAGGAGCGCAGTGCTCCGCGGCACAACCCCTGCCTGGCCACGCTGTGCTGCCTCGCTGTGCCACACAAAGGCTAACCACATCTGGGCCGTGGTAGCCACACAGTCAGAGAGGCAAGGGGTCCTTCACCTCTGTTCAGTACCTGTGAGAGCACTTCTGGAGACCATTGTGCAGTTTGGGGCTCCGCTGTGCAAGAAAGATTCATACTGAGACTAATGCAGTAAAGGTCATCAGGATGGTCAGATACTGAAGCACACAACAAATGAGAAGAGACTGAAGAACCCGTTCATTGTGGAAAAGAGACTGTTTTATGAAACTTCTTACTGTTTTTGCTGATTGACTATGAGGGTGAGGAGACAAAATTTCCCAAAGAGGTTGTTGAATTTTCATCCCTGGTGATATTTAAACTGCAGCTGGACACAACCCTAAGCAATACCAGCTGACTGGACCTCCTTTGGTATTGAACTAGAGGACCACCAATGTTTTTCTCCAATCTAAATTATTCTGTGGTGCTCTGAAAAGAAGGCATAAAACTTGAAAGATCTGGAGCACATCCTTCCCCTGAGAATAATACTGTATGGCGTAAGCTCTTGTATAATTTTGGCTACTTTTAGTGTGCATTCACTTCTGTGACAATTCAGATTCTCTGGTGAACAAGCAGTTTGAAATGAAAACTGGTTTCAGTGCTTCTGTGCCTCTAACATTAATTCCTTTTTTTTCCACTTTGCTTTATCTCGTTTTCTTTGTGTGCAGCTATTTTTGCATTTCCATAAAAACAAGAATGTTTACCAAGGTATGACTTTCAGTTTTAGACCTCTCTCATACAGCATCTTAAAGATCCAAATAAGCTGCAAAGTGGCAAATGGACCTAACAAAGAAAGGCTTATGTATAGAGAGATAAGGCAAATGAGAAGGAACACAGGTATTACTACATTGATAAATTCTGAATGGCACCCATAAAAGCAGACTGAAAAAATAGAGCATGTTCTCATTCCCAGAAAAGGAAAAATAATTTTATATTGAAGAGCAGAACAATCTGAAAGAATGAGTGGTCCTTTAATTTTACATTTCAATATGGCTCAAAAAGAGATGCGACATAGAAAACCTGGAACCTATTGTGTTCCTGAAATTTTAGCTTGCAAAGATATTACCATTAATATCTTAATGTTTCTAAATGATCATTGTCTTCTTAATAATCCTTTGTATAATACATTATCAAAATTTAAATTCCAGAGCAAAATTTTTAGCCATGAAGGATTTTCCTGCTGGATGTCGTCATCTGCAATCTGAATACACATAATTTTCCTGCTTCTTTCTCTCTTGAAGATGTGTAGGTGAACTGCAGTAATTATTTGTAAAGAGTGATGTTTTTCTACTCTAAAAATTTCATTTTCTCCCCTCAGCCGTTCCAAGAGAAGCTGAAAACTGTAGATTAATATAGTTTGACTCTGTAGCTTCAGAGATTTTAGAGTCTGGAGGTGCCACTAGGCTCATTCTGTCTTGGAAACAAGGCTCTTATATCCCATTCTTGTGTCCCCAAATTAAATACTACAGTCTGTATTTAACCAAACTATTTCTTCCAAAGAGAAAGAGTTTGATCTTCAAGTCAATTTGTTTTGGTAATTTTATCTTTCTCTTAAAAGTTCGTGCATGACTTCTTACTTAAATATGTCTGATACCAGCTTTTGGATACTAGTATTCTCTACTCCCTGTTAGACTAAGCAATATTTTAACATATAACATTTTTCTTCCAGGGACAGGTCTTAAATATTACAATCAAGTCATCTTTTGATCTCCTTCATGGAAATTTCTTTTCTATGTCATTACTTTGTACTCTTTTCTTTCTAAAATCTCACCTTAACAGGCCTCTTTTTCAGCCTATTGAACATTTTGTGTTTGGCATTCTTCATGTCCTCATTGTATTTGACACCAGAAGAGGAGATTTCTTTTGGTCTTATATTAAATACCAAGAAGACTGTTTCCATATTCTTATTTTCTTTTTATGTATCGGTATGAAGATCACATAAATTCTTCACTCATAACATTACACAGTGATACTGCCTTTACTCTCCCTGGAGTCTTCTGAAAACCCTTACTTTCTACAGTTTGTAATATATATATAATAAACATATGTAAAATTATACTCATTCCCTCAACAGCCTGCAACATCCACAGAATGCATAGGCAGTGATAATATATTCTTCCTGATGAAGCATGAAAATTCAAGTATGTGATGTTTAGCAGCTAGAACTGTCCTCTGTTCCTACCAAATGTCATCAGGTCATGTGCACCCAAATTTGAGTAGGTACCAATCCCCACTGAAGTAGTGAATTTACCTTTACCCTTCAAAAGGAGGTCTGGAAGATCTTTTGTTGTGTCCAATATGTTTTGGACATGAAATGTAATCTTTGTCCTTTAAAAATTGATATGAACTCCTGACTACACACAGTTTTCGTCTCCAAATTGAAGCTTCTGATGAAGCCCATATAATTTCTTGCCATGCCATACAAAAGGACATTGAATCTTATATCTGGTTTATACTTATATTTATGTATTTATATATTTATATAATTTTGTAATGATATGTTTATATATTTATATATTTATATATTTATATATTTATATATTTATATATTTATATATTTATATATTTATATATTTATATATTTTTATTTTTTTATATTTATATATTTATATATTTATATATTTATATATTTATATATTTATATATTTATATATTTATATATTTATATATTTATATATTTGCTGTGCTCCAGTACACTCCTCCTATGAAACTAGAGCCTAGTAACATACAAGCCCCACACCCCTAGGTAAGCAACAAAAATAACTGGCTCTGTTTTAAAGTTGAAGACTCTTTCAATGTTTACCCTAGTGATTGGTATAAAACACATATTCTCTAAAAGACAGAGATAAAGAAATCCACAGTGGTTAATTTAGTGCTAGGAGAACACACTGCATCTTTCCCATCAAAGTCACTGAGATATCTGTGACTTATCTGTGTGCTATCAAAGGACAGCAGTGGGTGGATTAATCTGAACACTGCTTACATTCCTCTGGTGTTCAAATTGACCTTGCTCACCTCTGGAGCACCACTGAGACTTATGCTTGCTATCTGCTAAATCCTCCGCTGATCCTTTCCGCCCTGGTGCTAATTTATGGGAACTGCAGTGGGTTGGCACTGTGGGCTGGAGTCACCTCGCCTCGCTGTTCAAAGCTGGCTGTGTCAGTGCCCACACGCGACCGTGTCCTCCCAGGCTCGCTTTGGAGTCACTGGAACCTGGTTGCTCTGACTTATTTTAAACATCCATGTCAAGACAGATTAAATGGCACACGGAAAAGCATCCTCTCTCTGTGGATGGCAAGCCTAGGATGTGAAAATTTACGGTGTAAATCTGGGCATCTGGTCAGGTGAGCCCCACACAGCAGGTCTGGCTCTAATTGGTGCTGGCTGCAGGGCTCCAGACAGTTCCCCGCCCTCAGTGATAATGGGGATGGCAGGAAGAAAAACACAGAAGTGGCTGCTTTCCTTTGAAATACTAACTAAATACAGCAGTAGG
Organism: Passer montanus; assembly: GCF_014805655.1. Classification (NCBI taxonomy): domain Eukaryota; kingdom Metazoa; phylum Chordata; class Aves; order Passeriformes; family Passeridae; genus Passer; species Passer montanus. The sequence goes on from NW_024367707.1 coordinate 22,375,593, forward strand.
TCAAAACAAGCCAGTACTAATGCATTCTCAGTGGGAAATGAAAACTATTGTAAGTCACAGCAAAAGTCCTCTCAGCTACTGAAACCAAAGGATGTTCAGTTTTCAGTTTCAATTTAGAGGCAACATTTTCAGCTGTATGTTTTGTTTCAGGTAAAAGTGTGGGCTGGTTTTCTGTTTAGAATAAAAAACCCCAACTTTTGACTGATTTATTTAAATGCTAACATTTAAAATCCAAATCCTCTATCTGTGCAAGAAGGCTTTTATATATTTCCAAAATGTCTCTGAAATAATTCAGAAGGCAGCAACACAGCCAGAACAGACTATTCAAGCGTGAATTATTCAGTTTAGTTCTAGGCAAACTGTAAAACAATAGATATCAGTGAAAAGAGCACATTGCCAGCATTTATTATTGCACACTCCTTGAATCTTCAAAAATTTGTATTGCTCAGAAGTCATAATGCCATCATTCATAATCCTGCTCACATGGGCCCTGTTTCCTATGTCAAATGGTCTGGACAAGATCAGCAGGTAAGACAGAAATGGTACAGTAAATGACGCATGTGTGCATCCAGTGTGTGGGTCTAACATCCTCACTGTGCACAGGGAGAAGTGCTGAGGAGGAAAATGACAGAAGGGAGTTGCACAGACGCTTTTGAAATTTGAAAAGTTAGCAAAAAAGAAGTATAAAGTATTTGTATCTTAGGAGAGAGGGCATGGAGTGGGAAGGGAACACCAGTGTGGCCCTGTGGCTCCACAGTGCCTGCCCAGGCAGACTCCCTGGGCACAGGGGATGGGAATGCAGAGAGCACCAGATGGGATAACCATGTTGGTGGAGTGGAGGGGGACCCAAACCCCAGGATGTCCTTGGTGGGCCTGGGGGGGCTCCTCCACTGTGGAGTATTGGGAGCAGTGAGGGTGACATGCAGCCAGAGCAGGCACATCCCGCGTGTGCAAGCATATCTGAGATCAGAACTTCTTGGGATCATCTGTAGAAGGGCAATTTTAGAAACTTGTAGGTTACATTGATATTTTGTAATTGTCTAGTATTTTCTATTTTCTCTTAACAAAAACAAAAGTTTTACCAATATTGATTCTGCATAAATGGTTCATGGATTGTGAGTCAATGATCTGTCATTAATAAATCATAAATGGTATCAATACTGGACTACTTCAAATCATGGGAAATTATGTTCACAGTTTTTTTTTTTCTTTGTGGCCTCAGGAAGGTCTGCAAGAAATAATTTCATTCTATACTGCCATCCTTACAGTGTTTTTGTGAGCTGTTTAAAAAGAAAACTCTTAGCTTCACAATGTATGAGGTCCTTTAAAAAAATACCAGAAAAGCACAAAAAAACATTAGATTTCCAAGCTCACTAACCCTGCATCTGACACTGCCCACAGAGAATGGGAGTGGGCTGCAGATCCTGGAAGTTCAAGCATAAAAGGCCATATTTACAAATTACTGGAGGAAAGTAACTCTATTCTATCTTTCTGCCCTCTGCTTCTCTGTTGGTTTGCCAAGGAGTGTTTAGTACAACCAAGCATTGCCCAGATTCTTAAGGACTCCAAGAAGTATTTCTCCTTAGATATGCTTGAATGACCCCTTCCAGCAAGCCTGGTCTGCTATCACTGTGACCTTGTCTTCTACAAAAGTAACTGAAAGTGGTTGACCACAGTTTTTTTGCTATATTGGAGGAATATGGTTTGGAAGACTCACGAGCATTTGGGATAGGGAGAACCCAAGCACAGAAGACTTCTGGTGTTTCTGTACAGTTGCCATTTTCTCCTGGGCTGAATAATTTGTAAGCAGAATTTCTCTCTTCCAGTAAAGCACCATTAACTGCCAGTGCTTTAACACTGTAGTTACATTTTTTCACATTTTCCGTTTTTTCCATTTCTTTTGTGACAGTAATTGATTTTGAAAGAAAAATTAATGACAGTAGGGCCTGCCTTTCCTCCAGGTATCTCTATAATGGACATAAGTGCACTGCCAGCAGCTACTTCAGCACCTTTCAGATACATTAACTGGTAACAACCTTTTCTAGGAAAAAGGTATGCTATCACTAATGGAATAAATATATACGTATGTCTGTGTGGAAATACAGGAAAATTATAGCAGAGAAGAAGATCATTACTACATAATTGCAATTTTCAGAGGGAAAGACTTGTGTCTTGTCTGGCACTATTCTGGCATACCTAACCTTCAAGACCATGCAACAGCTGTTAAAAGAGACTTAGAGACAACAACAGCCTCTCATGGTGTCCCTCTTCTTCAAGTTCAGGCCTGAACAAAAACTTCATAGACTTCATAGCAGAGTAACTGGTGCACAGTCCCTGTATTGACAATACCCACCAAACAAGAACAGTAATTAGTTAATTAGAATTAACTGCACAAATACAGTACAAATGCCCACCAAACAAGCACAGTAATTAGTAACTGATCCCTGCATTTAGTCAGTCGAATATAAGCAGTTGCTTGCTTCTCTGCTCTGAGCATGTTTTCTCATTCTTCTCCTCTGAGCATTTCCATAAAGCAGTTGCAGACCATGGCTGCCTGCCTCCTTTCATACATATAGCTATACTCCTGGAGATTCCCAGGTTCATTACAACCATTATAACAGAATGTCACCTGTAGGTTTGATTGCTTTCATCCAGAGTAAAAATTTATGGCTTTGATTCTACGTGCTCCCTGGGGGAAGAGGAGGATTCCGTGTCTGGGCAGCACGGTCTGGACAAGCACACCAGCCTCTGCTCTGATGGGGGAAATTAGCAAATTATCTTGGTATCAGTGGTGCAAAATTTGGCAAAAAATCACGGAACAGTTCATAGCGGTATTTCTTTTGTGACTACCTGTGTTTTTTGTTACAGGTAAATTTTGAAGATTAAGAAATCCTGACTGTCAGATTAAAAGGAAGAGAGACTTTGGGGAAGGTTGTTGAGCTACTTATCTACACCATGGAGAGAGAGCATGAGAGGGACTAAAATTTGCAAACTGGAGCACTGATGCCAACTGGGGCTCAGCTGCAGGAGGGTTGTGAACCAAGAGATGTTTAGCATTCAGATGCTAAGTTACCAAGATGCAAGTCTCCTCATAGTGAGAAATTAGGATGTCAAAACCTGACAATCCAGATAATTAAAAGCTTCGGTGCTGGAGCCTATGAAGTAAGGGGAAGAAGCAAATGGGGAGACAAAAGGGAGGAGAAAGATTTAATTATTCCTTCAGGGAAATTAGTTTCCATTATAATTTTTTGTATTTTTGCCAATTTCTGGTTGACAAATGCATGCCCAGAAAGCAGGAATTTTAAAAAATCTGTATGACAACATTCTTTTCAATGAATATGAATTTAATATTAACTCCTTGTGGGTCCTAGTAAAGGTTCTAAATAAATAATCTTCTGTAATTCTGTAAGGTAAGCTGCATCTGGAGTGGGAAAAAAAGTGTAATTCCTGATACATGAGAGGAGTCACAGCACTGCCTCAATTATCACAGTGGCTGTCCAACAAACATTTGCAAAAGGTTTCACCTTGAGACACATTTGCAAGTTCCTTAGAATGAGGTTTGAGTGTCTCCTAAAAGTCTTGTGAAATAGAAGTCTCAGCTAATTTTCCTCACTTCCATGAAGCCCCCTGTGGTCTGACAAGTATTCCAATGCTGACTTAAATGAAGGCAAGGTATTACTGAGGTACTTTCCCATAGATTTACAGTGAAATATTTTTGTTTTTTCTTAGTATTCACAGTTGTTGGGGTTTTTTGTGTTTTTTTTTTTTTTGGGGGGGGGGGGGGGTATGTTTTTTTTGGTTTTTTTTTTTTTTTGTTTGTTTGTTGTCAAAAAATATTTTATTTTGCTAATCTAATATCTGGTTAGTATTCCTTTTCCCAAACTATTTAATCTGGATTTTTCTGTTTGACTTGATGCTTTTCCAATGTCCTCAGAGTCCTGCAGATCCCTGCCGAGTGTCTCAGATCCTCCCTACTGATCTCTGGGGTGAACAGGCTCAACATCATGGGGCAGTTTTCCACTTGCTCTCGCCCTCTGATGGCAGCCTTTCCTCTCTGTTCAAAGGATTGAATATACCCAGGACCATCTTGAATGAACCCAGGACTTGTATTATGGCAGATCTTCAGCTGGCTGCTTTGGCCAGGGGACACTGGGGACAGAGACCACCTGGGTTTCAGTCTCAGCACCCCAGAAGAGTTACACATTTTACACATAGCTAAAGAGTTTCAACATAAGTGAAGAGCATGCTCTATTCTAAGAGCTGTCTGAGGATAAGGCTCTTTTCCTGGAGCGTGAGCACAGGAGAAAGGAAGGTTTATGCTGTGGGAGTGAAGTTTCAGATGAGCTGAAGTTGTTCTCCTGGTTCCCTTTCCTCCTAGTGAATTATTTAGCCTTGTGGCTAATGAAAAATTCATTGCTTTTTGTTGATGTAACTAACAGTGGGGCCTGACTCCTGTCTTATTACCAAATTCAAAAGTTTTTAGTTTATAGTTTTTGTATTTCATTTCAGCTCTGTTTTTCTCCATTTTTCATGATTAAAAAAAAAAGGAGAAATAATAGAATAAGGGTCAAGGACTCACACAGCAATAATAAAAGAAGTTACTTTTCTCTGACAAATTTTGTGATGTACTAGCTATATCCATAGCAAACATTAGGCAGGAAAAAAAGCCCCAAACCAAAAACAAATCTGGGAGCTGGAAAAAGACTGTTTACGTATTCTTTTTATTTATGTACTTATTTCAACACCATTACCCCCCAAAATGCCAAAGCCCATTTTCTGAGATAAGATTCTCAAACAGAAAAGATGAATAATTAAAGATGAGGAATTCTGTAGTGGAAATTAAAATTTTTCATTAACCACACTGCTTGGATTACATCCATAGTACTGGGATTGCTATTACTCTTTCCTGATCCAGGTTAGGGTCATCCAGCTGGCTGACAGGACAGAATCAGGCCTATGTATGCCTACCCACCTCAAGATGTTAGCTCATACTAGGAGGTAAGCATAGTGTGAGGGCTGATATAGGTGCAAAGGGATGCTTCAGGGGATCCCTGTATGGTAGAACATATATAAACTGCACATATAAATTTTCTTGAATGGAGCAGAATATAACTACATGCTATCAACAGTTAAATTCTAGCTATGGAAGAAGTAGGTTAGTCCATTTTTAACTATGAATTTCTTCCCCAAAGTAAAAATGGATTAGCTGAGTTAAGAACAAGTTTTGCTCTTTCATTCAAGTCACACACCAGCAAGGGATCTGTGTGCACTTGATTGATGCAGTGTCACAGCAGTGCTAAGTTACGTGTTTGACTGTCAGTGGTGCTGCTGAGGTACAGATGGGAAGTAAGAGCTTGCAATGTGCCAGACAGTGAGGCAAAGGACATGAGAATGGAAGACTGGAGTGGAAATGTCAGTGGGTGTCTTTCTTGTGCAAAGGCTTCAGCCCCACAGGAACCTTCATAGTAGCTGTGAAGAAAACAATTGGAGGAAAACTACCAGTGGCATAAAAATGCTGGTACTAACAAAAGGAAGAAAGGAAAAAGGTAGTAAATTACATAGCAAACACCCAGTTTTCTAGCCTTACTGTATAGAACACTGCTTTGGCCATCTTAGACCAGATACCATGGGAAGAAGAAATGTCAATTGAAAATGGCACAGACATTTTAATTGCTACAAGTTTTGACTTTTTAGCATGGTCCTCATTCCCTGGACCTTTTCAAGCAAAATAAGATCACATATGCTGCTTTAACATATCTCCCTTCCTAAAATTTTTTCAGTGACTAAGACCTCAGAAGTTGTTCCATACCCTTGTGTTGTCACTAAAGAGAGACAGCGAGCAACTGAAGAGAGTGGGACTGAATCCTCTGCTGGTCTCCTCACTTCTGGCATCCCACAATTCTAATGGAGAAAGGCTCAGCTTGGCCTGTCCCCCTGGGCTTATACTGTGTTCCTGCTTTGTTATGGCAGGACCTTAAAAAACAAACTGGTTACCATGGGTGGATCTCAAAGCAGATCTTTCCTAACTGGACTTTTTCCTCCAGCCTGGTAGCCTGGAGAAGGTGCCATACAGCCATTGCACTGACTGCTGAAGGAGTTGCTTCTCTTAACATGTAGTTCTTTTTCAATCTCAAGTACCTAAGTCACATGCACATAATTGTATTTCAGCTTTTACTCTAGCATATGACCCTTTTTTAGGGTCAGACCTTGGGAGTTTAGGTGTAATTGACTTAGAAGGGTATTTAGGACCCAACAGACTATTGAAGGTCTTAGGACCCTAACTTGTTTAACTGCCCTTAAAACTGTTACTATCAAATGTGTCTGGTGAAGTTCAATAGAATCTGTCAAACCAACACACGTCAAAAATCAAATCAGAAACAAAAGTGTCCGTGGATTGTCACTTTGTGCAGTTTCACTTGTACTGGTTTAGGTTTTGCTTCCCTAAAGGGAAAAATAGCAAAGAAAAGTTACTTGCAGCAGTTGTTATATTATTTTTTTATTTTTTAAACATTACAATAGCACTCAATCTTTTTTATTATTATTATTATTATTTAATCAGTTCATCACAGCTGTACTTAAATGCTGATGGGGGACTCAGGCAGCTGAGGTCTCCTCACTGACTTACAGATATTGCCAGGTCCAGAAAAAAATTAAAGTTTTCATTGCAAAGAAATGCCTTTAGTACATCTCTTCATTATATCCACATAGGTATAGCTTCATTTTAAGTATCAGAGTTTATTTTAATAGCCATCAGAGGGAAGGGGGAAGATTCATAGTTAGCAAGCAGCCCTCAGAGGGAATGAAGGAAGTACAGAAATATGGGTTGGCACCTTCTATATTGCATCCTGCTGGCCAACCACATTGACTGAATATTTTTATTTACTAATGAAGGAAATCTTTTTGTCAGCTTCTCTTTGAAGGCACAACAACTCTCCAGATTGCAGTTGTGTGTGCAACTATCTATACCTCCACAGCTCCCAAAAAATTATCCAAGAAGCAGCCACTGGAGGAATGCAAAAACCTTTATAAGAAGCTGAATTTCTTTACCCTCAAAATTCCAAGCCTGGCATGTGCCAAAGGCTGTGTGGTCAGAACTGGCTCTGCTGTCAAGTTAAATCTTGCAGACTTTGCTCAGTGTTTTGCATTAATGAACAGGGATTAATTTTACTGAAGAAAGTATCAGTGCTACTTAGAGATCTTGTGGGAGCAGTCATGTACTGTTCTTGGCAGAATTCCTTTATCATCTAGTTAATAACTTTAGTTTCCTGAACTGTTGACCCAGAGATATCTTTGAGGAGAGATGGATGATGAAAATAATTGTTCTTTTAATCTTTGATTAAACACGACAATGACATACTTAGACTGATATACATATTGTAAGAGCTGTTTCAAGGGAAGAGGCCATGGGAAAGGATGGACTACCTTTCATTAGCAAAGCCTTCCTGTATACGTTCCTGGTGAAACAAATTTCTCATTGTGCTAAGTGGCTACCACAGGCTCTTATTCTAAGCTGAATGTTAGCTTTGGGACCAAGTTTAATTTCTTTTGTCAAAGAAGAAAATTACATTTAATCCTCCTAAGTAGATTTTAGTAGTTTTCTGGAGTTGATACAACATAAGCAACTTCATGAAGTTACATGGCAATAGGACCATTGTCTTCTATGCTCAGTCTCTCTTTTGAGGTTTCCAGGAGCTAAGTTTGAAGGTGATGTGAATTCTGCTCTGCACAAAGTGGAAACAAAAGTAATTAGTTCTGGACACAAGTTTTTGATCAGTTCTCAATCTGAAAAATGTCTTTTGCCTGACAAAAGAACCATTAGTAACTTGGATAATTTTACTTCCCTCTACATAGAAAAACTTCCCTACATATCTGATATATTAAGCAGGGCACTGTGCAAAACCTCAGCAGTAGCAGTGTCATCTATTCCACCCTGAAAATTTATAGCAACTGAAAAGTACAGAGATCCAGGATTTGGATCCTGATTTTGCCTCTGCTGTGTTAGAGGTTACTGAATGCAGAACTATCTATTTTGGAGAAATAGACCATGCTGACCTGTCAAACACACTCATCCAATGCTTGTCATAGGAATGAACTAGAAAGGCTCTTCTTCTTGAGAAATTCTTGAGCAATTATTATTTTTTTTATTTGAAAATACAGAGTTTACTTTATTTGTACTGTTTTTCTTTGCACCATGGAAGGGAACTGAAAGAATGTGGTAAAACATGTTCTTTTTGTTGTAAATTAAGTTTTCTGAGATGGGGCATTGAGCAACCTGGTCTAGTGGAAGGTGTCCCTGCCCATAGCAGGGGGTTGGAACTAAATGGTTTTTAAAGTCTCTTTTAACTTCCAATTATTCTATGATTTTGTAAGTGACCACTAGGATTTTAATAACCCTCCAAAATCCTGTCTGCTTAGCATTAAGGTTTGATTGCTCTCCATTCAATGATGATTCAGCTTCCATAAGTCAGCATTTAAGTCAGCCACCTATGCATTCAGAGTCAAATTTCCCAAATACCCATTTTTTTTCCAAGACTAAAATGAAACCAGTCTAAAAAATTTCTATGATTTCTGAAAGCAGAATGATTAAAAGTCCTTTACTAAGATTAGATGAATTTATTTATTGATCTTTTATAAACTTAAAGAAGTGTCTAAAAAAATGAAGTTATTTTCTAAGAAAATGTTGTAAGTTGCATCAATATGTTTCATGTTTTTTTTAATTTCAGAAATAAATTTTCTCCTATGCTCCTCAACAAAATATTTGCTGTCTGAAAAGATTCACATAAAATATTTTGTGTTATATTATCAGGCCTTTTCATTGCACCTTCCTACATATAAGATTAAATTGGAATAAGCAATTTATATAAATTTCAAATAGGGATATGGATATGAAGAAAGAAATTTAAAAAAAGAGCTGTTAAATTCTTAAAAAATGTATTATTTTTGTTTACAAATCATTGGCTAACACCTCCTAAGACAGACATGCAGTATTCTGTCAGAATAGTCTGTGTGAGATAACATTGATACATGTCTGTATATGATTTATGTCTTGTTTCATTTAAATCCTATTCTCTTTTCTGCTTCTAATTTGTGTAACTGTTGCAGATTTTTATAAGTCAAAGCAATGATTAGTGATTAAGAACACAATTTGTTGGATGAACTTTGTATTAAGCAGCGATTTACAACATAGAAAGATTTGGGGGACAAACCTAGGGCTTGTTGAATACTCAGTAGATGAAAGGCCAAGAAAATGAGGTATCTGCATGTATGAAAATGTTAGAACTGTATGTTTTAATATGTATGATTAGCTCTTATAACAAATCTGGAATCTAGGAAGAAGCTTGTGAAAAGCAGGAATATTTCAGGCACAGGGAAAATGTGTGCAAACGTGAATGCTTTACATGAGCTCATTCCCATAGCTGAGAAACCCATCTGTTTCTGTTTTCTTGCTTGCTTCCTTTCAGGCACACAGAGTTCTGTGATACCCCCCAAATAAAATAACCACCATCAAAGCAAATAAAGGCATTTCCCTTATCTGATAATTGTGGCCTTTCTCATCCCCTGCTGTGTGTGCTTAAAAAACCAGTGTCATTGACATCAGCAGCTCCCAGTACATGATGTCTCATTTGTACACCACAAGAAACAGAGCTGGTAAGAAATGTTCCCAAGAACTAGAAGGCCATTCATTGTCAATTAACAACACACTTTAATGGGTTTCTTAGCAACAACATTTGCTTTAAGCATAGGCCCCTAAGGGACGTGCTCTGTGTTGTCAGACAAACAGCAAATGAAGACAGCTATTGATCCTTATGCTTTTGTGTGCTGAATTACAACACACAAGGATAACAATTTCACAATTACATTTGGAGTCAAAATGCTTATAGCACAAGATGTTTGCATTAAGAATTAAATGTTCCTTCCATTTCCCCGGTGGGATTTGCATCTAAAAATACGATTTGCTGAAGGAATTTCAATCAGGAATTGCCAAAAAGGATGTCAATTCTCCAGTCTTGAAGTTATAGAAACATGGTAAACTCCAAAACCAGTGGAAACCCAATCCAGGTGAAAACATTTAGTCAGAATATTTTTAGGGAAGATACAGAACCAAGGCATTGAAAATCTTTCAAGAGGTCAGCCAGTTCCATTAAAAATTTCCAATCTGAGATATGCATAGTTCCAGGGTGTAACTTTACCTAATGACAAAATTTCTCTTAATGCTTCATATAATTTTTCATCTAGTATCTAATTTTTCATCCTTCTCTTATTCAACAACCTGGGCATTCAGGACTGCTCATTTCCCTCTCTTTATTTGGCAAGCATTACTTTATGTGTGTAAGAATACTATTTTCCTGACCTGAAAAAACACCATTCCTGGATTCATTCTTCATACAGCAAGTTTTCTACACATCTGTTTACTTTTGCTTCTTACTGAGCATTTTTTCTCCCTTTATTTTTCTGGGAGGTGCTAATACAGTTATAGAATTATTTGAGTTGGAGGAAACCTCAAAGACCATCTAGTCCAGCCCTGCTGACATGGCCAGGGACACCTTTCGCTAGCCCAGGTTGCTCAGAGTCCCGTCCAACCTGGCCTTGAACACTTCCTGGGATGGGGGATGTTGACCAAAGTAAGTCTAATACTCCCACTGAGCCCCAACTAAGGGAAAGCTTCGACTTAGAAACTCCTGTTAGTGTAGACAGCTGTGGCTGAGCATCATACAGGCTCTGTAACTGCTTCTCCTTCCTTGGGGTCTGTCTACACATGCTCAGGCCAGTTTTCCTATGGCTTGGTTGAATAAACTGTGATCACATTGTTGTGAAAGAGTTCCTCTTTCTCTTGAGCTGCATTTGAATTCATGGTCTCTCTGCTTGACCTTGCCTATTGCCTGCCTGACTATTGGTTTAGGCATGGCTACACCTGGACAGGTACCCCACTGACCATCACCTACAGACTTGACCTGGCTGGAGCTCAGCCCTGTCCTGACCCTGTGGCCATGCTGAGCAGCCACATGGCTCTGAGTGTGCCTTGTCACTATCCCCAGGCTTGCTGAATCCCATGAGACCCTGGCTGGTGAGAACAGAATCCCATGGCCACTCCAAGCATCCCAAACCTGTTGGGGCAGCTGGTCAGTGCTGTGGTCTGGCAGCAACTCAGGATGACCCATAGGGTCCTTTCAGACCCAACCAGTATCTAGAGATGTGTATTCCCCACCCCAAACAATGCAGTTGGCTGTTCCAGGCTGTTTCCCTGTATTTTACCTGAGTAAACACAAGATGGACTAGCTAGTCTTTAGGACCACTGTAAAAAAAGGCAATTTTACAGATTTTTAGAGAGTTATTTTAAAGAACAGCTGTTGTTATCTACAACCCAGGCATGCAATAGTCTTCAGTTAAATAAAATTTTCATTTTAGCTAGTTGATTTATTTGCTAGATGCTTAATCAGAGGGTGTTACTCATCTCTGACCAGTGATACTTGCTGGATCTGCCTTGTTTTCTGGGCTCATTTGCAGCTGTCAACAATGTTAACCCTCATTTCAAATATTTCTTAAAATAGCAGTTGTTTGGGCACTATTTTTGTTATGTTTTCATTGTCCTTTTAGCATTCATGCTAAAAGGTAGCCATCAAACACTGGTGAAAATAAGCCATATGTTAACTTTATGCAAGGTCTAAAACAAGAACTGCAGATAGACAACTTGTCTTCTCCTGGTTGGACTCTTTTTTCAAGGACTAGTTCTTAAAAATAATTTTAAAAAAAGCAATACAGTTTGTACAAAACCTGTACAACACAATGCAATTTCCTTGAAAATATGTGCAAGGCGTGTTATTTTAAAGCCCTATTCGTGTTTCCATTCTTATCAAGTAGACATTTTGACCAAGGTAGAAAACTGATGTTAAAAAACAATTATGAAAGAGAGCATAGCCAGCATCTACCTTGGTTTCTTTAATCATTGCACTGCCTGGGCCAGTGCCAGATGCCTGAGAGCCACCCCCATAGACTGTCCCAAGTGGCCTCCCACTACTTGCCCTGCCCTGCCCATGGCCCAGGATGGCACATAGCCCACTGAGGCTGTCAGCCCCTGCCTCTGCCACACCACAGCAGTGCTGGTCCCCAGCTCCCCATAGCCCTTCCTTGCTCAGCCATGGGACCATAATCCATTCCTGTCCCCAGAGAGGTACCAAAGCCCAAGGCTGGAGATGAGCCAGTGGCTCCCAGGCCCTTGCTCCTGGCTGGGAGTGGGATGAACTTTGACTGCCAAGCATTTAAGGAAAAAGATATTGTTTCCTGTTAACAGTGGCTATTGTGCAGATATTTCTGCTGCCCTCATTAGCTCTGTCTCAGCCCTTGAGGTCAGGGAGAAGCCATTGTTCCGCCTTTTAAGGGCCTTTTTCTAAAAAGACCTCCCAGTAGTTTTGCAGAGTTATCACGGTGTTTTTCCTTGCTGTGCAATGCATATATGTACAAGACTCCAAGGGCAAAGGCAGCCCCATGCTGGATGCACAGATCAGATGAAGAAAGCTGGCAACTCACATCCCACTGACATCTGACCCAGGTGTCAGGCAATTTTTTTCCTTTAGGGTGCTCAAGGCTACAAGCAAGTGGTAGATTTAGGTGCCCTTATCATAGCTCTTCAGACCTTCTGCTTTCCTGCTTTGTCGTGGTAGCAAAGGAATGGTTATGCCTGACTGCATCGGGGGGGACCTAGGGATTTCATATCTAAGTCTACCTACAGAAGTGTTCCTTCAAATCCAATGGGATTTGAAGCAGGTGACTAACTTGTATAACTAATTTTTATTGAATAGTCGAATTGAATTTTATTGAATTTTGAATATTGAATTTTATTCTTCTTTCTAAACCCTAGAACAAAGTTGCTGTAATGTTTCTTCCTTGCCTTAACCACACCCAGAAAAACAATACTGTAAGTGCTCAAGGCCTTGCAAAAAGTTCAAGACGTGGAACAGTTCAGAAAATTGATTTCACTGCCCACCCCATATCTAGCCTCTGAAGAGGTTTATGGATAGACCATTTGCAAATGTAGAGTCATATCAGTCAGAAAAAATCTTATGAGGCACTTTCTTCATCAGATATTCTATTGTACCTCTGAGTGTCTTGATCCCACTGCTCTTTTAAAGATGTTAGGGCCAAAATAGGGACAAGGAAATGAAAATTGGAAAAGGTTTCCTTATTTACTGTGGACTGCCTGTCTGCATTTTAGTTAAGGTAAATTATTCCACCAAAGCAAATAATTTAAAATAATATTTTGAAAGTTAAACATTTTAACACCACACATAAAAATTCCAGGTTGTTCCTAGACATGTCTTGTGGGGTTCTTGTGGCCTAAAATACAATTTTTTTTTCCTGATTTGGCAAAGATGGCACAGTGGATTTGCCACTATTTCTGTGAAAAGATGCTAAGGACTTTATTTCAAGTAGCCTGGATGATGTTAGCAAGCATGAATACCTAAAGTATTTCTCTCTTCAGACTATTTGATAGTTATTGCATAGGTCCCTTACCAACATACATCTCTTTTTAAATTCAGTCCCTCTGCTATTCTTTTCTGCTGGTTAAGATTTTGGGACTTGCCAGAGGGTTATTTTTTCTTTCCAATTAATGTATAAATTTATCCAATTCTGCTACTGAGCTATGAAAGATAAAACAAGGTTAAAAATTGCAAGATTCCTGCTTTCTTCACTCTCTTGTTACAGGTCAGAAAATTGCATTTTGACCAAAAAAAAATACTCTCTGTAACAAAAAATATCTTTTGAACAATGTCTTCTAAATCTTGCATTTCAAGAACCTTCCTCAAGTTATGAACAATAGTTTCTCTCTATGAAGAGATGGAGTCATCCACCCCCCATAAGTTTGGTTTACAAAATGGTTCTGCTTCCAAGGTAAGGAAAGAAAAAACCTTTAACATTCTGAAGAAAACTGGTTTGTTCTTTGGGTTATTAACAATTTCTGAAAGTCAGGAGCTCTTATAATTCTGGCTCCAGGCTCATGATCTGGATTGTATTGTTTCCAAAGTGAATCTATATTTCCCATTAATTTAATAATCCAGAAGTCCTTCTATTCTATAAAGTTTCAGAGGTAGTGCATATCCGCAAGAGAAAAAAAGTCAGTGTAGATACAGGAATGTAATTCAAGCTCTATTGATTTATATTTGCTGAGGATATGCTGGTTAATGTGATACAAACAGGGAATGTACTCTTTGAAAGACAAGGCAATCCTGTAAGGAAACTAACTGAAGTTGCTACTTGCCAGGACAACGCTTTTCTATTGCATTGATAGATAACAAGTATTTCAAAGACAAAGGAAATACCACCTGGGAGTAATAGAGTAAATTCTTGTCTTATCCTTGACTTGCCATACATATTTTCAAATATTTTTAAATAGTCCTTTGTGCCATGTGCCAGATTAGTATGCCTCATTAGAAACATCTCAAAGGGTTTATTTTCAGAAAGATAATCTTATAGCTCTTGCCCCATCAAATTTTTTAAAAATCAGAAAGATATTTCAAGGGCAACTTTAGATTAAATATCTGTCTTCAGAAAATCTTGGTCATGGACATCACCATCAAGAAACAGAAGTCTGTTGGCTCTATCCTTTTGTCAGCTTTGTCTATCTTGTGCCCCTGAGTTTAAGAGTTACAAGGCCATGAAAAAAGAATTTGGCAGTCTCCCTCTTGGCTACCAAATCCAAAGGGGTTTCCCAACTTCTTAAGACCTTCATCCTCAGTGAAGAATACATCTCACCAACTAACTGAGCTGTCAGTGTTTGTCATTGTCCTACTACCTTCACACAAGCTTTTGTGCTCAAAAAATACATGAGACAAAGGGCATTAACAGAAAAGAAAGGCTGAATACAGTACTGAGCCTCCCTCTCAAAGACATATCTGTTTCATAAGCTATCCTTGAGACAGTGAATACAAATGTGAAGAGAAAGTGACAGAGCCTTCGGGTCATGGAATAAAAAAGCTCATGTCAGTGTAAATCAAATGGGGATCAAAACAGTTTAATTTATGTTTTTAACTGATAATCAGTGCATTCAGGACTGATATCAACACTCAAAGAAATGTAAGATGTGCCTGTGATCATCAATGCAGTCTGTTGTGTTCTAGGACAGGTAGAAGAGCAGCACCTCTTTACCGACAGGGAAAACCTCAGGAGTCCCTGAAGTAAGATCTTCTCCACAATATTCTGCTTTGCCTGCTTTCCACATGCTGTTCTGGGTAGCTCCTGGCTGCCTTACATGTTTTTCTTAGAAACAAGGAAAAACCTCTGAAACTGCTCAGCATGTGGAAACAGAAGTTCTAGATGGGGGTGACAGAGTATGGGGGTGGAGTGTGGTGCCCTAAAAATAGGTATCCATGGGCTATTTAAGTGTTCCAAGTTATCAGACTGCCACTTCAGAGTGTCAGGAACGTCTTTTAGGATGGAGAACCTAGGAAGGGGTTGTGTCAAAACTGATAGCCCACAAGCATTTCTTTCCTGAATGTCAAGGAATTCCTCATGGTTACGTGACAGCACCAAGCCCAGTTCAGCACATTTAGTGGAGTTTGGAGACTCAGCCAGCTTTTCATGAAGTCAGTGCTCCCACTTGGAATCAGAGAATCATGGAATTGTTGTGGTTGGAAAACACCTTTGACATCTATGAGTCTAACTGCTAACACTGACAAGTCCACCATGGAGACCCTGGGGGCTTTTCCTGGTCCAGGGAGACACAAAAAGCTTGCCTCAAAAAGCTGTTAGAACCCATTGGCTCCATCCCCTGTTCCTACGTCTGTTCCTATGTCCCTGAGCCACTCCTTCCCTATTCCCTGATTGGCCCTCATCTTTGTACTGCCCTGAGACCAAGGTCAGCCCCAGGCCCCTGTAGAGGGAAAGTTTAGACCCCCTGGATGCCTAAGACTGGGACCTAATCATCTCACCGTGTGGTGGAATGAAATATCTGAGGATATTATGCAAAGGTTCTTTTTGCTTCCTTACCCCAGACTATGCTAGCAGCAAATCAGACTGCTACAGTCCACCACTAAACCATGTCCTTAGGTACCACGTCTACACATCTTTTGCGTACCTCCAGGGATGATGACTCAACCTCTTCCCTGAGAAGCCTATTTCAATGCTTGACAACTTTTTCAGGGAAGAAATTTTTCTGGTGAGCTTGGGAAGCAACCTCCTAGTAATGCTAAAATGAAGAAAATGAGTTTATTTTGAAATACCATGAGACAAAAAGTCAAAATAATGTCATGCATAATATACAGTAAGTGCCTTATGGTGTTAGAAACATAGCACTATAGTTCCATTTGGGAATCAAATTACTTTGGGGAAGAGGGGGAGTTTGGTAATGCCTATTCAGTGTTACTGGGAGAATTGTAGCTTCAAAGTCCCTCTTATTCCCTTCCTCAGTGTAAGGTAAGGGCTTCCCTTTGCTGGTGTTCCCAGCATTTTGGCTTAATAGGCAGTTACTCCTGTTTTAACAAACCTACTTTATCCTGATTTAATATCCTTATTTCATGCTAGGAAATTTAAGTGGGCCGACTCTTCAATGATGTACACTGCATGAGTTACTGAGAAAGTTGCTCTACCCCAACTTTGGCAGTTAAAGATCTAGGCTGAGTACCTGTATTACCTTTAAAGTTGGTTCAAAGGAAAAAAGTGCCTCCATAAATGACTCATTTTACCCTAAAACAGTTCTTCAAGACAGATTGAGTGAACTATCTCTGGAGGTGTCCATTTTTCCCTAATAACTGTAAAAGGAGACTGTTGTGACTAGCCCAAACTTAGCCATCTAAAGGTCATACCTTTAGGATACATTAGGTGCCATCTGCTTTGTGGCCTCCAAGGGTGTCAAGGCAATGTTGGAAAAAATGAGGTTGCCAAGGAAAAAGGAGTGCCAGGTCCCTCATTCCATTTTGTCAGAATTGTGAACAATACTCCAGCCTTTGTTTTGTTGGAGATATTTCTATTTTGAAAACAGACTGTGAAATGTTGTTCACTTTCACATTTCTTTTTTCTTCGTAAAATTATCAGGTGTCTCACACAAAAGTTCCTTTCTGAGACTCCAGATTCACAGCCCTGTGAAAGGAGAGGTATTCACTGCCAGGCTTGTGTCTTAGTCCCATGCAGCATATGCAACTCACCCACAAGGAAGCATTTATTCTTGCTTTGCTAATCCTGAAGAAAAGTGGCTCTTACTCTATTTTAGCTCTGGGGATTACAGCCTTTAAACAGTCCAGAGAGCAGATACTCATAACTTGGGTCATTTTAGAAAGCAGCAATTCTTAATTCTTCTTCCTATTAAAACAAGGTGAAGATTTGCCATTTTAGTTTTTCAGCAGAAAGACTACAAAAGCAGTGGGGAATTGACCCCACACTGTAAGTTATAGACTAGGGAAGTGCAACAATTCAGAGACAACTATGTAGAAAGTACACAGAAGCTTTTTTCTTTTCTTTTCTCATTAACAGTACAGATTTGGTTTGATTGTATGAGGTATTCATGTTCCTAGATTCTGCTTTGTTTAAAAAACAAAAAAGATTTATTGTAAATAAAAAGGAATCTGTAACTTTCTCAGTTAGATGTCTAAATCAATGAATCATATTAGAAGAAAAATGTCATAGTGTTTGGGCACAAAAATTTTCTAGAGGTTGTTACTGCTTTCAAATGACAAGCAGAGAAACCAATGTTGAAGTGACGGAGTCTTATTCAGTAAGAATCCCATACCAAATGACAGAGACTCAGCAGAGAGACTTCTGCCACGAAACACTGATTTAACAGTAAATCCTCATCACAGGAACTAGACAAGAAGTGGTTTTCAGAGCAAGCCTTTGCAGTCACATACCAGGTTTCATTCAGCCTTTAGCCCAGCTGTGTACCCACTGTAAGGATATCCATGTGAGACTAAGAGGCAGAGTAGACTTGAAGAGAACATCCCCATATTTCAATATCTCCCAATCCAGCTTCCCTTTGCAGAGGGTTCTGCTACTCTGGGAACTCTCCACAGCTGTGCAGAAGGAACCCGATCCTCCCCACAACATCTACTCCCTTCAGAGACCATGCAGAGGGACCAAACACAGCAAAGGTGTACAAAGTTGAGTGCCTGTGCCCTGCGGTGAAGACAGATAATGTACTCCAGAGACCAGAGTGTAGGGGAAATGAGGAAGAAGTGATTACTGCATGATGGCTTCCTGCAGCTTGGACATGGCAAGGTATTTAACACATCTCTGATTTGTTTACAATTACACCTAAGAATACCTTAGACCCTCCCTTATGGGAGTCAAAATGTGGCTTAGACTTGAAGCAATTTATAGACACATTAGAAATAAATGCAAAGATTATCCTAATAAGGGTGTATATAAATATATATATATAAAATAACCATATATATATTATATATGATTATAATAAATACTGAAACATGACTTAAGATATCCACAAAAACCTTGGAATCAAAAGTAGTTCTGTGAGTGACAACTTGGAAGCTAATTTTTACATTTCCACCTCTTGACTGTTAGGAATTGAATGCTAAATGTCAATGTTTACAGCTTGCACCACTGTAATTGTGTTAATGATGAGTTTGTGTTTGTAAGTTCAGGCTTAGCATGATTGATATTTTAAATAAATTTGTTGCGCTAAATTTTAGCACTCATTACTTGTTTAGCATTCACTAAATTACAGGTTTTAATTCACAAGTCTATAAAAAACCCCAAAAAACAAAAAAACCAAAAACAACTGAGATAAGTAATTTCCCTAAACTACAGGTTACAATCTGATTAAATTAAAATTTGAGTGCTTTGATTCCCATCAGTGATTAATAATACTTTTAGACTTTTCTTTTTGCTTTTTCTTTAGCTTGTTTATGGAAATACCTTAGAGCTAAATGGTAAGGAAAAACCTTTGAAAAAAAAGCCATTGAATTCAGCACCATCTCTTAGAAAAGATTTTGTAGGCTCAATGCAATCTATTGAAAAGGCTGTTCTATCAAAATAAAGGTAAAATTGAATGAAAATAGCTATTTCCACTTCTTTGCAGTGATAGCAGAACAGAGAATCTCATCAATTCATACTCATCTGAGCATAGCAGTTCTTGTTCTCATCTACAGATGTAATCTGTAAATGCGAATTTTGTGTCTCCACCTGCCGTTTACCTCCTTGGATGAGTTAGGAAAGTTTCAAGGCTGAAGAGCTGCATGTCCTAAGGCCATTTTGGTGACAGAGACTGTCCTGGTGACCCAATGATCTCTTTAGATATATCCCTGCCATTTAATAGGAGATACTGCAGTGCCTTTCCTTGAGCAAGCAAGGGCACTGTAATTGTATCTGTATGGTCTCTGATAGCCACTCTTCAGTATGGATTTGAGTCAATGGTGCCTGCAGGAATGTGATTTGATTTAAAGACCAACCCTATGCACAAGCATGTGTCACATATGGCTGTTCGTGTCCCAGTAAATTGAGTAATTTTCAAGGTAATAAGGGAGATCAGGACATTTGGGCTCAACCCTAAGGAAAAAGGTTACATACATTTGCAGACTTGCCTTCCACTAACATATTTGGTGAGCATGACATGTTGAGACTTACAACTCTGTGAGGAGGAAGAGAAGGCACAAAATCTAACAAATAATCTTTCTACCCATTGTTTAGCAATATTAACTATGGAGATGGAGATTTGATCAAAAGGCCTTCAATCCTCAGCAACCCCTATTCTTCCAGAAGAGGAATTCTTTTACTGCTCAGTTTGCTGACTGTGGTAATTGTGTCAGTTACCGCCATAACAATGTCAGAGAAAAAGGCTTTGCCCCAGCTCCTGTCCACAAGTTGGTAGTTTTCCCAGCTGTGTGTTTCAGCTGCTCCTTAGATCTTGCTCTGGATGGTACAGCTGCCTACTGTTCAGAGCAGGCACGTTTGCCCAAGCTCCCCTTGTTCCCTTCCCCTTGATGTCTGTTGCACTCACTTTGCTCTTCATCCATTCCTGCCTACTAACACATTCCTCAGTCCAGCACCAGCTGGGTAGTCTGCTCCCTGCAGTAAAATTTCCATGGGTGAGCAATGTGTGTGCCTCAACTCAGGCCAATGCTGTGCAGTGACTCTCCCACACGCTGAATTCTTGCTCTACTAAATACCCTTCTCCTACCTCACTCCCTCCATACTGCTGCTAGAGCAATAGTATGAACTCCATCTGAGGCAATTACTCTGCTTTTAATTTCTCTTTAATTTCTGAAGTTGGCCTGTGTGCTGTATTTCTGCACAGGGAAGCACAAATCTCCCCTTCACCAAACATTAGGATAATTTGATGTCTCAGCCTGCTTCTTTATGAATCTTTATGAATAAGGTCTAATAGACTATGATGATATCCCAGGCACAAACACAGTAATGGGAATAGGAATATATTTTATCAAAATATGATCTTTCTTGTGCTGTTGTCTCTTACACAACACCAAGCACAAATGCCTTTACAGTTTATCCATGAGTGCACAGCTGGCCTCTCCTCTGTGGAAGGAGCTGTGTGATTGCATGTGGTTAGCACATTATTTGCAGACTGAAGCTTGTATCTGGAAAATCCAGCCATTAGGCTGGTGATTAGAGTGAAAACCAGTTTGTGGATCCATGCCTTTTTTCCTCCACAACAATGTTCCTCTGACCTACTGTGGCCAGCCCTGTCCAGGTCATTGTTCAGTTGTAATGTTTTCAGTTTTTCAGTTTATTGTTTTTCACATTCTGGCCATGGCACAATATTGTTGATTCCTTCTGCTAAAGTTCCTTTACACAGTATGACTCATCCAGGCTTTCACTATCTTGCATCTTTAATAGTACAAAATTATTTTCTTCGGCTTTAAGAGATCCCTCTCTTTGCATATCCATTCAGACTGCTGCTGCAAAATGCTGTTCTATGAGTCATTAATTTTGATCATAATAGTCTAGGTTTGGAAACTTTTGACTGGTTTTTTTTTTTTTTCTGTTCTGTTCTGTCAGACACAGGCCACTTATGATCTTATTCAAGGATCTTAACATCTTTGACTTTTCATTTCAGTTCTGTTCATTATAAAAATGATTTCTTGCAACTCTTTTCAGTCTGTAACATCACCTGCATTTTTTCACAGTCTTCTAAACCTTTGTAAAGTTGTCCTTCAGTCTCTCCTCTTTTTCTGTGAAGATAGAAAAGACCTTGGCAATGTCTAGCCTGCTGATGTACCAATACATCCAGTGCCTTTGCAGTACAACTCTCTCATTTACCTGATATGTTTGTTGTTTTCCTGCATATAGTGTGAAAATTGTCTGGGGAAAGGATTAGGTTTTTGTTTTGTGCTTTTATTTCTCAGTCCTGATAGACATGGTCCTCTTCCTGGACTGGACTTCCTAACCACTGCCAGACAGCTGTGGGACTCTTTTGAATCAACATATACATATGCTGACATAAGCCCAAAAGAGAATACAACCCTACTGCATACTTTCTTGAATGGTATAAGCAGTGTTGGGATAAATAATTGGGACAGCTTAAATTGAATCTTTTATTACAGTTGCATAGTCACAGCTGCAAAGCATCCTTATTTAGAAAACCTGTATGTCTCTCTGACTCAACAATGAGACACTGTAAGGATGGAGATAGGAATATACTGCTATGAGGAGCATTAGTATTATGACAACAAGGGCTAGAAATACACAAGTAGATATTTGTATACAAGATTATATAAGAAACATAGATGTAAAATTATCTGGCAGGACCAAAACTGTTTTTCAGGGGTGTGCTAATATCTTCAGATACCACATCATCATTCATCTTTGTCAGTTGTCATGTCTATCAAATCCTCCTCCCCAGATCCCCAGCACATGCATGTATTGGTACCTGCAGAGAATTATCCCTATTGCAAAAAAATAGAGATATAACCTTGTCTTCTTTTATGTTTTAACTATTATTGAGGCTTCTAATTGTTCTTCACCCTGTCCCATTGGATTGTTTTCCAAAGAAGCAGTACCTCCCTTGTTTTCCTGACACCAGCAACTTAAAGCATCTTTGCCATGATGATGAAATGCTAAATCCATTTTTTCTCACAGCTGCAGTAGGTTTAGCCTGCCATGAACTAAGTTTGTTTGAGCATATGCCCACCCCTCAAGTTTATAAAATAAAATAACCCAGTCAGTCAAATCTGTTTAAAAACCTGGATTAAGAGTTGCAACTAGCAAGTTAAAAGTAAGATGTACAGCATTTTGATCTCTTCTAAATGCCTTAGTTGAAAAGAGTGAAGACTTGGCGTATCTGAAAATAAATCCTTTTACCAGATGTCACCCTGGGGAACTGAACTGGTACAGCAATAACATTTAGAAAGAGTTCAGGTGTAGCTGAACTCGTGAGTTCTTTTTTTCACAGGGATAAGTCCCAGCACAAAACCTCACCTAGAAATATAGTTGGGGCAATAGTCCCTCTAGTTTACATAAAGCAATCAGGAAGCTAAGGCCCTAATTGAGCAAATACTCTGTTCTGCTAAATGTGTTCAAGTTATAGGCCTCTGTCTTCCTAATGTCATGTCCTAATTAGTTACATGACAAGAAATGACATACAGCAGTGGTCAAGGAAGCTGAGAATTAGAGACTGTCATAGGAAATGATTGATAAAGCCTCTTACAGGGGTTAGTGTAATGGGGAACAATGATTGGAATAAAATCTATTCACAGCAGCAGCTCCAAATCCTCCAATTATTTCAGGTCTAACAGTGACATATCTGTATAAAACTTGGCTAAGTCACAGGAGGAAGAATTAAGGCAACAGAGGCGGATCCAGAGATTAGTTAGCTACTAGAATGCCATTTTTTCTCCCAGATACTCATGACCTGAGGCAGACTAGTCTTCAATCCCAAATCTTTACATCAAGATATGGTTTGGGGCATGGCTGATTTTTTTCCCCTTTCCCTTTTTCTTTTTTTTCCAGCCTGAGTGAACATTTAGACTTTTCTGTAGAAGGTTGACAAGAAGTTGGCCAAAAGGGTTGATGTAGGCCAAGTCACATCTGTGGTGAATCCAGGTGAATCCTGCTAAAATGCACACTTTCAGCAAGAATTCAATATTTCCCTAGTTCATTAAGATAGTCATCCATCTAAATGGAAAAGTATAGGCTGTGTGTATTTACTTTCTCTGTGGTCTGAGCCACAGAAGCCTTGGAAAACTGTTCTTCACTGTGGTCTATGAGACCAAGAGACCAAATACATCTGCGTTGGGTGTAGTTCTGAATTCAGTTCAGATCAACATGCTTCATTCCCTCTTCCCATCAGAAAATAAGAAAATTGTCTCTGAATCTCAGAGCAGGGAATGATGTGTTAAACACGTCACTTTCAACATCAGTTTTCGACAAGCACTTAATCAGACAGGGCTCAGTAGATCACAAAATCAAGCAATATAAAAGCAGCAGATGTTTTGACTCTAAATATAAGTATTTTGATAGTCATGAAGTGAATGGCAACTGTCCATCCTTCTTTAATGCAGGAAAAAGTTTTTTGACAGGCACTGCATCATTTGTTGCCTTTTCAAAATGCTGTCGTGTAAATGCCACTTGCATTATGGTCATTCACAAGAAATGTCACTTCAGCCAAGCAAGCTTGTGGCTGAGGCTCTGTCATTTTCCATCCAGTTTGCACAATGAAACAGGCACTGTGATAAAGAGGTGCATGAGGCAGACAACTGAGGTAAGTGGGGAGAGGGCATGCTGAGAAAACTTGGCAAGAAGATTTTCTCTCAGATTTATCCAAACCTATAAATGCTAAGAGAATGCCATTTACATTAAAACCATGGTCAGATTGCAAATAAAGTTTGGTGATTCACAAGCTGCTTCTTTCCTTCTGAGATAATATTTGTAGGGCAGCAAAATATTGCATTTTAAATATAGCAGCATTAGGGTACGATAAAGTGGGAAACTGCTTCTGTTAAAAAAAGCCTGCAATATGCATCAGCCCAAGGACCCAGAAATTAATTTTCCACCACAGTTGTATCCCTATTTGATGCCATCAGTCCCTTTTTTCTCCTCCAACACTGTTCAAAGCCCTTCCAATGGAATTGGAACTCACAGAAACTGCTGCACCATCTCCTGTGAGCTTGAGGTTCTGCTGAATGGAAGAGGAACCTGTGCATATCAGCAAGATTACCGCAGCCCTGCCCTTGCAGCTAATAGCTGCAAGGAATAGAGTGTGGTTCTGGCCTTATTGGTGAGACCAATGCAGCTATTCAAAAGGATTGAGAGCTGAATGAAATAAAATGCTGGCTTAAGTGTTTTCCACCTCCCAATAGATTAACTGATGTCTCTGTAGGAAATCAGAAAAGAGTGTGTGGGCAAGCTCATCTTTCAAGACTCACCAAGCCAGCAGGTTGGTTGATCACTTTAGGCTGCCTTCAGAGTCAGAATTTACTGCCATGTGAGTTAAGAAAGTTTTCTGAGGTCATGTCCATCACATGCTATCCAGTCAAGCTTACAGAGTTCCCCTGGTTATATAGGACATTACTATACTTGTCCCTGCAATAACGTATTTCTATAAATGAACTCTGACTACTGAGTGGACTTGGGGGGCAAATAAAGATCCTGCCATGAGTCTTAGCAGAAAGATAAATTCAAATGTATGTGACACTAAATCTCTTTTCCCACCCCTGCCTTGTTACAACCATCACTCTTAATGGATTGTCTACATGCAGGTGGCTGGATCATCCTGAAGGAATATGTTAAGGGGCACAGTGATGTTGGAGCAATGGTATCAAAAGCTGGGATAACAATGGCCCTGTCCCTATTTGAATCATCTCTTGTAGGCATAATTTGGGGGCAGCCTCTGACCCCCAAGCAACTGAAAAATGAAAGTCAAAACTGAACTAGAAAAAAACCCTACAAGCTGCAGTAAGAAGTTTAGAGTGGAAAATTAGATGCTGGCTTTGCCATGAGTGTTCTCTGGGGAATCAGTACAGTAGGAGCCTAATACATTTTATTCATGACCTGAGGAGAATTAATCCCAAGTGTGAGCATGATGGTATTTCACCAAATGTAGTCGGCTCCACTGATCAGAAGATGAGAGACCACAGTGCTTAAGAAATAGCCTGTAAGAAGGAAATGTTAATGATGTAGAGGTAATAAGGACCATTTGGATTTTGTAAGGACTACATATTCTATTTATCACACTGACTTTTAACTTGCCCTGTTAGATGCGAAAAAAAAAAAAAGTTTCACAAGTGACTTTATTCCAAAAAGTTTGAATTTTTATTTCTGTAGTAACTTTTCCTGATTTAAATTTGGAATCTAGCTGTATCTACAAGCCTAATTCAGTGAACTGTCTGGATTGTGATATTGCCAGGGCAGATTCAGCCTGTTTGGAACACATACTAAAGCCTGACCTTCAGGATATGTGCATTTTTACACAACATCCGAATAAGCTAGTAACTATCTAAAAATATTTTTGCTAATATAATCATGCCATTTTAACAAACTTGATTCTCTTAAACCAGGCAACACTAACTATGGTGTTTATTATCATGTGGTATAGTTGAGGTCTATGTGAAATATTTTAAGAGTAGGTTAAACATCTGTTTTTAGTTTTCCAGAAGTAGAGAGTGATGGCATCTGCTTTTGTATTCTTTTTAAATTACTATTAGTTTATTTTAATTGATTTTTATCTTCAAACATGGTTAGTAAATATATTTTGAAATTTTTTCTGTGTGTAGATCACAAAACTACTTCATTTTATGGGCAAAAACATTATAAGATACTGCATTTAGTTGTACTTCATTATTAACAGCAAAATTAATTAACTGTGATTGTAAAGAAATTTACCACTTACCATCATTTATCCATAATTCTGCATCTTCACTGGATCTGCAGGTTTAAGGTGACCTTGAGCTGTTTTCAAAACTTAAAAAAAAATTCCAAAACTTCTTCTAGTATTTTGCTTTTCTAAAGGACAATATGACACTTATAAACATAACTTTACATAAAGACCAATGACCTGCAACAACTTCCAGAAGTGTAAGCATCAGGTGTCTCCACACCTTGCAGAATGAGATTTGAGTTGTGTTATAGAAGGAGTCTGGGATTCTCCGCTCTATACCCTACAAGGGTATAAAATATCTAGTCACAAACCTGTTACTTGTCCCAGTCTGTGTAATTCTTGTTTTGGGCATGTGAATAGTGTGTGCTTTCTGGAAATAAATCTGGAATAAAAATAACCACAGAAATCAAATAAAAGTCAAAACCCAGAAGATTGGCATATGAAATAAATTAATATTTCAAGTGGGCATTGAATTCCAGAAGTAAACCTTGCAGGACCAAATCACTGCAGAGTATAGGACAGCATATGCTCTATGAATAACAACATAGCAGTTACTGAACCTGTGTTCCTTCCCCACACAGGCAGGTCCTTTTACATATCTAGTTCAAGCATATGATCTAAAAAACTCATAATATAATATCACAGCATTTATTTAATGCTTAAATCCATAGCAATTAAAAATAAAACAGTCACAATGAGCCAGAAGGATCTCTTTTCCTATTCCCCATCAAATCAAAAGGGACGTGTAAAAATCCCTCCACCACACCAGTGAGAATGCTGTTTGGTGCTTGTATTTTCCTTAACAAAGATAAACTATCTCATGACTACAGAAAGAGAGAGGAGTTTAAATGATTAGACACACCAAGGTGTGTTTTCCCAAGAGTACTATGTGTACTGCATTTACCACTGAAGATCTCAATTTTACCACAATATGTGTTGATTGACAAATTTTATGGAGATACAGAGAAAGACTCAGGACTGCTGTGTCAACATGGCTACCTAGTTGTCCTCCAGGATAACAGACATGGAGAAGAGGAATGTCTGTAAGTAAATTAATAAGTAAATTCCTGTCTTCTTTTAGTTGACTGAAATGTTGAGATACGATGAAACCTGTGAGCCAAAACTGGTTAAAAGCACATTTCACAACTCAGCAACCCCTCCTTAGGCTGGGATGCACAAATACGGGTCTTCATACCATGTGCAGGAAGGGTCTTTTCCTGTTCTTCACTGGAAGCACATCAATCTAAGTTTTCAGCAAAACGGCTGCTCAGTGTCAGCCTCAGTGTATTTTTCATAGCACCTGCTTCCACAACATCTCTTCAAAGCACAGGCATGTACTTGGCACACACACACACTCTCATCAGTTTGTCTCTTGACCACGTACCTCACATGGTATGGACATCCTTGCTATGTTAGGATCTGTTCTGTGATTGAAACTGGGGGTACCTGAGCATCCTCAGTGATGACAGGCATGCCTGAACTACTGCGTGCTTCAGCCTCTCTTCCTGCATTTTCTCATCTGTCTGTCCCTTTAAGCCTTCTGTCAGAAGAGCCACTTTCATCCTTACCATACTGTTAGCATTCCAAACCCCCAAGCAAACAGAGAATGATAATTTAATACATAGATAGAAGTTCTTTTGTCTTTCTTCTATATTTGGCAATAATTAATTTGATATAATTTTTCATACAAAATTTTAGCAAAAAACCCTCCCTTACTGCAAGGTGCTTAACAAGTATTTTGATGCTAATTAATCACACTAATTCTGCATTTTTGAGGGAAGAATTTTTTATCACTGATCTTTTAGATAAGGGCAAAGTTTGCTAGGTTTGGGGTCGGCAAGTTTTTGTTTTTAGACAAATGATCTCTTTGGCTCTTGAAACAGCAATGCTGGAAACACCTCTAAATCTCTCACATGTAAATGCCAGTTAATACTTTGACCTTTTCAGTTACATTTATTTTACATTCACAGAGCCTCAGGCACAGACTAAATTGCAAGCCCCTCCCTGTTCACACACTTTGACTAGAATTGCTTAAGGTTAATTAGTTCTTCAACAGACCTGGCCACAGGTAATTTCTTGAGTTACCTGCTCTTGAACCTGGGTCTCTTGCTCTCTCTTGATTTTTATTTGTGTCTTCCTGATTCTGTGGCTTTCCTACATACAATTTAAAAGCAAGGGCAGAAAGTCCCACGTGGATGTCTTCCTGTGTAACCTGCTCTATGCGGTCCTGCTTTGGCAGGAGGGTTGGACCAGAGGATCCAACCAGACAGGGAAGAACCAGGGGACCAGAAGTCCCTTCCAGGAAAGTGAATGGGCTGCTACTGAGCCAAGGTGTCACCTGTCACCTCCTCACGTCCTGTGGTTCCCCACTTATCAGTGCTCTCAGTCAGCCATAGCAGCAATGAATTCAGCAGTAAATGTTTTATATTTCAAAACCAAGCCAGTTCTTTATTCTTACCTTATAAGCTGCAGCCAAAACTCCACCAGGAGCTCACTTGAGACTTGAAGTTAGATCATGGCATACAAGCATTTCTGGTAGTAAAGAGACACCTGTGAAGATTTCAAATGTTCAAGGTACTCCTGCATTGTGATTGCTGATTAAACAATGTGCATCCTCAGTGGCCACACAGCTGTAGGCAGCTATTTTGGCAGCTGTCCTGGTGCTGTCTTACTTCTGCCTGTCACATCAGAGTGTCAGGTACCACGTCGCATGAGAAAGGCTGATTCAGGAGCTTAGAACAAACATGCCAATGGACAAGTTTTCAGTTAATTCAAAAGAGGCTTTGTAATTCTGTCTTTAGGCATTTGCGGGGAGGGAGGAGAAGAGTCTTGCATTACCCAAGAGAACTAGGTGTTTTGCCAAAGCGGGAGAACATGATTATTTTGGTCACAGGTGCTTGAACCAGGGGGCAAAAATCAATTTAAAATAATATTTTCTAAATATTTTTGTTTAACTATTGGCTCATTCCCTTACTCTGTTCTGATGTCCTCAGACTGTCTGTCTTTAACACAAATTTCCTGTAAGGGTGCTATAAACCTCTCATTTGGCTATAACACCAGAAGTCAGCCTTTTCCCAGCTTTTCTCTAACTCTGCAGACATAGGCAGAATGAGCTGGGCTTTGATACTAATTGCTGCACATTTCCACCAGGAATAGGCTTGGGTAGCTCTGACTTGTGGAGACTTTGGAGAAGGGATGGAGGAGATTTGAGAGCTATACTCACTGGGAAACCTCGCACTGCACTGATGAGAGCAGATGGCTCCTTATGCACTACAACATTACTGGCAAATTGCAACAGGCCATGAACTGATCTTGTCAGCCGCAGTGAGACACATCAGAAAAATGTGTTTCTGTCCAGTGTGGGGAATGGAGAGACCAGGAGTCCTGGGGTGACCTTTTGCCTTCCACATAAGTTGGCCAGGATGAGACTGAAGTTCATTAAAATCTGAAAAAAAACCTCAGTTTCTAGATTTCCAAGTGTTTCTAAACTGCACAGAAGCTGTAGTTGAACCTGGATCATAGCTGAGGGAAGAGGTTAGGCTCACAGTTCCCTGAAGAAAAAAGTTCAGAACATGAAAACTTGGTTGAAACAAACTGCTGTGCTTAGCAGTCCTGTGAGAGCCCAGAGAAATGTATGCACAGGGTCACTCCTGCACCTCCAGCTGCCTCTGAAGCTTTGTGTCAACACTGATTATCCCAAGAGTTTGTCCCATGTGATCAGCTTCTGCCAGACCTGCCACAGGAATTTTTAGGGTTCTCCATGTGCTCCAGAAACATGGATTTATGGAAGACTTTGTTCAGTCCTGACATGCTGTGAGGAAACCAGGAGTTAGTATAGATCTATAAACATGCTCAGAGGGAGCAATTACTTCTGGCATGTGAATGATAGGATCAATATGCACACATTCTATATAGTCTTTGCCTGTCTGCTAAGTGCATAGGGGAGATTATTTTTAGCAGTGCAAGTTGTTTGCCAAGGTAGATTTTTGTACCTTTGTTAAAGTTACTTCAGCCTGGGAAAGGCCATGGGAGGGACATCTAGTGGAAGAGCCTGGATGAAGAGCAAGTCTGTTTCTAAAAGATGGAAAAAGTTTGGACCAAGCTTGCAAAGCCAAAAGCTAGGTTAATTAAAATATTTCATCCTGTCACTCTGATGTTCATGGAAGCAAACCAAAATACTTAATATTGCCCTTCAGGGTCAGACCATGCTTTGCCTCGCTTCACTTCTAGCTGCCTCTCCCAGTCATTGTTAAGTGCAAGCCTCCAGCTCATAGAGACATCAAGCTTATTAATCAGATTTCAGATAAGACCACATTATATTGTCTGGGTCCCAGGACTGTCAGGTGTTTTATGCTGAAGATGGAGTCTGATACTTTAGATTGGCCATCCGTTTCTGGGCATTCAGTGGAAACTCATCTACAGTTATGCTGATAAGATTTCACCAGATGAGGTACACCACAAGCTGAAAAATGGAAATATTTCATATTAACAGAAAGCATTTTGAATTAACGTAGAAGCACACTGAAAGATGTGGCATGAAAGAAGAAAATATTTAAATATACTCTTCCAACAACCACAAGTTAGGAGCAGAGAGAATAATAAGGAGATGCATTAAACTTCTGCTACATCTATAGGATTTCTTCAAAGTCCTTGAAAAATCTTAAATTGAATCTCCCTGAAAAGCCATACATCAGAGTTACAGAAGTTGAAGGCTACTCTTGTTGTGACTCCTAGCTGAAGTTCATGACTACCATGGACTCAATGACATGAGAAAAGAAGCAAAAAAATAGAAGAGTGACAAAAAAACCCCAAAAATAAGAAAAAGAAAAGAAGAAAAGAAAAGAAAAGAAAAGAAAAGAAAAGAAAAGAAAAGAGCTTTGTAATGTAAGAGGAGAATTCAAATATTTGAGAAAAAGACAAAACTAAGTCCCAAAGTATTGCACATCACAGACAGAGTGACACACACACACAGGTGTCCAGGTTTCTCCTCTATGTCTTCCCCACGAGGTCCTCCAAACTGTTCTGCCTTTACCACACTACTCCTGCTTGGGCCATAGCGTGACAGACTCCAGCATTATTTGTTCAGATTTAATGTGACCTTCAAGGCATCCTTGCTCTGGTATTTTTGATAATAAGAAGTGCAGTATGTCTGGATACTCTCAAATAAATGATGGCACTGGACAGTGGGACACAGCCACTTTGGAGAGCTG
Organism: Passer montanus; assembly: GCF_014805655.1. Classification (NCBI taxonomy): domain Eukaryota; kingdom Metazoa; phylum Chordata; class Aves; order Passeriformes; family Passeridae; genus Passer; species Passer montanus. Next base: position 22,406,580 of record NW_024367707.1, read on the forward strand.
ACATGAGCGTGAAGTTCAGTGTTGCACCATTCACAAGAAACAACTAGACAAAATGACTACATTTGGATATATATTCAGTCAAGGTTTATTCCTCCGGTTTAAGTTTAAGGAGGTGATTGTATTTTTCTTGGAAAAACCTGAAGGAGTATGCAAGAAAAAGAGCTGACCTCCAACTGTTACAGGTTAAAGAGGTAAAAAACCTAAGGATAGCTTCCATCTCAGCTATCAGTGGTGAAGGATACCACCTGCCTTGCTGCATCTCTCTATTCAGTCTCAGGACTCGTCCCATTCATGGAGTCTGTAATTAGTATAGCATACCCTGTCTGCCCTGAAATTTGAAACCTGTCTCTCCTTATGTCTGAAAGATGATTTTTGTCATGCTTCCGAAATTTTGAGGCAAACAAAAGAAACTAGGCTCATTTCTGGGCTTTATGGCTTATCAGTTAGGACCAAGAGTTGTGATCTTATGGCTCAGCTCTTCTCTGAGCTTCTTCTGGTGTCAGCCTCACTTAGTGACTCTTTGCCTTCTCTTATTTCAAATTCCTGTTCCCCTGTTCTCCTGTTTCAAATTCCTGCTCTCAACACCATCAGTGACAAAGCAGTAATTCAACAGGTGTACATCATTAGGGCATCAGAACAGATTTTTTAAGGAAATAAGAAGGGGAATTTCAGAAACATGTTCCATTTAGTCCACAGCTCCTTCTGAACTGAAGGGAAATTGTTCCCTATTATTATAATCCTTTTTTTGTTTGTTTGTTTGTTTTATTTCACCACTATAATAAATTAACCTGAAAACCCTTTTCTTCCTCAGGAAGTAATGAATAAATAAGCAACAGGTTAAGGATCTATAGCTCCATATTTTAAGACTTCATCTGCTTCAAAGTAACAAGAGCCCAGGTCTTCATCATTGGGATGAATAACTGCTGGTGATGCAACAGACGGCTTAGGCTTTGCAAATGCCACTAGAAATAAGAAATCAAATGCAAGCCCTTCCTCACATCATTCTGAGTCCTCCAGAGTTATTGCAGATCCTCTCCTCCTTCTTCTTAAATCAATTCCTTTCTTCTTTGCCTCAGCTGAATGGTTAGATGGTCTCCAGAACTCAGTCCAAGGGGCAAGTGAGGTTTGGGGGAAGATTCTGCTATCCCTTCTGCAAGGTGAGTTATTTCCTCTGATGTAGAGGGAGTGTATTTGCTAGCTCACAATACTCTGCACTTTGGTCTGTTTTTACTATTATCAGTAACTTTCAAGGGCCTTCAGCAATGTATGGTATTCCATGCTCTCATGGAACTCTTATGAATTTATCACAGGATTTTTAAGCTTGTTTATGAAGCAAAATTTTACACTCTGGTTTTCTTCAACTTTCTCCAGAGTGCACAAGCCTTAGAGCCCTCCAGGTGCATGTATTAACTCAGTTAAAGTTGGTCAGGAATGTTAAGACTGATAAGAATCTTGGTTGAGAGCCTAGGAGTTCCCACAACTGGGAAGAAGGTCTGGGGCAGAGAAGGTTGACTGCACAAAGCAAGAGACAGTGTTTCTTAGGGTAAGGAGGTGGGAAGGGGGATGTGGAGCTCACAAAAATGGAGACCAGGTCAGCAATTTGGTTGCTGAATGAACTGTGCTGTCTGTAAGAATGGGGAATAGGAGACAGGGATGAAGAAGAGGAGGTAAAGATGAGGAGGTAAAGATGAAGAGGTCAGTGTGTAGAGAGCGTACTTGAGGCAAAAACATACTTGATAGTTTTAGATTTTAGGCTGACACATGGGAGGAGATGGAGAATTAGTGTTGGTCTTATTCAGTTGTAACATTCAGCTCTGAAATGAATGTTTCAGCAGAGAGTGTGACTTACTGGGTCTGGTGGTGGGCCACACCAGGTTGGGACAGGGCACCTCTGTTGCTGAGGGGTCACAAACCTGTGTCAAAAAGGATGGATAGTGAATAAAGGAGCTTTGAGTTTCTCTTTTGTTTGTGGTTTGGTTTTGTTTGTTTGTGTTCTGGGTGTTTTTGTTATTCTTTTTTAAGCTATGAAGTCTTCATGTGAAACTACTGTAAAAGAGAATTTAAATAATGCTGTTTGCAGATGTACTAATTTCAAAGATAAGCAGTGTCAGAATCAGGTATGAATCAGTCTTTGATGACATATGTACTAAATTCTGCCAGTGTCACACTGAAAAGTAGTGTCAGAACATGTAACGATGCTCTCATGTGGCATACACAGTAGAGGAGAGGTGTTACATTTGATTATGCAAGCAAAATTTGAGTTTTCCCAACTCACGAGTGCTTTTTTTTGGCAATGATAGTAGTGTTATTTTAGCTTCACAAGTTCTGTGTAAGCCAGTGCTGGAGTTAATGAGAGGCAGTATGTACTGAAATGCATAATGCCATCTATTTTTACTGTATAACTTTGGAGCACTAATGCCCTTTAAACAGTTTATAGATCTTGCTTTGGCTGCATGTTTATAGGTCAGTCTTTCACATGTTTGAATTCAACCTCTACAAAGCCTATCTATATACAGAGTTTTGCTAGTATGTAATCAAGCTCATGTAGATAGGTGTAACAACACATTGTTTAATCAACTTCCTCAAGTAAACTATAAATGGAACTCTGCTTACTTGTTTGCATAGAATATATGTGAATGGCATCTGTGTACATATGCTAAAAACAGACATACAAAGAGAGAGGCCATAGAAGATTTTCTCAAAAAATATGGCTTTTGCATCCTGCTGTCTGTGTTTCTCTGTACTGTGAGTGCATGAATGTGGTAATGTTTTTTTTGTTGTTGTTGTTGTTGTTTTATTGCTAGGTAACTCATTTATCTATTTCCACAGCATTTTGACTTCTAGGAACCATAATTGGTGTTCCATTAGGTGCAGTGCTAGCTTCAGTTCAAATAAATATAGAAAACTCTTCCAGTATGCATCATTAATGACTGCATAGCACACACAAAATCATTCCCCATGAAAGGAAAACAGATGGCTTCTTTATATTTTTAATATTGCACACAGTAAAATCTTGCAATTGCTTTTATTCAAGAAAAGCTTTTGTGTCCTCTGCAGTAAGAGATATTTTAGCCTTTATGGCCTCACAACTTACGAGATAAATAATGAATAGATTTCTGTCTATAACTGCAGGCACAAATATTCTCTAGGTACAGATGGGACTGGAGTGTATTTATGAAACTTATAGATCATCTTTAATCAGTGGGTTCCTGAAGTGACCTTCAGATACATAAATAGCTACCATTGGGTAGTCTGAACCTAGATTTCTATGAAGAAAACAGAGTAGGTAAGGAATGTCTAGAGGGTAAAAAGAAAGGAGGAAAGTCACTAAGTTGCTTTAAATTGTTCTTTGAGAGGAAGTCTACCTCTGAAGATTAGGTACAGTGTCTAGGAAAAGAACATGAGAACCTTAACAGAGTCTCAATATAGAGTCCCTGGTTGAACACTCCCCTTGTTCTTCCAAGGAGAGTAGCACATATCAGAGGGGAGAGTATCTTGACAAGTGCTTTGGTTAGAAATTATCTTGAGTTCCAGGGGCAGCCTGTGTATTTCTTCCAGCTGAGTTAGATGAGAAGTACACAAGCACATGTTCAGCCTCACTTCTGATCTCAGAGAAAATGTATTACCTGCTGATTCTATGATTTAAGTAGAAATCTGGTTTTAGTAGACTTCTGGGAATTTATTTACAGTAAGATTCTTGTGGCTCTAGATGAGGCAGAGCCAGGCTGTTTACCAGCCATTTTCCCAATCTGTGCCAAGCACTGGGATGTGAGGAAGGTGAGGTGGTAACCTTTCCAGCTATAAATTAGTGATGTCCTCTAAGATGTTCACCTAAGCTCCTTTGTGAGTCAGTGAGGGCAGAAAAGTGATTCCTTCCCCCTGACTTAGACTCTGAGATGCTTTGCTGAGACAGTACACATGAACTGAGAAGGGGCACATTAGGTTTTACAAACCTTGGTTAACCTGTTGCAGTCAAGTATTTATTCTTCAGACTGTTGAAGAGCATAAAAGTAATAATAAATAAATAACCTTCCTCCTTGGCAATAACAGGAGTAGGATGAAAATAAAAGGTGGAAGCGGTTGGTATCCACCATTGCAAAGCCCTACTCCTCAGAGAGCAGAAGATCCTTGTGAGGGATGTCTTGTGTAGCCACTCATTTGGGCACAGATTTTGCTCTGAAATGAAATTATTTATTCCAGGGAGGCAAATGACTGAAAGCACAAGTGCTCTGCATTGACACTTGCATCATCAATGGCCCAGCTTCCACATGACCCCAACTTCAGTCTAGAGTTTCCTTCGATGTCATGGTGAATGGGGGCATCAAATGCTTAGTCTGACCACTCTGATCCCAAAAAAGGAATCATTGCTTTCTTTTGAACAGTGTAACAAAGGCATAACATAATTGGAGAGTTTTAAAAGTGTTAGAAAAGGGCACAATTCTTTCACAGTGCTATATTTGCATTGGACAATTTTTTTAAATGTAATTTTTCAAATTCAGATGAAGAGGAAGTTCAGACCATTTGTACTTTAAGGATAACCTGGACAACAGATGTTTCTCTTACATCATGAACATTTTGTTCTCCTCTGTGATTTGTCATCTGTTTTTTGGCTTTTTTTTTTGTTTGCTGTTTTCATTTTTTACTACCAAATTCTTGCCCCAATAAGTCTAACTTTCCTTTGAGCTAAATCAACAATGAGTGTAATGAAGTCAGTAGGGCTGTGCTGACATGGGTACAGTATTTTCTCAGTGTAAAAGCTTTGGACATTGCTTCCTAATGCTGTCACACACTGCTCTGCAACCATGCAGGAACTCTGGAAGCTAGTGAATTTCTGAACCAGCAATTTCAGTATCTAGTTACAAAATGTAGCCATATGGTCATTTTTGTCTTGGTCCTAAGGGTCTGTATATATTTGCATGTTTCCTCCCGAGGGCCACCACAGATGAAGAGCACTTTGGAGACAGAAGGCAACAATAGCAGCAGCAATACTTACTTCAGCTGAGGGGGGCACAGATTCGTACCATTCCCATGGTATTGTTTGGATCTTCCATTTGTTGGGATGTTTATAATGGTCAGGTTATATAAATGCATGTGTGCAAAAGGGAAAGAGACCTACACAGAGGGAAAATTCTGTTCGATACCTTAGTAAAAAAAAAGTGTTCACTGGAAATCACAAAAAATGCCAATTTGCCTCAATGGTATTGAATGTTTTCTCTTCCCTTTGATATAAAAGTAGGTATTTAGGAGGTCCAAAATTTATCTGAAAGTGGAATGGTGGCAGCAATATTAAGCAACATAATTCTTTTTCTACAGAAAATCCTGGTTTTCACAATCCATTCAATCCTGCTACTGGAGCTGTTCCATTAGCATGACCTGTATCTGCACTGGAAGCCAACTCCAAAATCTTTCTTGAGGTCAGTATAGCCTGGCAATGCCTCTCAACACTGTGTCATGATGACTGCCTGTTACCAAAGGACTACTGATATCCAACTTTTCTTTTTATAGCATGTCCCATTTTCCTCCTTTCTCTCTTTTGGATTTGTTTTCTTTCTAATTGCAAGTTGGAGTATTTATGGTAAAGGTAGTAGCTTGGTAACCCTACCACTTAAAAACAGTTTAGCCTGTTCATAAAATTGAAAATGAATGTGCCTGAAGTTCTTAAAATTCAGAGAAGGTGATTAATGGTAGGTGGTCATCTCTATCATTCTTCTCAAGCAGTGCTGTGTGCAATTATGATCTTTATTTGCCTTTCAATCCCAAACAAAATCTCACCACTATGTTATTCCTATTCCTAACATCTGCTTACAAAATGCCTTGGGTGATTCCTGATGGCTCTTCTCAGATACATAATTGAAGAAAGAGAACCTCTGAGAAAAAAAGCCCTTAACCATGCTTTACTTTTTGAATTAGATGCTTAGGAGTCTTTGACCCTAAGGATGATCTCAGATACATCCCAAACAAGATAAATATTCAAGAAGGTCCTTGAAAGTGTCGGTTTTTTATTCTCCAGCCTTCTTGAATTTCTCTCCTAGATTAGAGTATTTCGTGTCACATTTCATGCAAGTTGTAATCTCCAAGGGGAGAAAAGCACTTAAGCATGCTGTCAGGCTCTTACTTCGGGATCTCAGCAATTTTCTCCTTCCTCTGAACACTTGTGTATATGAATGAGACTTATAGATATTGTGTGACTAAACAAATCAAATCACCAGCTATCTCATGGAAACTCCGGAGGTAGCTTTGCATCCCTGCTCTTCAAAATGTCAGGGTGTTTTTTAAATATTATTGAAAGTCTGCTAGAAATGCCATCCAAGGTGTTGTAGCTTGAAAACAAACACATGAATCTAGGGAAACAATTTTGATAACGTTGCTCTAATGATCTACAGTTTAGTAATAAGAAATTAGAAGGGTACATATATAAATTTGTGAAATAATAGATATACAACTGTATTTTTACTTTATGTGCTTGGTATACAAATACATAATATATAAATATATAGTATATAAATACTATAGAAATGTAACATAATAGCATATATATTGTTAGAATACATTATTTCTGTAAGAAGGGACAACAATGATTTATTCCAACTTCCTGACTGCTTGAGGGCTGACCAAAAGCTAAAGCACATTTGTCGTGTCCAGAGAAATGCTGTGAGGAACAAAATCAAAAGCCTTACTAAAATCCAAAAAAACCTGCATTCATTGCCTTTCCTTCTTCCACAAGACAGGTGACCTTATCAAAGAAGGATATCAAATTAATTAAAGAGGACTTTTCCTGTGTGAACCTATTTTGACTGTGCCAAAGTTCCTAAAGCTCTGTAAATCTACGAACCCTGAGAAATCTGGGAACTCTAAAGGAAAAATCTGTGTGTGAACAAAAATATATTAAATTCATCCTAAATCACATTTGGAAAAATAGCAGCAAGTTGCTATGTCTTAAGATATCTATATCTGAAGTAAAATACCATTTGGTGGATAGTCCACAGACAAGCAAATTATTGGGGAAAATTATTCACAGAAGAATAAATAGTCTGAAAGCTATACATTGATGGATGGTATACAGAATGGGTGGCTTATCAAATTAATGAAAACAGGAAACATCTGTGGGAAAACCTGTTAACCTTGTATATGGGTCACATAAATTAATCACACAAGGAATCATCACAGTTGACATAACTAATGTCTTATGTTTTGTGTATCAGACTCCATCACACAGAGATGAATTGTGCCAAAACTGCTTTTTGTCCAAGCTGGGTGTCCATAATTGTGCATTCTGATATCCCCTACTGTTGACTTTGGAATGTCTGTATCAGATTAGTAATTTTAAAAGGAAATAAATTTCTCTTGCTGGTGTTTTGTTTGATATCCCTCAAATGACACAGCTGTAGTTTGCAGGTCACAGAGAGATTCCTTCTACACTACTTTCACAGTTCTTGAAGACCCTATGGAGCAACATGAAGTTCTAAAGAAATATAGAAGAAGAGTTTGGATCTAATTGTCTTCCTTTCTTTTTTCACTTTCTTTTCTTCCATGTTTTCTAGCCAATACTGAGACACAGCACATCATTCATGAAGAAATCTCAAACAGCCTAAGAAATGGTGAGAACAAGCTCTCGACAAGGTACTATTGTAGTTGACATCTCTGCACTGGCAAGTGCTTACAATTCCCCTTGGGTGTCTCTAATTATAATGTATTGTTCATTAAAAATGGCAACAAAAGTTCACTGAGCCTGCATTCTTGTGATTAATTGCAATGTTCTCCTAATCTTTTATTGTTATTTATACTTCTGCCTTCATGCAACTGATTATGCTGTACATTTACACCATTCAGAGAGTAACAGGAGGGACACAAAGGGTGAGTTTACATGATGCAATGGAGCCTTGTGGAGCTGTGTCTGAACTAGGGCTGACCCAAGCTGTGTGCTGGCACAGCCCAGAGATGTACGTCACTAGAAATTCTCATCTTGGAGCTATAAGGAAGCCACGTCGAGCGCATAAGCTCTGCCTCAGAAGGATTTGCTACACTCCATGAAGAGCTGTGGAATCACAGTTTTTCTGCTTTCAGTTAAGCTCATGCTGTTTCCAGTTGGTGAAATAATTACAGGCAGCTCAGTGCAGGTGTCTCTCAGGAATACCCTTTGAGTGTTCCTCCCTGTATGTGATGCCTGTATAAACATCAGATACCAGATTTCTGCTAAATCCTTAAGGCTCCTAAACATATCTTTGGAATTACCTATCTCCACTGACTAAGCACTGATGTACATTAAAGGATCTACTGAGCAAAACCCCCATAAAAATCTCTACAGCTCCCAACATCAAGAGGAACAGAAATTTTGAGTTATCCATGATAACTTGCCTGTAGCAGGATTGTAGCTTGATCCACCTTGAGTTTACATTTGTCATTAAATGATTTCTGATTTTCCTTTGATGATTGTAGCTAAGGTAGCAAGAAATTTTAGGTGCCTGTTATTGGCTATCCCAACCTGAGACAGACATCAATAAATTGATTTTTGGAGAAATTTCAAAGCAGCTATCTCTGAAAATGAGTTAGTCCCTCAGGTACCCTAGAGTGGATGGCTTGGAGAGATGCGCACTTTATAGAGTAAAAATCTGGCTGGATGGCTGGGCTCAGAGAGTGTTGGTAAATGGAGTTACATCCAGCTGGTGGCAGGTCACTAGTGCGGTTCCCCAGGGCTCAGTCTTGACATGCCAGCTTAATTTTTGGGATATTTTTTCAGAGAAGCCCAGACTTGTGTGTTATTAGAGGTCTTAAGTCTTCCTCTTCTATTAGTTACTTTTCTGGTTGCTACACACCTGCTCTGAAACTCTTCTGTTCATCAGTTTCAAAATTTTAGTTGCAATTTAATGCTATTTGCACTGCATTATTGCCTAGAGGCCTAAGTCAACATTGGCAAGGCTCCTATTGGCATGTCATGTTAATAACCACTTGCTTTTGTTCTCAGTGAAAGCAATTTGTTCCAAAAACTGGGATTCATCCTGTTTTTTTTAGTGAGTACACAACTACATTCTAGTACAAATATTAAAGGCCTAGATCCTTAAAAATAGAAAGGTAGGAACCACCAGCATCACTGCATCCAAGCCAGCAGCTGCAGGATCCATGGAGCAGCTGCCTGGTCCAAACTGCTCACCACACCTGACCCCACCATCACAGAACACTGCTCCTGAGGGAAAATCTACATTTGCTTACTTCTGATTGAGGATTTTGAGCACCCAAGCATCCCCCTGCCAGCTTCAAATATTCTGACTTTTTAGCCAGACAATTGTGGAAATTTTGGTCCACCCTGGTGTGTAAATACTGCAGGAAAAAATCAATGCAGATAAGGACTTGCAATATACAGCATTGATTAATACACAGTAATGGGAATTAAAGTTGCAGAGAGCATGCTTGTCTGTAATGTACTTGTTGTTCAGTACATACAAAACATGTTCCTAATGTTACATGCATGTGATGCATGTATTTGACACTACAAGGATACATCTCTATAGTGTAAGCTTGGCATTTTGACTGCCTGGGAAGTTTCAAAATAAATATCCCCAGACAACAACAAAAAACTGTTACTCACAGGCAACAAAAAGTAGTATGTTTAAATCTATATTTTGAAAATAAGTCTGTGAAATTTTACAGTCATTTGCATTTCAAGTCTGCAATTAGATTAAAAAAAGCCCACAACGGCAGCTGTGACAAGTACTCTGTTCTGTGAAAAAAAAAACCCATGTAAATAATCCTCTTGTCCTTCAGTGCAGCTCTGATGAGAACGAATTTTAGCATAGCACTCAACAATTGCCTCTTCAAGGTTGTTTTCATGCTTGATACAGTATGAATGGTAAACCAAAAAGAACTGGCATCCAAACAAGATATGTATTTAATTCTACAAATTGCTCTTGGTATTGCACATGACCCTTTACAGAGCATCTTCTCAGGTTTTTAGGATGAGCTGCAGAGCATCCCCAGAGCCACAGAGAGGCTTTTCCTGGCACACAGGGTGATAAGGCATCCCATCAGCTCCACCACTATTCAGAAGAAGGGGAGATGAAGGTTTCTAAGGATGGCCATCCATCAGCTCCCCTGGAGCCACTCCCAGGAAGTGGAGCATGCCACACACTGGGCAGCCAGGTGTGCAGTGCACTGCTCTGCACTTTGGCTGGTTGTTGCCATTGCCAATGGCTTTCCCTGGTGTTCATTAAGGGTGACATTTGTGAGCATTTTTTATACCTAGCTGAGTTGGCAAAAGGAGGTGATGAGGTTTGACACAGCCCTGCCCTGAGCACCTGGCTTCACGTATGGACAATGACTTCAGTTTTAAACCCCAAAATAATCCAGCATTTAAAATCTCTTCCTGCCAGCATTAATGCTGATGCTGTAACAGAGGTGTGTTAAGAAGTCTGGGCCCCAAGACCTCCTGCATCTTGGAAAATATCCATTGCCTACATCAGAGAGCAAGTGGACACAGCAGGGAAAACTGAATTGCAGACACAAAAGATGAATAAGAGTAAATGTTGAGCTAAGGACTGGGCAGAGGAAGAGACTGATGATTGTTATTGGGAGAGTGTGTTGAAATGACATAAGAGATGACATGATAAGGAGGAATAAAAACAGTAGGAACAGTATATAATAATTTTGTCATTTATGATCCATAAAGAGGGTTTTGTTTTTTTTTTTCTGCAAGAGGTGAAAGACTAAGATGGTGGTCAGGGGAGAAAAGCACACAATGTGACTTAAAATAACTGAACTCGTTTCAGCTTAGCAAAAGGAAGGGGGAGAAGGATGTGATTTCTCTCTAGAAATATATCAAGAATAAATGCTAGATGGAGAAGGGATATTTGAGCTAGAGGGCAATTTTGGCAAAAGAGCAAAAGGGGGAAAATCAGCCATAAATACTTTCATTCTGGAGAGCTTTCTACCCATCTGAACAGCAAGGGTGTGCACTGATCTCTCAATTGGTGCCACTGGGGCAACATCTGGGATTTAAAACTAGAGCCTGATTGCTGCATGGAAAAGAATCATTGACAGGACTGCCTGGCCTTGGCAAGGCAGGATGCTCCTAATGTTCAGGTCTTTGGGAAAAGCCAATGAAAATGGAAATGAAGGGATGATTTGCTGCAGCCTTTTTGTTAGTTAGCAATTATCAATAAGACTGAGTGTACTGAAAATTTCCACAGTTGGCTTCACCCTCACCCAGCCAGTCCCCTGTAGCTCTTTCCTTTATATTTTACAATCACTTTACAATGGAAAAGAATGCATATCTGTGAAGACAGTGCTTCAGAAGTTACCAACACATTTTCTTATTACAGATGAAGCTACTAGATATACTTTTCAAAATCCTTTGATATGCCTGCCAGTACTGAACTCCAAATAAATGGCACCTAAATAAATACTAGACAGAAATTCTTCCAAGGTTGCTAAATTATTGGCAGCATGAAGGTAGCCCTTCCTTGGAGGCTCTCCTTCATTTTGGTTGTTATGATTTCTCTGTTCTTTAAACCTGTAGTAACTCGCTCTGAGACTTCTGGACTGGTGACAGTGGCCAGGAAGCAGCACAAGAGCCAGGCAATGTTTTTAGTTTTGTACATAGGAAAGTTTCTGGCCAAAAGTTCTTCACTTCCCAAATTAGAACTCTCCCATAAATTCAACATGGTTCAACACTGTTAGGTCTTGATAAACATTTCCTTTCCAACAAAGCATGTAATATGTCTGATTAAACATCAATAATACCTTAAATATTATATCAACATTTTTATTAATAAAGAATAATTAAACTACCTATCTGTTGCAGTAGGATGCCAGCCATCTGGAGATGGGGAGAATTTTCTAGACCTGCCAGATGTGGTCTGCTTCTATTTTTTGGTGATGGTTTGGAGGGTTTTTTCATTTAGTTTAGCATTTTGCTGCTAAGGGGAAAGCCTGGGTTTTGTGGACAACAATGGACAAACAAAAACTCAACCTGGTTGTTTTTCACCTCAACATCAACAACGTAGTTGATTAAACTAAAATCACAAAAAATCCTATCCATTGTGTCTATTGCAATTCCTTGCAATTCAGTCCACTACTGTATTTTGATCTTTCTTATAGTCATCTTGTAGTCTGGAAATTTTTATATCTTGATCTTCATGTAGTCAATTAAGATGTAAATTTTTCAGCAGTCTATATTAATATTAATTTCAGGTGGTATGAAAAGCCTGTTGAAACCTCTGAGAGCTATCTTGATCTTCATGTAGTCAATTAAGATGTAAATTTTTCAGCAGTCTGGTTAGTATTAATTTCAGGTGGTATGAAAAGCCTATTGAAACCTCTGAGAGTTTTTCTTTCAACTATAATGGGCTTTGGATCAGAACCCATAATAGCAGTAATTTGCTTGAATCTATTCTAGCTAATGAGTGATTAGCAGATGCTTTTTCCCCTCTTTACCTAACACTTGATAAACCAGAATCCATGAGGAGCTGTGTACTAAATAATGGTGTGATTTTACAACCGTCAAATTGCTTTAGAAAATAGATTTATAAATCATGCTCATAAAGGCAACGGATATTGACAAATTCTCTGCTATTAAAGAGGTGGCTTGCTGTGCTTTATGTGAGCCTCTCAACAATAAAGTGTTACCTGTCATGGGGTAAAACTAAAAACTATCAGGTTTTAAATATATTGGTGTCTCCTTTCTGTTTTCTTTTATTTGAGGTGATTTACATGTCTTTGGTATTTCAGCTCAAATTTCCTCTTTTTTAGAATCAAATCCTTGTTTAAACATTGTTAAACAACTGTTCCTTTGTGCAGGAAGAGAGTTATGCAAAGGAATTACTTGTTGTTGTTCTCTAAGTCACCTTTCAATCCAAGCAACCTTTCCAAAACTGAAAGATACCAACTATCAGGATTTGTTCTACTCGACCTTTCTTGATATTTAGGCATCTGGCTTTCCAGCTCGAGTAATCAAGATGATAATTAAACCTACATCTTTGTGAATGTCAAAACTGTCATCTGCATTCAGGATGTTACAGGTCTGCAAGAAATCATGATCAAGAGAAATGTAACATCAGTGAGGTCATTAGCAAATTGTTCCAGCACTGGCTTCACCAAAAACTACCTTGTCAAAGCAAATGAGATACACGGAAGCATGTTATATTTACTTCCCATATAGAATACCCAATCATTGTTGTTATAAAATAAGCATATTCGTCGAATAGAACTGTCAGTAGTATTTTAAATAATGCCCAACAGTGGTTGCAGGTAATGGGTATCCTTTAGAGTGTTTCACTTCTAATATATTGCACTATGTGCAGTTGTGTATGCATTTATTACACTGATTAATTACTTTCCTGCAGCAAATGGGCATTGTATTTTTAGAGAAACCAACAAAATCCCTCTGTGCTACACATTAAAAAAATTGAAAATGAAATAGTAATTCAAAAATTAATTAATGATTCAGTAGCCTCCAGCTTAGAATACAACCGAGTCAGGCCCATTAAGTTCATGTGAAAACATGAATTGAAATTGTTCCCATTTGCAAATGAAGTCATGTCACAGTTTTCTTATCCCCAAACAATCAGAAATAATTTTCCAATAGCCAGTGTGGTTCTGAGTTTTCAGCCAAAGCTGTGAACCCACACTCAGCTCTAACTGATACCAAAGCGAGGTGACAACTGTTGGTCAAGATATGGGATCACTCACATCACAGGATGTCTTCTGTCATCTGCACTGAAACCGTTTCATCCAAAACATTACAAATACAGGCAAGTGTAGGAATTATTTCCATTTCCCTGGAATTATTTCTCTCTCATTCTCCCTGTCTCACACAAAATTCAAGCACAGCAACTCCAGCTGCAGAGCAGCATGCAAAAGCACTTCTGTGCACAAGTTTCCTCTGCTCAAATCTCTCTTTGGAGATGGTTTTGCAGCTAGTCGAAGAAATGAAGCTAAAAATGTTGACTTGGAACTCCAAATGTGTGCTTTAAATAGTCAGGATGATAGTATGTAACTTCATTTGTTAAAAATAGGGTCTACAAAAATGGAAGGACTAACTGAATACCTCAGATAAATGTGCCATGTGAGATGGAGTGAATTCAGTCCACGTGTCCTCTTCTGTGGCAGGAGAATCATACAGCTCTGCAGGGCAAAGCAGCACGTCCAGTGTGCAACTGTCCAGGAGAATGGCAAGAAATAGAGAGTGTAGGGAGAATCCATGCCTTGAAGGCACTCACAGAGACATGCCTGGCACCCAAAGCCTTTTCATGACAGGAGATTCCCCTCAATCTAAGATGCAGTTAGGTGTAGTGCCTTTGTCAGCTCTTCACATCAGAGGCAGATGCCTAAAGCACTTGCCCAAAGAATGCTCTGGGTCATGTTCCAGGATCATTCTCAGCTGAGCTGGAATTTCCATCAAAACTCTACAGCTGCTCAGCCAAGAAGAAAGACCTTTGAAAGCAAGAGGAGCACACGTGCCTTGACTCCAGCCTTGCTCTCGGCCAGCTTGCACAGGGAAATTCACTGTGGTGGTTCCTGCTCCTGCAGTTTGTGCCTTTCACATTAAATATCTCCAATGGAAAAAAGATGTACAGATTATTGCTAGAAATTTAAAATACTTCAGCATTTACCTACATTACTTGTGTTTTGGACTGCAAACTCTTAAGAGTAGCCCTGGGCAGGAAATTTTGTACCAAATGACTTCTGTCCCTGTAGATTAAATGTATAACTTGAAGGAAAATGTGAGCCTGGGTGAACGGAGAGAGGGTCTTAATTGTCTGACAGCCTGCAAATTCCTCTTTTTCTAGTATTTTTCAAAGGTTGGGAAAACAGGGTCCCTAGTGGCAGTGCTGGCATTTTAGGAGAAGGTGTGAAGCAGCAGCTCGTTGTTAGACTAATTATAGCATCTGATCTGTGAGAGACTTTCTAACAAGCAGAGGATTGAATGGTACAGCGGAGCAAGTCAGCACTTGGCAGCACAAGCCTGCAGGTCTGGGCTCTCAGCAGAGGGGTGGTTAACCTAGTGCAGGGAAAATGCAAACTCTGACCTGTGATGTGCATGAGGGATGGAGGAAATGCCCAGGAGAGCACTGCTGGGCAGATTTAAAGTGTTTAGAAAAACTCCCCATGCTCTGTCCCATATACATCCATATAAAAAGCACTCGCATCTGGAGACAAGTGTGCTAACCCTTGAAGGCTAGAACATAACTGAAATATATTTAAATACAATATTAGAATGAATAACCTAAAGATTACCATCATGTATCTCAGCCCTGAGTCCACTTGCTGTTTGGCAGTGTACCTTCTGACAGCTGGGCTAACAGCTACTTTATCTCCAGGTTTTTGCAGCAGGAGCAATAACAGCTGAAACTGCTGACCTCAGCTGCTGGTGGTGAACTGGGGGATAATTCAGAGTTAGCCTAAGGCTCCCTCTGGAGTTAAAGGAATGATCAGTGCCTCCAAGGAGGGATTCAGACAGGGTCAGAGTCTTTCGGTGTAGGGAAAACCCAGAGAGTTTTTTGCCTCCCTTTGCCTTGCTGGAGCTGTGCCAGTGCAGGGCCACTTTCTGTGTTTTCTCTTGTAACTGGGGAGAAGAAAACTTGCTAACCTAAATTAGGCTGCAGTGCTGAGACAAAGATATACCACAGTGAATGCTGCAAAGCTAAGGGACATTGTCCAAACAAACATTGTGCTTGCTTAAGCATTACCTTAAGTTCAGTTAATTAGTGATTTAAACTTAGGCTGATTTTCGGGGCAGTTGTTTTTTATTTTTGTACTATTACGTCTGCATACCTTTAGTTTTCAAGTACAAGTGATGCTGTATGTTGGGAAAACTGTCAAAAGATTTGATTTTCTGAACATGTACATCAGAGTCCACAAATCAGCTCTCACAAGCTATAAGGACCACATAAATTAAACACCCACGATCTGAAATAATTTTTGTAAAGATCTGACCCTGTATTTGCAGGAGTTTGAAGGCACTTATGAGAGATTTCTTTGTTCAAAACCAATTCAGAGAAACCTTGAGATTCCTGTTGTTTTTTTTCAGCTACTGCTGTACCTCTTTTAGCAGGTGGCAGTTGCTGTTGTGACAGTTGTAACCAATTCAGAGAAACCTTGAGATTCCTGTTGTTTTTTTTTCAGCTACTGCTGTACCTCTTATAGCAGGTGGCAGTTGCTGCTGTGACAGTTGCGTCTATAAAATCAACATCTGTGGAAATAGTCTTGATACTAACAGGACTGTAATTATTTGGAGAAAAGGACCCATCATTTCTACTAGAACCTGAACTCTTTGATACAATGAGTAGTACTTAAGCAATTAAATAGTATCTATCCATACATCATCTCCAAAATACACAAAGAAATGCAACTCTTAGCAAATATTCCCAATCACAAAACTAAACTTGCTACAAGGTTAATCTCTCCTCCTCTACAATGCAGGCTGGACTAGAAAAAATAGATCATAGATGTTACTTACAACCTGGGAAGCATTGCTAAAAGTGAGCAGAAACATGCTGAAATAAGAGGGAGCCTTTCTGTTGATTTAAAAGGCCATTACAACTGTGGTGCTGAATATTTTATCTGCTTTTAAAATTGTTACATATATGTCATATATATGTATTCATTCATATATATTCATTAGCTACTATGAGAATTATGCAAGCATATGACAGCTTGTTCCTGCTTTCCAAATTTTCAAAGTATTTTTTGGCTTTGGGGAAGGGGTTGTAGCAATAATATAGTGTCTTTAAAATCCCATTTCACAAAATTCTCTGTATCCTGAATCTTCTAAAATAACTTGTTTAGCAATAAAATGTTTAATGAACACAGTACTTGATTACTGAAACATATAAGTAAACATTGTCTTGTTTTGATATTAAAAACCTCTTTTGTGTCCTGGGTAGAAGCAGGCTTTTTCATACAAAGCACAGAACAAACTTTTTGCTCTTAACTGGCAATGCCACAGCTTGAAGACAGATTGGTTTGCTATTAAGAATCTTGCTAAGTCAATGGATGTAGTTTTTCCTTCTTCCTTTATTTAGTATATAAAGCACTAGGAAATATAGTTGTTCAGTGCTCCAGAATCTCTTCTTCTATTTGTGTGTTGTTTAGAAAATGCTTCCATATTTGGTCTTTTTCTGTAAAATGTGTAAGAGTAATCATTACATGCTATTTAAGATTAAATTTGGTTAAACAGTCATCACATTCCCTCCATTCCCAGAAAAAAACCCAGTCAAATAATTTTTAAATCCTTTTTAATAAATTAATATTCATTTATCAATATTTTCATAAAGCATCTCTTCATCATTCCATTTTACTTTTCTTTTTTTCCACTGCAGAAGAATACCAAAAATACATAGCTGTGCCTTAAGCAAAAAGGACTGGGTTTTAGTTTATCTTTACAATGGGATGAAATCAACTTGGAGTTAAACCACCATTATATTTCTACTGTTTATTGACCCTTTTGGCTATAACAGAAAATAGTTCCAGTTTTCTTTTTTTTTTAATGCCTTTTACAAACAAATTATGTATAAATGTTATTTATAGTAGTGTTGAGTTACAAAGGAGTTAATTAGCTATGAAATACAATACTCTGGTGTGGTTTAATTGAAATTACCGTTTTTAGTCTTAAAGCAAACTATGGTTAAAATAATACACTGCAGCTAGTGCACAGGGTCAAGAGCCAGAAAATGGGAGGTCAAGGCAAACCCTGTTCTTATCACGTGGTTGTACGTGTGTGTTTTTGTGTGTAAGAAGTCATGCTGGGACTGTAGGAACGGAATTGGCAAAAAAGGCACAAAAAATGTGTGTGTAAGATGAAGTGCTAACCTTAAGTGAGATTTTTTCCTGGCTTTTTTCAAGTCAAACCAAGACTTGGATCTGTTCAAGGTTAAAGCTGTTTGTGACTAAACCAATGAATGTGAAATCTTTTGAAAAAGCTG
This sequence comes from Passer montanus, assembly GCF_014805655.1. Taxonomy (NCBI): domain Eukaryota; kingdom Metazoa; phylum Chordata; class Aves; order Passeriformes; family Passeridae; genus Passer; species Passer montanus. Next base: position 22,424,495 of record NW_024367707.1, read on the forward strand.
AAAAAAAGCCTACTTTTTGCAAGGACAGGCAAGATGGGGAGTACAGTTCCCTGAAGGGGGCTGCAGTAATGTGCTGCCCTCCAGTAGTGCACAGGTTAAGAGAGGGACAGAGTCCTCAGAGACTCAGCCCTCTTGCACATGCAGGGCCCCGAAAAATCCACACTGCCTCTTTGCTCTGTACAGAGAGACATTTTCTGCCTTCTTGGAAATTCTGGTTGAAGCCACTGAAGAACTGATTTCAGTGGGATTTGGAATATACATTTCTATCACAACTAAAAAGTCACTTCTTATTGAAGGTTTCTGCCTGGCCATGTGATTTCTAGGAGGTGAGGCTTGAAGAAAAGGAAGTGCTGTGGTCATGAGGGGCAGAACCATTCTCAAATCCGATTTCTTAGGGTGGTTCTTATAGGGCACTTACAGGAAGACTTGCTTGGGGATAACTTCAGTAGGGAAATTTTTCTAAAGCAAAGCCTACCACTAATAATTTTTATTAAAATCAGATAGTTTTATTTAAACATATTTTGCAATTAAGATAAAAACTTAGGAGAGGTTTTCAACAATTCTATCTAATATGTATTTTGGAAGGGGTTTAATTGTTAGTTACTTTGATTAAAAAGGTGAGAATGTGCTCTATAATCCCTTCACAGTTTGGAGAGATGTTTGAGCGCTCACAATACATTGCGTTTTACCAATGGGACTTAATACTGAGGAGCTTTAAAACACCAAGGTTTTCTGCTCCAGGTATACAGGTTCCTTTGAGGCTCTTCATGCTGTGTAGTTGTCTGCAGATACAGTGCTTAAAAACTGCAGCTTCAGCCACTTTGCACCATTGCCAAGGATGCAGCGGGACTGCAGCACCGATCCTGCCCACGGCAGCAGCCAGGGCTCCCATGAACATTCCCAGCTGGGGATTGCACTGCAGCCACGCTGCAAGGCAACTGGCCCAGCCCACCATGCTCAAGGAGCAGCCTTGAGGATGGAACTGAAACATCTTTGCACACCAGGCTCATTGACACTGGAATTTCAGTCCAGAGCAGTTTCACAATTCAGCTGCAAATAGGGGTGGGAACAGCAATGGGCCATACACGGCAGCAACCCAAATATCGGTGCTCTACTCACAGGCAAATCAATTCCTAGCGAGAAGAGGGGGTGGTCGCTACAGAGCCAGGGCGGCCTTTTCAGCTTCATTCATATTTGATGGTTTTGCTAAATGCATATCCACACATATTTTTGCCCATAGAAGTCTCCAGCTAGCATTCAAAGCTCTCTGTCAAAAAATCCCATTGATGTCCACAGGAATTTCGCATGCAGAGAAGTGTCAGGGCTAAGCCTGAATTCTATTTTTTTAGATCTATTTATGCTACTGTATTTGTTGTTATTTGAGAATGTACATGATAGAAACACTGCGTACAAAAAATATATCTTCTTTTCTTTAGAAAGATTTAGTTCTGCTAAATAAGAAATTAGGTTTACAGATCTGAAATTGGCATACCTCAATGACTACAATTTACTAGACTGAAAAAAGTTGGAATCCCAGTGAGGGAGCGAACTGGGATCAAAACTAAAGTGGTCACATTTTCATGAAGGGCATGTTAGAATACAGTTAATGCTGAAACAAAACATACTCTTGTGATCTGTGAATGCAGCACACTACCTTGGTAAGTGTAGGCGTATACTTTCAGTATATAAATAAAATATGAAAATGCTCCGTTACTGAATCAAAGTATCAGAAGTGCTCTATTTGCTCAGCTCTAGAAAATAAAAAGTTATAACATCACAGCAACAAAAATATGACATAACATGCGGTCACGATAGCAAGCACAGGAAAGAAAAATATTGAGAAAATATACTTATATGCATATTATGCAAATATATTTTACATTAACATACAATGTTATAAGAATGTTAAATAATATGAATGCATGTTTAAAAAAGGCTACAGCTAGGTGATTTCATGTTGAAGTAACAAATAACCTGAGACATCTTCTATGCTTTCACTGGAATAACAATCTTTAAATCTACAGCAGATGTAGAGCACATTGACAGTAGTTGAATTCTCAGCTAAATTATACTAGAAATGTGCTGTTCTTTTTCAAAATGACATGGCAGCTGGAATCAGTCCAAGGGAAGGAAAATGTGCTGTACATTTACAGTACTTACAAAAGATTCATGTCACTGTTGATGGACATTAAAATGCTTGTTTGAAATATTATAAACCTGTATATGTCTCCAAAGACCTACAACACTCCCATGATCAGTTTGCTTACTGCAGAAGAGAAAGCAAGAGATCATTAAAAACTATGTCCGTCCTGGACTGGGAAAATATGTATTATGACATACATAAACCCAAAAAAATTTAGCAAAGAAAAATACATTTGGCTTGATGAAATGGTAGTTGATGGATTTGCAATATAAATAACTTATTTTAAACTTACCAGTGTAACTTTACTGCTTTATGATTAGTGTGTACGGCAGCATTTACAAAGGATGTTACTAAATACTGACTTTATACATGATTACAGCTGTTCAAAAATTTCTATGACAATCAAAATTTTGTATTGATAATATACAACACTTACTTTCTCAAGGCTTGCTTCTTTGATGACACCTGCCTTTCAATTTAAAAAGTTCCTGTGAAGTGCATTCTATGTTAAAGTGTCCATAACCTCAGAGTGAATGTGTTCATGTGTGTGTGCATACATATTTTTGCTTTGCAGTATGTGCTTTAAAGTACACACAGTTCTTTGCTACATGTATTCACACATACATGAGTATGGTCTACATAGTAAAAGTTCATATATATATTTTTTTATATATAAATATATATATATAAATATATATATAAACTCTGCAGGCAAGTAGTACTTCACTTGTTATAGTTGAAGTCCTTTAAAAAAACTAAGTCACTCAGTTAACATAGTATAGCCAGTAAATTAAATTGAAAAGAGAAAATGTGAATGGAAACACCATTCTTGACCATCTGTCGATGGCATTCACATCTGTTAGATCGGGGATTTTTATTTTCAGTTGCGAAGACCTTCTTCGTAAATGGCCCCTCTTGCTATGGGAGCCTGTTCTTTCTGAGGAACGCCTTCCAAGGCTTTCACGATGTGAGCTTTGCTTTCTGTACTGGATTCCTGAGTTGTCAAAGGATATAGTTGAATTTCGGGCTTCTGTAACGCTGGTGGTGACCTCGTTGCTTGCCACCTCATTGTGAATTTCAAGCGATGTTAGCAGAATGTTTCCATGGGTGTCCACCTGGGGAGAAAAAACAGAAACATAAATTCTTTCAAAAGACTTGACATCGATGAGCAGAATGTGGGTGTATGTAAATCACCAAACCCATACATATCTAGAAAAACAATGTAATTAGTTTTAAGCATGTGATAATCTTAAAAAAGAAATGGCACTATTCAGCTGCCTAAAATTAGGCAAGTACTTCAATACTTTTACATCATACTTTGTTATCATCATACTACCAAACATCCAGTACACAACGATACTAGGCAAACTCCACCATTTTCTTCTCCCTCTGAACCAGCCACATTTTAGACGATGGTGTAGTTCAGTGAAACCTCTGCATTGCTGGCAATGGAGCAAGAGAGTAAGGGATGGATCCTCTGCTACAGTAGGAAATTAAATTTAACTGGCTATATTTTTATTTTCCTTACTGTGATCTAAAATAAGAATTTAAAAAGTGCCTGTGAAGTTTGCTAAAATCACAAGAACAGTTCTTATGTGCTGAACTCTGTATTTTACAATCACAAAGCTTAATTACAACTTATCTTCTGAAGTTTTCTTTCCAAAGTCATTTGCATGGTTTTCCAATCATGGCAATTTTCAGCTGCAGGTATTTTCTGTATGAGTGATTGATCTTAAAAACTAATGAAGTTAAGGCATAGAAAAAAAGTGGGTGAATTGAGGAAATAGGAGGGACTCTTCCCTTTCACCGCCCTATTCCAGAGGCAGTGACCAGTGTTTAGCACAAAGTATATTTATCATGCTAGCAAATCAAAGTCTTATTAAGAGAAACTTGACAGAGATTTCTGTGTAGATATTTTGCTTTAGTGTTAATAATACTTTGCTTAATTTAATAGCAACTACAACTAGAGCAAGGTCAATGTTTGTGTTAGCAGTAACCCATACACAGTCAAGGACTAGGCATCACCCTGATAGACAAAAAAACAGGTCCCTGGCCAGCCATATCACAGAGAGCTCCATATAAAAATCATAAAAACCCCATATATATTTCCAAGTACAGAGCAGTGTAATGCCATTTTCAGTAATAAAGAAAAAAGTCCTGATCATCTAGAGACCTAAAATCTGACCCAGACTCTCCAGTCCTCCTGAGTGGCAAAAGAAGAGCAGCACAGAATTGTGTATGGCTCCATCAGTCCAGAGACCTTAGGAGTTCCCATGAGTGGCACTGAGGAGAAGTTCCAAGGAATGGTGTCTGAATCAGTATTTGATACTTTCATTGGTGTGGCATCACAACCCCCATGCCCCAGGCCCTACATGCTGAAAGATATGCAGTCAATGTAGGTAATGCAGGGATCAGCTCCAAATTTTCTGCCAGTTTTGGGGCAAGGAAAATGATGGCTGAAGGTAAAAAAAATGCCACGTGCTGGGTATTTTCAGACAGTTAGCACATGTGTGACTCCGTTCAAGAGAATTTAGTTCTCTATGTCAGAAATAGGTAGTGAATCATGGAATACATGATAATTTCCAGTTTTACATATGCAATTTATTCATCCATAATTCATCACACAATTAATACATTTTTCTAACCTGCCACATGATCTAGCTGTGTGAACTGTGTAGCAGTTGAACATCTCATTCTAGAAGCATCATTTTAAAAGTGATTGTAAAAACAGACTACTGTCACACCCTTCTGAAGTTTGCACAATCATCTGATACCGCATCCTTTGCAAGCTGTGTGATGGATTAAAAGTATGCACAGCTATGTATCCGTCCATATGCATTTAACTTTTTTCATTCTTATTGAAATGTTGTGAAATGGGTATTTCTTTCATCAATTATTGATGCTTCAGCTTATCTCTTCTCAGGGAAAACAATTATGATAGTGTATCAGTAATGCTTTGCCAAGGTGCTTGCAAATGGAAATGGAAAAAAAAAGAACATAAAATGCTATGAATGGTATACAGCCAAGTAGGAGAAGAATTCTAAAGTATCTAACAAATCCTTCTGCTGTAGGTAATGGCATATTATGCTCATGAGTGCCTATAAATAAAAATAAACAACATGAACAAAAATAATGGAATGGAGAAGCCTCAGTGGTGATTAAGAAGAATTTATTTTCTCCATTGGAGAAACCCTTTGGGTACAAAAGTAAGATCTCAAGGCTTGTAGAAAGGAGTTTATGCTGTTGAGCAATCTCTGTAACCAGGGAATAAACACAAGTGTAAAATACAGTCATGGATATCATCACTAGTTATGGTGGTCTCTGAAAAAACTGATTCAGTTTCTTCTGTTCTCTTTTTTTTTTCCACTAAGAGTCCAAATTAGGATCAGGATTTTTTTTGTTGCAATGTGTAAAATATCACAACAACCTGTTTTTTCCTTGTGTAGCTTAAAACTAAATCTCTCATCCAGACCCCCATGGCATCAAATGTTATCTTTCCCATCTCCTCCTAGGCTTTGAGAAACATCCTTCAGCTTACTAAAAGTGTCGTAGCAGAGACATTTTGGTGGGCTTCACGCCTAGAGCCCTGCCATCCCCTTGCAGGTCTCTATTCCTTTTCCTCCCACCACCACAAATGTCAACTTTTCTTTCCCTCAGGACTTCCTGATCTCTCCTGATTCTTACTGCCACCTACAGAGACACAGACATCAGCCCATCCTGGGTACTTTGTGCTTCTACACTGAACCTTGACTGTTGTGAGCTGTCAGTTGAAAGCCTGTATTATGGAGGGTACATCTGTGCATTCAGGCTTCTCCTGATAGAGGAATTAATTTTATTCCTACTATTACCTTGCATGGCATAGCCTTCTTCACCTTATCTGCCCACTTCACGTGCCACCTTAACAGCTTCTGCCTTTGATGTGACAACTTTTCATGGTTTGTCACTGCATCAAACCAGAAAGGCAGTCAAGGAAGTTGCAACTTTTGTGTAAATTCTTTGTCTGAAGATACCAGTATGTCCTATGAAGCTGCATGACAGTATACATTTTTCTCAAAATGTCAAATGAAACATATTTGGAAATATACTTTAGAAATTCATCTCTTTGCTAATGGATCAACAGGCTTGCATGTCAAATATGAGGAAGGAGCAGATGGAGAGAAGGGGTCTACAGAAGCTAAATCAGCCTATTGTCCACAGATATTCTTGAGATTTATTCTCTCAAATTGATGCCTTCAGAGGTTTTGAATAAACCACCTAAGCTGTTGACAACATTAGAGCACTATATGCTAATACTTTGTGACAATCTTAAGGTGATGTCTTAAATATGAATAGTTAATGCATGCAGCATGTAAAAAAGTATTTGCACATAAACATGACTTTGGAATCATTTAAGCAATGATTTAAATTACTTTGACAAAGGTACACAAGCTCTCTCAATGAATAAAGAAGCAAACCAATAATGGCAAGGTAACCTGTGCAAGACACCTCATGCTTGCCTGGATATACAGGGAAGGCAGAATCCTTCATGAGTGAACACGAGTGTTGCTCAGTGGCTCCAGGTAAAATGATACCCCAGGTATAGATTAAGAAAAGTAGCTGACAGGATTACAGGCAGTCATGGCTACGTATGACAAACAAAGCCAATGTCTTTGATAAAATTTAGTTTTACTCTGTATGAGCCTTAGAATACAATTCATCACCTGGCTCAAAAATGTTACTCTGTGCACTGGAAATTCTCCCCAAAATGCTAATAGCAGGCTTTTCTCTCAAATGCTGTTATAAATCATAGAGGACACTGTGGATTTGGCCAATTTCCCCTCAATTCTTACCATCCTTCTTTAACAAAAGTATTTCCCTTTTTTTCATTTCTGCCAACCCTGTGCTTCCATTCTTTTTGCAGCCTTCTTTCTCCATACTTTGGCTCCACTGAAGCTATTCCTTCCCACTTCTCCACTATGGTCTTTCCAGAACCAAACCATGCTTGGTTCTCACATCTTCTGCCCAACACAAGCAAGGGTTGGTTGTTTCCTTCGAGTATTTCCCAGTAAACTCATCAAAACAGATGAAAACAGCTGAGTACCAAATCATTAATTAATTCTCTGCTGAATCAGCATGGATACAAATATGCAAGACCAGTGCTCTTATTTCAGAATAATTTTTTATCAAACTCCATCCCTCCCACCTCTGAGTAACTACAGCACCTGCACCAGAGTGAAGTGACTGAATCTCACATAAGTGCATTTTGAGAAGCAGATTCACCTTTGAAAGTTCACCATTTCTGAACTATACATATTACAGTACAAGGGAACAATTCAAATACTCCAGCAGCCTAATGTCATTACCCATAAATGACTGTGACTCACCTAACTGAAGCCAGAAAGAGGAGGATTAAGACAACGTTCACAAAGAACCTGCTCCTTGCTCTTGGAGGAACACCATGTCACCAGTGGACTCAACTTGGATTATATGTTTCAGGTCCAAAACTTCAGTGCCCTGTTATATCTGGGAAATCTGAAACCTACTTCTTAATTCTGCCGAGGATCCAGGCTCATTTAGATGTTTGCTATTTTAATTTAAAAAACAAAATGCAACAGCTGCTATTAAATACCTTTCTCCAATATTTTTTTTTAAACTTCAACTTTAAAGCTACTTTAAAAGCACTTTACTAGGGCCAGAAAACTACCATAAGCCTTGATTTATTATTAGGTAGAGTCTGAATTGTTTCAACTTCATTTAGTTCTCTGTTTAATATTCCATAAATTTTAAAGAGTATGTTACAATGAAATCTCTTTCTCCTCATAATTCTTTCAGAGGAAGCATTTTGCTCAAAAATAGGAAGCATTTTGTTCAAACCCCATAGGTATGTTTACTTGTTCATCAATTCCAAATTTTCAAATACCACGTAAACACTTCCCATCATGTGTAGCAATATAAATGCAAATAGGGGGTTTAAATAACATAATGAAAAGCTCTGTCTCTGTAGTTAGTCTTGCATTATTTTACATCAAAATTAGTATTTAAGTACATACAGAATCACAGAATATTCTGAGTTGGAAGGGACCCTCAAGGATCATCTGGTCTGACTCCTGACCCTGCACACCACCATCCCCAAGAGTCACACCATGTGCCTGAGTGTTGTCCAAACATTCCTTGAACTCTGTCAGGCTGGCATTGTAACCACTTCCCTGGGGAGCTGTTCCAGTGCCCAACCACACTCTAGGAAGAGAACTTTCTTCTAATATCCAGCCTGAACCTCTTCTGACACAACTTCAGGCCGTTCCCTTGAGTCCTGTCACTGGTCACCAGAGAGATCAGTGTCTGCCTCTTTCACCTTCTTGACTTATGCATAAATGGCTTTCCAAGATGTAGAAAAATATGCAATCAGGCCTTAAGTTTTATCTGTGCTTAAAGTACTAAGTGCTGAGTACATTGACCACATTATAACTTGGATATTTAAAAATAACTTAAAACTGCAGACAAAACAAAAATTATAGTGTTGAGTGTTCTCCCTGAGTCCAAAAGTTGATACTTCTCTCACTGCCATTTAAATATATTTATATTAATTAATAAGCATCAAAAAATGGAAGAGGTAATTATGTTATATCAGCTTAGTAGATGAGCCCAGGATAACCAGCAGAACTGGGAAGATAGAAAGACCTTGCAAAACAGGGGAAGTATAAAGAAGCAAACTAATTAGGAGCTTCCATATTATTTTCACTGTCTATTAAGTAATAATGAAGTTTTACAATTAACCTTGATATATTTCAATGGAGGAAGAAAAGAAAACAAATGCATAGTCCTCCTTTACCCTCTATTTCACATTGTCTGGATTATTACAACCTCTGAGATTCATGTATGTCCCATGAATTGTACATACAATCCTTCTTACCATCTCAGGATTTGCACGATTCATACTTGTGCAAAGTGGCTGCAAAACAAAACTAGTACGTGCATGTGTCTCAGTGCACAATGAATGTCCCCACCATGAGCTACAGGATGAGTGTTCTTCCCACAAGAACTGTGCTTATCCCCCTTGACAGATATATTTAAAAATTTGGTACCTACTCATCACAGTGGTGATATAAAAATCTCCCACTGTTAAAAAAAGCACTGAAAAAAGTACCCAGGAAAGATGAAGATACACAGGAGAATACTGCCAGTTTTGCTATTCTCGTACTTCCCAATTTAAACTGAGTGATAATTCTTCCACAGAAGTCAAGATATTAATTTTCACAATGAAATCCCACTTATGAGAAGGGTTGCTACAATTAACACAACTGCTAAGTAGATGTAAGTGGCCTGAGCCTCTATTCTCAGCAATGCCTGGTGGGAAGCTGCTGCCTTGGCCAACAGCGGGGGTTGGAGCCAGGAATCTCCAGAGCTAAAAATACATGCAGACACTGCCTGATGAGAAGGGCCTTTTTACAAAGGGTTATTGCATTATTCTTGTTTCAGAGGAAGCTCTTCCCACATGTCTGACTGCCATTGGGGGTTTGAAGCTTGAATGAGCTTGTGTGATAATTACCGTCCTGATTGGTACTCTGGGGCTGACCTTTTGGTCCCACCAAACTAAAAACATAAATTGCCACAATTTGAACCAAAAAGCAATGTTTTCAGCAGGGGACTTAAACATATATCACATAAACTGTGTTGATTGGCCCAGAGGGAGCAATGTCCAAAACACACGCTCACCATCTGATTATACAAGTAGTCTCTACCACAAGAGCGAACAAGTGACAACAGGATTGCCTTAAAGCTCTCTCACGCTGATTTAGCCATAAATTAGGCTTTATCTGAGCCCTATTTAAAAATTAACAACTTATGTAGCAAAACTGAAAGCTTTGAGAGCTACAAATGAAGCCTCAGTCTGCCAACACAAACAGGATAAATGGAATTGATTCATAACAATAGCAATCAATTTTCAAAGGAAACATTTTTAGAGACCTATTATTTTCTGACAGTTTTTCTACAATCAGAGGACTTTAATTTAAGCATCAATACCATATCAGAAGTAATATTTCATGAAAAATAAATATAAATTTCTTCCTTGATCCTAGAGCTTCCCCTCATATACGACGTAGAGCACCAAGGCTTTCAAAAGAGAGTTTTCAATCCCAAATGAGTATGTGTATGAAAATTGGTTATACACAAAAAAAACCCCCCGGCATCCTGTGTTTGTCTCAGTAACTATGGTTTACTGTGAAGGCTGGAACAATTCAGTGAGGAATACTATTTACGGTGCATTATCTGAAATAAAATGTGATGCAAAAGCAGTCAAAAGAAGAGACAGCTAAGTGTGAAATTTCCTCTGTAGTCAGCCGCTGATCCACAGATGAGTCACTCAGAAAGGATCACTCAGGTTTCATCTCATCACCAGCTCTGAATCTTCTGAAACCTTTTCCAGAGATTGAATTTAGTCAGACGTGCTTCAGCCATCATGCCACCTTCAGCAGTGCTGCACAGCAGAATACAGCGCAGAGTTTCTCTCCCCACTGCTTTTCTTTGTCACCTCTGCAACGTGAGGACACTGGCTGTGCCAATTCCATCTGCAACAGCTCTTCTTTGCCTTACACCTGGAGCTGTTGTCTCGCTGGTTTCAACACATGGACAGAGCTGGACAGCAAGCCATAATGGGAGCACTGAAGCCAACAGACAGCTCAGCAGCAGCAGCTGGTGGAGCCCTCCTGAACACAGCAAGCCTTAGTGGTAGCATACCAGGAATAACTCAGAGAGAAGTACCTAAAGGCCTGGCACTGGAGAGGCACATCCAGAGCAGCAGCACCAAAATGGAGGTGGCTGTGCCAGTTTTGGCTTTCCAAACCCATAAATTCTGACAATGCAAGTGCTTTCATTATGAAAATGACTTACTGAGCATGAAGTTACTGCTTTGCAAAGCAATTATCAAATACAACACCAACACACCCACATCTGTGCATTTTGTAGTCTAGAACATTTTTTTTTTACTAAAAACCTCCCTTGCTCTACAGTCCAATAGGAAAAGCAGGAAAAGCCCTTTTGCTACTGTAAGAGGTGTGTTTTTAACCAAGCCTGCTAGCTTGCACTCCAGATTTCAGTTCTCTGACGTGTAAAAAATAGACTACAATAGTAGTATCCATGCTGGTTCTACTGGTTTTCATGGGCTAATACACTTCTGAGTGGAAACAACATGCCATTTTCCCACTGCCTTCTTTTGTTCCCTTTGCCTGAGAGAAAGACACTGTCTCAGCAGCACAGCCAATCTTTGGAACCATAAAACAAAAGCTTGAACTCAGGGCCTGAGCACCAGGCAATGTATTGAGCTGCCCCTTCTCTGCTAGTGCTGCCTCCCAACACAAGGGATTTCCACCACACCACCAGCCCCTCCTCTGACTAGACCTGATACAGCACTAATTTGTTCTGTCACTACACCCATAAGCTACAGCATCTGATGTGGACAATAAATTGAATAATGTTTATTTTTTCATTTGGCTCAGTTCGGTTTTTTGATTTGTTTTGTTTTGTTTTCCTAGTGCCCTGAGCTAGTATTCTTAATCAGTGGCAGGGAGCTCATGCACATGGTTCATAAACAAGAAAATTCAATTACTAAAACAAAACAGCAACAGAGCGACCCAAAATAGTAGTCAGAAGTAAACTAATAACAACACCTTCTTCCAGTTTTATATTTGAACATTTTTTAATCTCCTATCCAGCACAGCTTACATTTGACAGTCATGAAATAGTGGTGATAAAGTGGGCTGCCTGCTTTTGGCATTCTCCCTTTCTTTAAAAATGTCGCTCATCCCCAAAACACATAAGATTGGAAGTATTTTCCAGGATTAGAAACCTTCCCTTTCTGAATGGAATTACATTCCATGGAAGACAGAAGCCTCCACAAAACCACAAAACTATTAATTTCATTGAACTTGCACAAAATAGTCTCCATATGTGTCTCTGAGCCTCCCTTACTTGTGCAGTAGTGGGGTACACTGTGTGAGCCTGTCCCAGATCATCCAGCACCAGAGTCCCAACTCTAAAGCAAGAAGCAAGTAACTGTTATTTCCATCAGATTCAATGATTTTCAAGAGCCACCAAAGGAGAGATTAGAAGTTAACCACCCTTTACTATCCCTGAAGTGGTCAGAACCAAGGTTGCAGAGCTTTCAGGTACTGTCTTCCATAGAAAGTATGCTAAAAACTCTTGCAAGACTCCAGTCCTGCTGCATCCATGGATATCTGTATATCATGTTAAATGGTGGACATGATCCAGAAGATATGACATTTTCCTGCTTCAAGGCTGTGGTATCTCGAAGCCATGGAAACTTTGTCCAAAGTAGATCTGTTAGATGTATTTTTCCTGAGATGCATCTTGAAATCCATGAGACCTCTTGCCTGTTCTGATCCACTTCCTATGCTTCACACTTGCCAGTGTTTCTCAAATGAGAAATCTGACATCCTACATGCAATGAATCTCCTATCCATGTTTTGTTTCAAAGGAAGATTTCCAATTAGCTCTACCTAATGTTTCTGCCTGTGTCTGTTGCATGCTGGCACAGCTTCTCTGAAGGCCCTGAATCCAGAAACTGGAAAAAAAGCTCTGCTGAATTCCCCAGCTGAGGCCTGGGGACAAAATGTTTTCTACACAGAAAGAGACCATACAATATTATTTATCCCGTGTTATTTGAACAGCAAATATTCATAGTAAATATGAGTATGTATGATTCTACAATGCATACCGAGTTCCCTTACACACCTGGGACTCCAAGGGACAAAGTAACACACTCTCCTTTAAACTCTGGTACGCTGAATTTGTATCCTTATTTGACAGAATCATAGAATTTCTTAGGTTAAGAAGTCCCCTAAGGTCACTGAGTGCATCTGTTAACCCAGCACCATGTTCACCAATGAAGCATGTCCCCACATGCCACATTCACATGACTTTTGAAGTCTTCCAGTGATGGTGATTCCAATGCCTGACTTCCTTTTCTGTGAATAAATGTTTCCTAATATAGAATCTAATCCTCCCCTAGTGCAACTTGAGGCCACTTCCTCTCATCCTGTCGCTTGCTACGTGGGGGAAGAGACCAACCCCCACCGCGCTACAACCATGTCTCCAAGTGCCACATCTGAACATCTTTTAAATATCTCCAGGGATAGTGATTCAACCACTTCCCTGGGCAGCCTGTTCCAATGTTTGACAACCCTTGCTGTGAAGAAATTTTTCATTCATGCACGGTTGATATTAAACCAGCAGAAAAAGCAGAACAGTTCATTGTATTTGCTTGGGATGCTTCAGAAACAAAAGAAAAGATTGTAAGTCAAAAGCCAGGGGGAAAAAAAAAGATTGCTATATGGTATGAGCAGTTTCAGGATATAAAAATGGCATGAACTGGGTATAAAAATACACATTTTCATTAGTTAAGGTACTTATGAATATTTTGAAAATGTAGATAAATTGATCTCAAGATAGAAGAACTGTCAGGCATGGGGTAGTATTGGACCCATTAACAAGTCTTGTATTGAATTATGTAAATCATTTAAATGGATGAGATACACCAGATGGTTTCCAGCAGGAGAATTAAACCTTAGTGCATACATCTGCATTACCTGCTTGCAGTTACAATCTTCTCCACAGCTTTCAATTCAGAGACCCTTTTATTTCCCCATCTGTATTTTTTTATTATTATGACTATTTATTTTTCCAGTAAAGGGAATTCCTTTGTTCTGATATATTAGTTCTAAGTAGAGCTGCCAACTGTGATGAGAATCTGGTTTCATAATACAGTGGAAAAAAATGTGTTTACTGGTTCAGAATTGTTTCACATAGAGGAGTGCTGATAATTAGGTGTAGTTCTGTATTACATTTACTAAAGTAGACAAAATCAGTAGGATAAACAAATATAGCTTGAAATTACTTTTGGTTTGGATAAACAGGTAGTAGTTTTGTCACTGTGAATTCTTCCAATTTACAGCTGATAGAAGAAAAAACAGTCTTACTCAACAGAACTGAATGGAAAAGCCTCATTGGGGGCATTTTAGTAAAAAAAAAGAAAGATGTTCTATTCAAACTGACATGGCTTGTTTATGTCAGATACTGCTGAATACCTTGAATTTTTCTTCCAAAGATTAAAAAAGGATGTATTCACTGGATAAAGTAATACTCCAGGCAATGAAATAGGCTGGAGTATAATCAGCATAGACCTTGCCAATACCATGCTTGAGAAATCAGTCTGAAAGTTTCTCTAGGACTTACACTTTCCTGCTGGTTTTTAACAGCAGCAGATGACAACGCCACACACAGCACTGAACTATGCTGGCCAGTTAATTAGCATGGCAGAACTAATACTTCTTTATCTGTTTTCTCCCATGGTAAATACACCTCCTCTAAGTGAAGTGAGGAAAGGTGAGCTCAGATCCTGAATTCACTTATACAGAAATGGAAATGTACATAGGTACTTAAAATCACAGTTAGATTATGTTTGATTTAGACAAATAAACACCTTTGTAGATCTGAGCCTTTGTTTTCAAGCTAGCTTCCCTCCCACTATCTTCTTCTTACACTTACTTGTCATACAGATCATACTCACTTTCACATCTGTATGCCTACATATAGTCTTCTGAAAATTCAAATGGCCAAGTTTGTCCACAAAAAGATGTGGTTGGTTGTCACCAAATGGTTTCTTTTTGGTTTCTTTCACACTGATAGTCTTTGCAATGTAAAAATAGAATATATGTAAATTAAAGAAACCTACCCGACTGCCTTCAAACCTTGAGCGATCATTGTTTGCCTTTGTTGTTTTTTCTGCAAGTTTCTTCTGCCTTTGAGGGCCTTTTCCAAAGAAAATGTAGTTGACAAAGGCGTATTCAAGTAAGGCCAAGAAGACAAACACAAAGCAGCCCATGAGATACATGTCAATGGCTTTAACATATGGAATTTTAGGCAAAGTCTCTCGCAGGTGAGTGTTGATTGTTGTCATAGTCAGCACAGTCGTAATTCCTACACAAAGAAAAAAGATCACATATCTTACAACTCCAAGCTTTCAGTTTTATTTTCCTTCTTGGCAAATATGCCTTGTCAGTGGGAAAAAGCTTAAAAATTTGTAAAAGATGTCTTGCAGGTGACATCACTGCAAAAAAAGAGCAAAATTAAAACTTGATGCATTATTATTCTGTTACAATAATTTCCTTCCTATGAGTGGGGGAACTGCTAACAATGGAATCTGGCACCACTGCCATGAGTTAATGCAACTTCATGGAAGCCTGTGTAGCTGTATTGAAAATCTCTTCCATGGGGACCAAACTGATGTGCAACAAGAACAGTGCTCACACAGATGATGAAAGTCTTCTCCCAGTTTTAAATTTCCAAGAGTTAGGCAGATGGTTGATGTCAGTCCTGTAGGGTCTCCCTGAGGTAGATAGGGAGAGACAGGTACCTTTCTAGAGCAGTTCATCTCATCTAGTTTAGATACCTATTTCAGGAAAGGACAATGTATAAGTGGAATTTGACATGACTAATTTGGTGAAGCCTACTGCTGTAAGCCAGTTACATAGAAACAAGTGAGGTGAGCAATGAGAGACAGACAGGGATGTGAATTTTTGGAAGAAAGAAGGAGGGAGAGCAGTATTTTTATAGCAACAAACTGGACACTAATAAAATATCTACAAAATATCTATATCAACCTTACGTCAAGCTATTTATCTAAGGTTGGACATAGCACCTGAAAATCTGGAAAGAAAAGCAAATTTATTGTCAGTCTGCCTGAATTCACTATAAACTGCAGGATCTGTATCTCCACTGGAAATTCTATGGGAATTGCAAATCACAGGTTGATGAAAACACTCATTTGTGGAATAAGTCTCATTTCAAGGCAAGTCAGCAAGTCATTCTATTAGTTCTCCTCCATTACTATTTTCTTTGATTCCATAATTATACCATCAGTTTACATGTAGTCACTAAAATACAGGCAGAACAAAAATAAAGGATAAAATAAAATTGCTGCCATATAATAAAGCACAGCTTCTTTTACCTGAAGAGACAAAAATAAAGACAGTATAACTCAAAACCAAGCTGTCAGTGTAAGCAGTGCCACTCCAGGGAACTCTAGTAACACCCTATGAGATCGTGTAACAGATATTTTGGATATTTAGTGGGTTAGTGTCATGCGGTTTTCAGTGTTTTTCCTCTAAACTGTGAAACAAATGTGTATTGCTGTCAGATGTCTGGTGATCTGGAAGATTAGGCACACTGAACAAAAAGGTAGCTATCATTAACCAAAGGGAAATACCTTCCCTAGGAGATCCTAAAATCCTGTGGCCAAATGTCCTTCTGAAGCTCAGTAATTTATTTTAAAGCACAGCTGGAGGAGAAGAAGCTGACACTCCCCTAAGACAAAAATATAAAATAATCTTGTGATTATAGTCCTTCACACAAGAGAGGACTCCAGAGATTATTCTCCTCACTCAAAGAACTGAATTTAGGAACTTCTAGGGCTAGCTAGCAAAAGGTTGAGAGTAGAATTGATAGGTTTGAGTATTTCTCTTAAGATCAGCACTCTATCACCATCTGTTTGCAGTGTCCATAGCACATAGTCTATGGAATGAGCTGGCCTTTGCTCTGCACCTTGGCTTCACCCTGGAAGCAACTATTTGGTTCAGTGCAACAAGGGATCAGGCACAGGGGCAAAACGTGGAAGTAAATTAATAGAATCAGGCTCTTGCGGAGAATACTTCTTGCAGGGGTTGAGTAAAAGTTTGTGTCCCAAGAATTGCACAAGGAATGCTTCCTCGAACAAATACTTAGGAAATCAGGTATACCTTCTCTGTAGTGTGCTTTTCAGAGCCAATGATATATGTCCAAAGGTGTTATATTGCCTTTAAGCTTTTATACTGGTTCACATTAGGATGCCATGTAAATTCACAGACACTACAGAACAGGGAGCAGCTGTTGCCTCCCCTGGAGGCCTGAAGGATCTGCAGAGAGACCTCGACAAATTAGAGGACTGGGCAGGCAATCACCAACCATGTGAACTTCAATGAGGAGAAGTGCCAGATTCTGCACCTGGGATGGGCAAACCTCAATGTACAGACAGACTTACAGACAGACTGGGGAACAAAAGGTTGGAGAGCAGTGCTGCAGAAAGTGCTGGGGGTGCTGGTGGATGGCAACTTGAACATGAGCCAGCAGTGCCCTGGCAGCCAGGACAGCCAGCCATGTCCTGGGGTGCATCAGACACAGCATGGCCAGCTGGGCGAGGGAGGGGACTGTCCCGCTCTGCTCTGCACTGGGGCAGCCTCACCTTGAATATTGTCAGCAATTTTGACCACTGCACTATAAAAAAGATATTGAACTATTAGAAAGTGTCCAATGGAGGGCAACGAGGAAAGTGAAAGGTTGTGAGGGGAAGCCGTATGAGCAGCAAGTTAAGTCACTTTGTCTGTTCAGCCTGGAGAACTCATTCTTCATTCTTCATGAGTTCTTCATTCTTCAGCTTCTTCATGAGGGGAAGAGGAGGGACAGGGACTGATCTCTTCTCTGTGGTGGCCAGGGACAGGACCTGAGGGAATGGCCTGAAGTTGTGTCAGGAGAGGTTTAGGCTGGATATTAGAAAAATACTGTTCACCCAAATAATGGTTGGGCATTGGAACAGGCTCCCCAGGGCAGTGGTCACAGCACCAGCCTGACAGAGTTCAAGAAACATTTGCACAATCCTTTTGAGTCCATGGTGTGACTCTTGCAGATGATCCTGTGCAGGGACAGGAGTTGAACTCCTGTGGATCCCTTGTGGATCCCTTCCAACTCACCATTTTCTGTGATTCTGTGATACCAGCTTAAGACTAGTAAGAGGTGGTATACAAAGGAAGATAGGATTAGACCCGTGATACTGAACTCTATTATACAATGCCACAGACATAATCACCAAGGCACTAATTGTTTTCTGAGAAGAAACTACTAGATGGATTTTTGTCCTCTCAAAAGGACAAAAAAAGGACTTTCTACCAACTGGAAATAGAACATCTGGTCTCCTGAGCTTGCCTTGTACTCTCTGATTTTTGTTCTAATATTTGTTTTACAGTACTTGATGAACTTGTGCTACACAGAAATGGGTGACATGGGACAGTCTTTCTCCTTAAACAAGGAATAATCTCATTAACCTGTAAAAAAAGGGCATGAAATGTCATTGGGTATGGTAACTTCTGTCTAACCATCTGTTCTCTGCAGTCCTGGCCAGTATGTATCTACATGGTGATGGTTGTGTTTGAAGTACCTTCACTTGGTTCACCTGGGTGGATCTCTGCTATCCAGCAGCTCATTTATGAACACATCAGGGGTGCCTGAACTCTATGCCCCGCTTCCTATTAAGCTGCTACTTAGCTTGAAGCTGCTAAACAAACCCTGGCCGCTGAGTGGTAATGCCAGACTGTGTCATGCCAGCTAACCCACAGTATGTGCAGAATTACTGCACAGTAACTGCAGTTAATGTACAGCATCTCCAGCTACCCAAATTCAGATGCTGGATAATATGTTGCACAAAGGTGGCTACCCTGCCTGCCTTGGTATGTGGGACCTTGAGAGACTTGGGGTAAGAAAAAAGAGAATCACAAGGACACGGGTTGGAGTCTGGGTTTGCTGTGGTACATTATAGAAAAATAAGGGAACTAGGGAGTATGTTCCTGTTTTAAGAAAATAAGAGAATACAGCAGGAAGATAGCACAGACACGGTGACAAGTTTTGGGTAATGGGGAAGTGACAAGGTATGTGTCATTGAGAAGCACAGGGTTGAAGATAGAATTTGGGACAAGATGAGAGGCAGAAATATTTATAAGGATTTATAGATCCATTTAATCTTCGTTAGGTATAGCTATTCCTGCTTCTGTAAATGATAAAATATTTGCTGTGAGACATTCTCATAGAATCTGTCCTGGTTCTGGCCAGGACAGGCTTAATTTTTGCAGTAGCCAGCAGGGGGCATGGCTAGGACCCAAAGGTTATTCTATATCACCTCACTTCATTGCCAGAGGTTGTGGGAAGGGAGTCTTTTCTGGGAGGAAGGTTTCCCATCAGGTTGGGGCAAGTGTGGCCGCCACTGAGTCACGAGTTGCACAATGAGCATTTTTGCGTATGAATCACTCTCTCTTTTGTACAGTTTGCTGTTCTTTTTCGTGTCTCATTGCTGTTTCCAGTAAATTGTTCTTACCTCAGCCTAGGATCTTTATCTTTTGTGTCTCCAATTCTCTCCAGCCACCCGCAGGGGGAAGGGGACGGCGGAAGCAAGCAGCAGGGTGGTTTTTAGGACCACTAAATTGGAGAACACTATTCCTAAACTATGACAGAAACACAGAATGGTTTGGTTTGGCTTGGAAGGGACCTTAAACACCATCTAAATTTGCTGCCATGTGCAGTTCAAGTTGCTTGAAGACACATCTAACTTGTCCTTCAACACTTCAAGGGATTGGGAATCCAAAACTCCTGTGGACAATCTGTTCCACTGCCTCACCATCATTACAATCAAGAATCTCTTCTTAATCTAAATCTATTCTCTGTCATTTTGAAGCCATTCCTCCTTGTCCTGCCACTACATGTCCTTGTATGAAGTCCCTTTCCAGCGCTTCTGTAGGCCCCCTTTGGGTACTGGAAGGTGCTGTAAGGTTACCCTAGAGCCTTCTCTTTAAGCTGAACAAAACCAAGTCTC
Source organism: Passer montanus (assembly GCF_014805655.1). Lineage (NCBI taxonomy): Eukaryota > Metazoa > Chordata > Aves > Passeriformes > Passeridae > Passer > Passer montanus. The sequence continues at coordinate 22,444,303 of NW_024367707.1, forward strand.
TCTGCCTGCCTTGACAGGGGCAGAGTCCCTGATCACCTTTGTGGCCCTTCTCTGGACTCACTCCAACAGGTCCATGACTTATTATGTTGAAGACCCCAAACCTGGATCCAGCATTCCAGCTGGGGTGTCATGAGAGCAGTCAAGGAGAAGAATCCTCTCCCTCACCCTGCTGGCCACACTGGTTTTGGTGCAGCCCTGACACAGTTGGTTTTCTGGACTGCAAGTGCACATTGCTGAGTCATGTTGAGCTCTTTGGCAACCAACACACCCCAAGTTCTTCTCCTCAGGGCTGTTTCTCAATCCATTCTCAACCCAGCCTGCACTTGTGCTTGGGATTGCCTGACCCACATGCAAGATCTTGCACTTGGCCTTGTTGAACTTCATGTGGTTCATGCAGGTACACCTCTCAAGCTTGTCAAGGCTTTTCTGGATGGATCCCTTCCCTCCGATGTGTCAACTGCACAATCTTCTAGTGACCTTCCCTTATTTAAAGGATACCTTGACCTGAAAAGTCCTTGGGCAGGAATCACATACCTGTGCCAAATCCAAGTTTTTCTGTCATGAGGTAAAGGACACTTTAAGCTGTCATGAACATGCACTTAACACACCATGTACTCTGAGGGTTAGGTGGCATAGTATGGTCTATAGCTGATGTGTGCTGAACCAGCAATGGTTCTTGAAGTCTACTCCTGCCAGTGTCAGTTAAAGCACTCAGGACCTCAGGAGGAGGCTTGGAGCCACATTTGTCCTCCCACACTGAGCTGGACTAAAGCCCATGCTCAAGTATGATTGTGAAGCTTGTGTCCTAGATGAACTTACTGACAACAGCATTAGCTTTGGTGAAAACAAGTCTGGGACCTGTATGAGCAGCTCATGTCAGAGGTTCAGTGGTAGCTACACTCTTGCATGAAGGGGAAAACATCACTTTTGAGGCAATACTGGATGACATGATTTTGACGCAAATTATTTCGGAATTTCAAAACACTGACATCATGTCGTAGTTTTTAACAACCTCTGAAGGCTACATTAAATCTGACATTTTAATGTCCCACTCATTTTAGCACATACCAAGGGCAACTCTTGCTGCTGATGCATCATAATTGATCCAGAATGACACCCATGATAAAATGGTAATCAGTATGGAGGGCATATAGGTTTGAAGAATAAAGTAGCCAATATTTCTCTTCAGCCTGAAGCTCAGTGAAAGTCTTGGATAGGCACCTGAGAAAAGAGAGAGGAAAACAGTGTCATTTATACTGAAGGAAAGACACTTGTAGATAGCTGCCTTCAGTTTCTGCACATTTTGTGGCATAGCATGAGATCTGCAGAACAGTAGGGATGACACCTTCACTGTATTACTCGTTTGTATTAAAAGAAACCCTGCAGTGAATACAGTGATAGCCAAGGAATTTGTATTTGGGTAGAAAAAGAGAGACAGTAAATTACTTTAGACTATTGAACAGATAGGTGTGCACCAGTTAGTTTTTAAAAACAATTGCTTAGGTGTCCAGGTAAGATGCTTATCCAAGTACACAGTTTTCTGTATAGAATTTATATTGAGAGAATAAGTAATGTGCATAGTTTTTTCCTTTACAATGAGGAGCTGTTCAAGATATGAAACTTCTTAATTACATCTGAACTATAAGAAACATGGGCCATGGTTTCAAAAATAAATTGTAATGAATTTCATTAAAGGAAAAACCTTCAGACTAGATCCCCTAAACATCAATTATAACCAGCCCAAATTTTTCTTCCAAACATATTTTAAACAAAAAAAAATTGATTTTTGTGTGCATATATATAGTTCATGAACAGTTACAAACATTAAAAATTAACAAGAGAAAGAATTAATATCCTCAATACCAACTTAATTTCAAATTGGTGTATATATTACTGAATTGGTGTTCATCTTACTGAATACATTTTAGACATATAGACATATATATATGTATATATATATTCAGATGAATATATTTAGAAATCTCAAATTGTTAAAAATAATTGTGACTTTTTTCACCAAATGCAAAGATGAGTAAATCTTAGTACAGCTGTATAAAAAAAGGTGGTCCTTCACACATTAGCTCTATGATTTCAGTGTTCACACTAGCAGTCTTAGATATACTTCTAACAGCTCATTGAAAAGATCCAGTTAGTCAACACCCTAAAAAAATTTCAGCGCATACCAAGAACCCAAACAGATATTAGAACACTTCTCGCCCATTCTAGTGCAAATATGTAAAAACTATGAAAGATTACATCTAGAGAAAAAATGAAAACTTACAAACTTCCCTTTAAATTATATTCATGTGTTTGCATATGAGCTTAAGAAATTACATTTGTCCATATAGATATGAATAATGGATTTCCTAAGAAAGAAAGGGAAAGAAGGAATGGAAAATGAAGATTTCTCTCGATCACATTCCTGATAGTTTGTTACACTTTGACTCATACGACAGAAAAATGCCACACCATTTCCAGGCAGCAGGAGCACCAAGGTAATATCAAACTTGTGCAAATATCCTTAACTGTTGTATCAAACAATCTCAGAACAACTATCACCGGGAAAAGAAATATCTAGTACATGTATCTGGTGCTGTGATTACTTCAATCAGTAGCATTTTTTCCAGAATGAAATGCCTTTTAGCTTCACCAATAGAAGTATATTGCTAGAATCAGAAGGATGTATTTCATCCTGATTATACCAAGGTTTTCTGCTGTTTGGAGCAGTAGACACAATTTTCAGCAAGCAAACATCTACACTGCAGCTTGCTTAACATCTTCATTTTCAGATAAACAATGTTTCATTTCAAAAGACAAGTTTTCTCATCGAAACCAGCCCTACTTTTTTTTTGCAAAGCTTAACATTTTCATTTGGATTCTTATGAAAATGTTTCTGTGGCCTTGTGGCTGCAGATTATATAAATAAAACAGAAGACCATAATGAAATATATAAACTCTGCTATCACGGAATACATTAAAAATGCAGCAGACCTGATCACATTTCTGCAATAAGAGCAGAGCATCAGACAGAAATCTTTATAAAGCTCTGTTGAGAAAAATTATTTCATATAATACACTACCCACTCAAAGAATACTCTATAAATGTGTACAAAAGTTTTCAAAAGTCCTGTCCAGGTCTGGATATCTGTGGAATATTATTGATAGACGTGACAACTGAAATACTCATTCTTTGATTAAATAGTATGAAGGATTAATTCAAGAAAGTTCAGTAGAACTAAATAAAGTAAATTCTTGGTTTTCTCCAGAGCCAAGGACCCTGAATGCATAAGGGACATTCAGAGAAGAAAGGAGAACCTCACTACCAATAAAGCAGAGAAAATAGTGTGGGTGAAGGAGGTGTGTATCAACAGAGGAGAGAAAAATGTGTCCCATACGATGGTAATGTTCAGTAATGAAATCCAAAATCACTGAGAAACCATGTAACAGAGAAAGCTTTATCAAGACATTTATCTTCAATGCTCCACCTGTGACCATGAACCATTACCTCAGCACCATGTCTGTCTAATTAGGTAAGGGCATCCCAAGGGGAACACAAAACTGCCACAACATGCTTTCCTTCACAGCTTTTTCCCTGGAACCAGCCCTAGCCCTAGGTTTATTTCCTGCCTAGGGTTAGGGTTAGGGTTTTGAAAATCACAAAGCCCAGGGCTCCAGGTACACTGCAGCTGCAAAGGGCATGCCAAGGGCAACACAAAACTGCCACAACATGCCTTCCTTCACAGCTTTTGCCCTGGAACCAGCCCTAATCCTAGGCTGATTTCCTGCCTAGGGTTAGGGTTAGGGTTTTGAAAATCACAAAGCCCAGGGCTCCAGGTACACTGCAGCTGCAAAGGGCATGCCAAGGGCAACACAAAACTGCCACAACATGCCTTCCTTCACAGCTTTTGCCCTGGAACCAGCCCTAATCCTAGGCTGATTTCCTGCCTAGGGTTAGGGTTAGGGTTTTGAAAATCACAAAGCCCAGGGCTCCAGGTACACTGCAGCTGCAAAGGGCATGCCAAGGGCAACACAAAACTGCCACAACATGCCTTCCTTCACAGCTTTTGCCCTGGAACCAGCCCGAGCCCTAGTTTCATTACTGAAACTAATGAGATGTGGCCTTAAAGGCTGACTCCCCCGAGAGCTGTCCTCAAGGCCAGAGACACCAACCTAAACATGCTTGACGCACCAGGTTCTTTCCTCTGAAGTTAGTACCCCAAGAATCATGTCTAGTGCCAGGGCTGTAATTGCCTTCTGTCTTCCTGCCCTAGAGTTGGAGTTGACTGTAACAGAGATTCAGTTGCTAATCATTTTGAGATGACCTGTGACATCTCTCAGACATCAGCACACAGCTGATGGACATGATTTTCCCCTCTACATCTTTTTGATCAGCGTGTGGCTACTGCAGAGACTCCCTTGTATCCTCTCAAATAGCACTTGAGTAAGCAATGCACTTGAAATGCTTACACATGAGCCTGGCGTCTAAGCTCCAGTTCATCCAGTCAATTCAGCAAATGAAACCTAGAGAATTACCCACCACCTCCTAAAATGGACTCCTGTAGGTGTACTGGATTTGTCTGCAGCCTCCATCAACTGCAAGAACTCTATTCTGACTATCTCAGACACCTAGCTCAAATATAGACACTCAAATTATATTCACCATCAATCAGAACAAGATTAATCCAGACCCTGCAAGCCTCAGGGTAGATTTTGATGGTGTGAGGTTCCTTGGCAATAAAAACAAAAGTTTTGCTGGCATTACAGCTGCTTACAGCAGCTGCTTACTGCAGCTGACATATATGACATGATGCATACATAGTAGAGTATAGACTTTGTTAAGGTCAGGTTGAAATTGAAACATGAACTGCTAGCATCATTTTTTATCATACTGCATAGCCAGGGCTCTCCTTTAGATACCTCTCCCTGAGACTGTGAGACTTTATATTACTTTCAACTGAATTGCTTTTATGTCTTCAAAAATTATCTATTGACCCTGCATCCAGCTTGCCATCTCTGCTGCAGTATCTCACATCCAGCCAACGAGCCACAGGAATCTGTGGAAAAAAACAATTAAAAGAAGGACTCCTCCTTATCTCCTGTAGTTAATTCCCCCTCTTTGTCTGTATGGTTAAAGCTCTCTGAAAAGGATGGGTCCTAACCTTCATGGAGCAAGGACTGTAAGTCCAGATATTTATTTATCTAGAAAGATCCATTCTGTGGATTACTTATTTAATATAAGTTGACTTCTGGGTAAGCTCAACAATTACAATGTTATTTGTCCGATTATGATTGCATAATGATTTGTCAATTAAGGCTCAGTACATTTAGAAATTACTTGCCAGAAAATTTTACTTAAGTTTCCATAAAAAAATCTGGTTTATACCTTTTAACCTTGTTTTGCCTTGTTATCCTTCCTCCCATCTCATATAACATGTTGATGTATATGGGCTAATTTAAATAATACAGGAATAACAGAATTTTGCCAGAAGTATTTCAATCTAACAATATTGGGAATGAAAGTATGAAAATAAAAAGTTAATCAATACTTGAGCCCCAAATATTCCTTTTCATATTTTTGGGCACTTGATAAAAAGAGATTACTTGTTTCTGTTCCAATTTCATTAAAAGTTGCAAGCTGAAATATCTGGCTTCAAGGCTAAATTAGTCTCTTGCTGTTTTATCCAAGTATAAAACATGATAACAGAGTTGGTCAGTTACAGAATTCTTATTTTACTATGTTCTTTTGGGAAGGTTCTTTGGCTAATTGGAAGTGTACTTTACATACTGATCTTTCAGAATACAGCAAATATTTCATTTTCAGATCTTTTAAGACTACCCTCTTCTTACCAACAGGTTGCTAATATGGCTTTGACTGCTATGTGACTTGAAGCTTTTAGGTGGTGTTTTACATATCCCCATTCCTGTTCACTATCCAAGCATTTTGAGATAACAAACATTTAGGAGGTAGATTCAGGTAACAGAATTAGCACTACATTTCAGGTGTTTGAATGCAGGTATTTGCTCATGCAAGGAGCATGAGGTGTTAGTGGAAACCATGGAGATCTAGACTTAGAGCCAGCTGATTCTAAGGATGTGATTTAACTGTCTATACTGAGGTGTCTAAAGCCATTTGAGATGTGATAGGCTAAAGAAGAGCAGAACAGAACTCCAAAGTAATCAATACTGAAGCAGTAGATAGATGGTGAACATAGAACACAAGGCTGTAAGATGCCAGAACAGCAGCCTAACTGCTAACCAGGATCTTCTACAGCAGTTCAAGAGGCAGAAGATTGTTATGTTTAGGCAACTGAAGAGTGTCTTAAAATATTCATTTGAGAAAACAGAAGTATTCAAGAGCTGAATCGCTCTTCAGGCTTCACTGACGGCACTGACTGGATAGCATTTGACTGTGGGCTTAATTCAGTTACTGGCACATGAGCATTTAAATACCTTATGGCACATTATGGCACCCTGTATGGCCTTCAGTTGGTGTGAGAAGGATAGTCAAACCAGATATTTCTTCTTCACAGCAATTTAAAAATCATGAATAAAGGGAACAGACTATTGTACATGGCTTTGTAGATAACTTCTAGACACCTGAAGGTTTTATTTAATTCCCAATCAAGTGTTCTCTTCTTTTAAACTACATGACCATACTTGTTTCTCCACTAATCTCAGTTATGCCATTTTCTATTTTTTCACTTATACTTGCTTATTTTCCATAAACCCTCTTCTACTGCTCCATTACTGCCTTCAAGAGTGCTACCCTTGACCAAAAATACAAAGCTTAAGCATTATCAATGTAAATCAGACTTCTTTTTATGATGAGATTTGTGGTTTTGTTTGTTTCTTTTCTTTTTCTCCCCAAAAAGATCTTATTGGCTCATGTTCAGTTTGAGACCAACAACAACCCCTATATTTCTATACACAGAACCTTGGCACAACCCAGCATTCTCTATCCTTAATTTTGAAAGGAATATTTAGTTGCACAGATGCAGTATCTTGAACTTGTCCATACTGAATTTTATCCTTTTTCCAGACACATTTTGCTAATTTGGCCAGTCAAATTTTGACTTCCATTCTATACTTCAACATGCATGCAGTTCCTCCAGCATTCTTGCAGCTCCACCCAGATTATTGATGGGGGTTTTCCCATGCTTATCATTGCTTCTCAGTAGTAACTATGGGAACAGATTTTTTCCTTTGCCTAAGTTCCACAAGATTATACAGCACAGTTTCTCTTGAAGGATAGGAGAAAAAACTAATCCAAAAAGCTGTTTATGGCATGACTCTGAAGTCTTCTTTTAGTTTTACTCAATCAAAGCACACTAGGACTGAAATCTCTGAAATGTTCCCTGAGATATTGAGCTCAAAGAACTAATATCTCCCCCTGAGACTTCAATAACCTCAAAGCCAAAAACATGCCTAACTTGTTTTCCAAAAAAAATGTAGAAACTGGCCCTAATTACTAGGACTGTAAAAAACTCTTGAGAAGGAACTTGCAAAGTGTCTGCTGACTTTATGTATTCGATCTGCTGGAATGCTTCAGATTTAGATTTAAACATGTGGTTTTGAGAAACAAATGTGATGTTTTCCTGTCTTGTTATAAAATGTCATCATGAATCAAGCATTTTTATAATGTCCTTTATCAAAGCAATAGTAAATTCAGTATTGTGTCTCATCAGTGAAAAAAATTAAATGTTTCAGAAAGCTGCACAAGAAACATGCTGTTCTCTGTGACTCCCTAATGCCAAGCTGTCTTAAACAATGAAGCATGAGCCTTTTTTATTCCTTTCACTAGTATTTTTAAGAAAGAACCATTAATATTCTGAACATTTGGTCAGTCACAGAAATATGTGCTCCTAGTTTTTTAGTCTCTCTTGTATTTGTCACATCTCTCTTTGGATTTCTTGTTTTCCTGATTTTTACAAATCTCTCATCTCTACATTACCAAGTCATGCATCTAGTGAAGTATTTCATACTGAACTAAAAAGTGGCCTTGGACTGTCATAAAAGTCACTCCATAAATAAGTTGTCTGTGTTCTCATTGTTGTCTAAAACAGCCTTCCTACAAAAGCATATCCAGTCCTGTGGAGGGGCAGGTAAACCCTGGCTGCCAAAGGTGACAGTAGCTGCAGGACAGAAGGATATAGGATTAGAGCAACTGATTCTCTCTATCAAAAATCTTCCATTCACAATGGTAACTGGTAACAGCAGCAGCTGGCACACTCCCTCATACTAATTTCAATCCCAGCAATATTTACATTTTGTTCTGAAATACAACTTGTGTTTCTGTGTACTTTGAAACAGATGCTGTGTCCAAAGAGTGGGTGAAGTGATGCTTACAAACATGATTCAGCTGTGCTTCATTTGTTCTGGTGTGCTGAGACAGATGGAACAGCACACTCCTGTGGTCTGAACAGCACTGAAAATCTGAAGGCCCCAATAATGAACCAAGTAATGGTCCCACATGTGCTGATGGCTTTCTGTATTGCTTTGGTTTTGTCACACATATTCCTATTTTGGTGTCTAACAACAAATATGTAAATCAACCTTGTACTTTGTAATCTAAAGACATCCAGTACTGTGAGTTGCTACTAACTTTAATTCCATCTTCAAGGAAACAAGCAGGGATTTAATTTTAACACTTTAACAATGACTACAAAGGCACTGGATAGTGTTGTATATCTATCAGTGCAAATCAAGAGACAAAAGACATTACTTTCACTATATAACAACAAAACAAACATGCACTGAAAAGTTGCAAGGAGGTGATTATAAAATTGGTGGCTTTTTGACCTAGCATGCCAAAACATATTTACGATCAGTTACATACCCTGTAGGTTACATTTAAACTCATGATTCAGAGGTGAATGACTTAATACTTAGACCATAAATATTTAGGTGTCTAGTTAAGTATCACATACATACACAAAAAAAATAAACAAGAAGACAAAGAATCACAAAATGGTTTGGATTGGAAGGGATCTTAAAGACTACATAGTTGCAACCCCACTGCAATGGGCAGGGACACCTTTGACTAGACCAGGCTCCTCAAAGCCCCATCTAACCTGGCCTTCAACACTTCCAGGGATGGAGCATATACAACTTCCCTGAGCAACCTACTGCCTCACCACTGTTACAGTAAAGAATTTCTTCCTATATCTATTCTAAATATACTGTCAGTATGAAACCATTTGCCCTTGTGCTATCACCACATGAAAAGTTTTTGTAAATATTTTTGTAAAAAGTCCCTCCCTACCTCTCTTGTTGGCCCTATTAAATGCTGGAAGGTTGCTAGAAGGTTCTCTTCTCCAAGCTTAACCCAAACTCTCTCAGCCTGTTTTCATCAGAGAGGTGCTCCAGCCCCCTGATCATCTTTGTGGCCCTCCTCCAGACTTGTTCCAACAGGTCCATGTCCTTCTCATGTTGGAGGCCCCAGAGCTGAATGCAGTACTGAATGCAAGTCTGGAATTTTCATGGGCTCTAGGCTTTGTCAAGTAATTTCTTTATCCAAACAGGCAACACAGGCTACATATTGTGATTGGTAATAATAGTTAACTATTATTAATAAAACAGTAATTTTCATGCACAAGAAAATTAAACACTAAATGGGCAAATGGCAATACTTGCCTGTGGCAAAGACAACATTCTTTGACACCAGTCTGTATTCCACGATAGAGAACTGAGGAAGTTCAATCCTCTCCACGCCAGTGACGGCGTTATCTCCACCTCTCCAGTAGAACTCTATGTCATCAGTTGTGTAGCCATCTGCAGGAAAGCAAGAGAGTCAGAAATAACAGCAGACTCAAACGTAGCTTCAAACATGCAGCTTGTCATTTGTGACAACAAAAAGAATTGGTACAGCTGGAGAGCTGTATGGTATTTTGCCTGTGGGAAGGTCTCCCAAATTGCTACACCATTACAGTCTGCCTGGGAATTTTAGGCAAAATACTCAGCTTTCTTTTTATTTTATTTTTTTTTTATCCCTCATGTATCATTCACTAATAGTCACAGCGAGAAGAAAACACTATCCAAGATTTAAGATATCAAATGCATTTAGCACTGAAACCAAATGTATGTTTACATTGATAACCACCAGAAGAAGGTTGATTATTCAGTGAACACAGAGAAACATAACTGGGGCAGACCTTTTCCACTCACAGTAAACTGTGAGTTGCATCATTTCCACTAGCTTCCACTAGTGAAGGAATAAAGCTGAATATGGAATGTATATTAGTATTTTTTGTATATGGCCCACATTTTCCAGCCACTAGCAGAAATGGAGCAAGTACTTCTGAAGTGCAAATATTGCAATCCTAGGACATGACTAGGTGAAAAAGAGAATGCTGTTCTTTTTGTAACACAATTTCAAATCACAAATGGGATCAGTCTGAAATCCCATGGTAGGTTCTTCACCAAGATAATCCATACATAATAAAGCATACTGAAAGGAAAGTGTATCACAGTGTTTGCTCTCTTGAAAATAAATCTGATAAAAATACAAATATTCATCTCTCGTGTTGATGATAAGCATCCAGTCACTACCTCTGCCAAGTCAGGCAGGAATACTAAATTACTTCATTCTGTACTCACCTCATTTTTCTAGGATGTATTCATCTATCTAGAAATGGATGACTCCTTATATCTTTTAATAATTCAAATAACAGACAAACAAAAAATCCAAATGATGATAATTACATGATTCAAATAGTGTTTATAGACACATGTGTAAATATTACACAGTTCTATAAAACAAAAAAAACCCCAACAACTAGATCCAAACTAGATTTCACATGCATTTTCTTAGGTACATACAGCTTTCTATTTCCAGAGTACAGTTTTGTTCATCCAATGGGTATCTTCTCAAGTCCATCATACATGCTGCAGTTGTTGTGATTCTGAAATACAAGCATCAATGAGTTTTACCATACAGCCAGTAATACAGGTTTTGGGTGATGGGATTGTTTATCTTCCAAAGTGAAGACCCTGTGAAGAATAGTTTGCAATAACTGAGAATCTGGTCCATATTTTTACATTGAGCAGCAGCCTAATAGAGCAGCAATTACAGTGGAACAACTGGGTGTGAATTACCCTTATACAACCAGCCCCTTTGGGGTTCAATGGACCTATCCTCATATGCAAATATTACATGAACATTTGCTGAGATTAAAATATATGACTTTATAACAGAAACCATGAAGTGAAAATAGTCTGCTACAAATGTCAAAATGATTGCAGCTGCATGAATAACTGATTTCTTGGTTTTGTGGCAGGTCTAGGAAAAAGATCCCTGAAATGTTGAAAAAAAGTTTTAAGTCCAGCAAAATTCTTTGTTTTAAATCTTACTTTCCTGGTTTTCAAATTGAAAGAGGATTTTGTTGTGAAGCACCATATTGAATTTTAAGTTTTCTCCTCAAATAACAAAACACGTTCACTTGTCTGCCTATTTAACCATTTAGCACCCTACGGACAGTTTTGCAAAACATTTCACTATTGATGAATCAGCATTATTCATCAACCTCTTGTATATCAGGAGAGTCAACAACAACCATGTGCAACCAGAACAACTGTCTTAACAGCTTCACACAGCACTGCCAGTTCATTTTGTAGTTAATGGATTTATATATTTGTTCTAACTTTAGACAGATATAACCATGTGCTCATAATTAATCTGCAGCATATTTTGATGTTTTTCTGAATCACAGCCTTCAACAAGGGTATGCACATTATTATGCATCATTGTTTTTATAATGGCTTCATATAAATTATCTTCTGAATCTGACTAGCTCCATTCCTTACTGATCCTTTTTGATATAAACAAGACATAGACATTGCACAGTTTGTTCCTAAACAAATAATATTCTAGTGATAATTTATGCTAATAAATACAAGATGGGAAAATGCCTTAAATGTACCTCTAAAAGCTGGAACCCTCAATATTAATGGTTTTTTTTTCATGCATTTTCTCTGAAGTTCTTTCTTCTACCCATTAACCTTCTCAAAATACAGTCTTCTAATCTGGTAAACTAATATTCCAGGGCAATGTTTCAAGAGAAAAAAGTAGTTAGGTGCCTTTCTTCACATCTTTCACAGTAAAAAAAACCCTATGTTTTATTATGAATGTTCTATCCAATCTCAAAGAAAAGGAAGGAAAGAATGCTTAGTATATAGGATCTGACTGTCCTCTGAATACTCTTATGCTAGTCCCACAGAATTTCTGGTACTAAGTATTGTATCACAAGAGGATACTTAGGTCAGCCTTGCTCCAAGCTGCATGTCGAAATTGCTCTGGTTCCTCTGTTAACACAAATTCCAGTGGGCTGGAGCTGTGTACAACCAGCAGTTTAGGGAAACGTCTTCTCTGCAACCAACATTTGCAAATGCCCTTCTGGACCTCAGGCAGGGTGGTAAGACATGGGACTGTTAACTATGCAGATGATTAATCATCTGGGTTGTTTAGCCTGGAGAAGAGAAGGTTCCAGGGGGATCTTAGAGCAGCTTTCCAGTACCAAAAGAGAGCTGAACTAGGACTTTTTAGAAGGATGTGTAGGACAAGGAGGAATGGCTTTAAACTGAAAGGTGGTAGATTTAGATGAGATTTTAGGAAGAAATTTTGAATTTGAGGGTGGTGAGGCATTGGAACAAGTTGCCCAGAGAAGTTCTGGATTCACCATCCCTGTCAGTGTTGAAGCCTACACAGGGCTTTGAGCAACCTCATCTAATCAAAGATGTCCCTGCCCATGGCAGGATGATCTTAAGGTCCTTCCCAACCCAAAGCTTTCTTTGATTCTTTATATGTCTCCTCAGTACAATTACTAAGAGCAGCTCCAGCTAAGCATATAAAAAAAACAAGGACTAACATACAGTCTTAGAGGAGAAAACTTATTCTTAAATCTGTGATTATTAATAAGCAAGCTATGATGACCTTAACAAAGCCATACTGTTCTGCAATGAAAGGATCTTGCTCCTGAGTCAAATAATAACTGTGTTCAAAGTAAAACAAGTAGGCATGCTTGGAAATTGTTGATATGAAGGTTCTCTCCCATGCTTTAGAAGATTCGCCTACACTAACCTAGGTCTCATGTGGGATCCTGCACCAGAATCCACATGAGCTAAGTTGATACAAAAGGGAATGTGCTAGCAGACTCTTAACTATTATGTTGTATAACTAGCTATAAATGCCAGCCTTACAGAACACAAATTATTAATTTTACAATATTGTAAAAAATTATACAGCTGGCAAATTTATATTCAACTTAATCATTGTGTTATGACTTTTAAGGAATGTATTTTTATTTTGGTCTGTTCACATACTCTAGTGGGTTTGCACCACAAGTTTCAGTACCAGAAATTGCACATTCTTACTCAAGAAACTTTTTTACACTACAGAAAAATTAACTAGAAAAGAAGATACAGCCAGAAATAGACAGAAACAAATTTATCTAATTTTTTCAAAGTAAGTTTAGTACTCAAGAGGTCCCTCCTGAATGAACATTCAAGCAATCAAATGTAACTTGCCCAAATGCACACCAAAAGCAAATATGAGTGGCTCAGGCTTGTGCATGCTCCAGGAAGGGCATGTTTACTTTTTATGGGACAGGATGGTGCCTGACACAAGACAACAAGGTTTCAAGAGCTCATAATCATGGCAGTGACAGAGGAATGATTACGAGCCAGACAAAGATGAAGCGGGACACAGACACAGACATGCATGCAATTTGGGTTAAAGGAAAACACAAAATAAATGCTTTTAACTTTTTATAATTTCCTACTCTGGTTTTCTTTCCTCGGGATATAGATTCTCTTATCCTTTTCTGGTACTATATTCCTGGGCTCACTGCCTTTGATTATACTGCTATATTGTACAGGAACCCAATCTGTGATGGGCTGTGAGGTGCTGCATACACAACCGAGAGAACGATGTTTTATGTCCCCAAAACTTTTACAGTATGAAGCAGTCTAGGCAACACAGATACTTCATATGTGATTAGGTCACAGTCCTAACTGTTTACTTTCTTGACACAGAAATACATTCATCCAAAAAGAAGTAAGCGTGGTTGCCTTGTCTGACTGATCACAACTAACCTTTTCACCCTATCTATCTATCTATCTATCTATCTATCTATCTATCTATCTATCATCTAGCATGTTTCAAATATGGGTAATAATTATGTGAGTGCTTTCTGATAAAATACATATATTCTTCAGCTCCACGTACTTCTAATGTTTAACACTGTACTGCCTAAAAACAAGAGGTTTATGCAGGAGAAACACACAAGCAGACTCTATTTTTGATCCCCAGAATATAAAATAGTTATTTCCTCCGTAGTCTGTTATGAAAAAAAAGCTGTTTTATCATCATTTTCCTTGTAGATTGTTCTGAAGAAGGTAGAAAAAATTCAATGTGTCAGCCAAAGAAAAAAATTCCCCAGAAATGGGCTGAACTTCAAAAAGCTACTGTTCCATTCCCTCACTATCACTGATTTCTGCTGCAGTAGCAAAGTGCTTTCTCTAAAGCAGAGAGGAACCTTGGAGGACTGAAAGTCAAGTCCTTCAAAACTGTGATAAATCCTACATTGTTCAGAAGAGAACACACATCCAGTGTGGCCTTGGGATCACTTTCAATTGTATATGTGTTGAGGAACTGCTTTGTTCTGTGGATGTTCTGTAATTGGTTGCAACCCTCCAAAATTTCACCTATTATTCTGAGTGACCCTGTGCTTTTTGGAACATAAAACTCCAAGTTCTGGCCTCAACCCACATTGCCCCTGGACTGCAGCTTGAGCTCAATGCCATTGGGACACTCTGAAACCGTAAAAGAGGAAGTAGAGTAGTGATGGAAGAACACAAAGCACAGATCTTTAAATCCGTGGAGATAAGGCTCAGATATTTTCTTCCTTTTGATCAATGTTTATATTTTGCTGCAATTTAATTTAAGATAGTCATTCTTCACATTCTTCAATGTAACTTAGCTACTTCCTATCATGGATATCTCACCCTGGATATTACATGCTTTCAGAGAAAAGGAAAGTGAAGAAGTGTTGTATACATGAGCCACTGGTGAAAATCCAGCTGAGCAAATCCTATTATGTGAAATGCATCTGCTGTGGACACTTGTATTTTGCAGAAGAGGAAGCCAACTTATTCAAGTACACTACTCTATGACAGATAATCCTTATCTGAATGGGTCCAAATGTTTTTAGAGTGCAACAGAAAGACTTCCACCTACTACTAGGTTCACAATAATTCTAATCTCCTCTACTTTTTTATTATATTGCTGTGGGGATATTTCTTGACATGAAGAAAACCAAATAAATCTCAGATAATTTTTTCTCACATGTAACCACTTGAGAAAAGCATCTTAAACCTGCAGTATTCCATACTGGTTCAATACCTTGCAAAACAAAAGCCTCCTTTTGCTAAAACTGATTAATTACAGAGAAAATATTCCAAACTTCTTTGAGGTTTCATATTAGGCCAAGTCTATCTCTATTTTGTCTAAAAAGATTCAAACAATTCTCTATAATGCAAGACGAGTTAAAAAGGTGAGGGCCAAGACCCAAGTCAAGTAAAAAGATCTATTGTTGATAAAAAAGGGAAGCAGGTAAAATACTGACACTGGATATGTAACACATGTGCATCACTTTTCTGATCCATTTCTACATTAGGGACTTTTTATCCTTCACTACCAATGTGCACCAATCTTGAGTATTATCTCTGCTAAAATATACAAGAAACTTCCAACTATGGAAAAACAGCTTTCACTGGCAAAGACTTGTTTTGATGTTTTAAACCACTGGAGCAAATGAAGTAACCTGTTCAAAGAATAAGTTTGATACTACTGGGTTTTCCATAAGGATTTTTGCTGGTGTAGTTAAGTTTATTAAGGGAAGGATACTTCAGCATTTTTAACCATAAAAGTTATGGCAGAAAAGAAAGAAAACACAAGTCAAACCTAAAATAGGTAGAAAGTAAGAGAATGTAAGGTCAGTTTGTACCTATGGTTTGAAATGTAGAAATTACAGTGCTGATTCCTGCTTGAAGAAACCACTGAAAGTACTGGGTCATGATCTTAGCTGTGGCTGACTCTCCCCAGCCAGGGCTACTTCTGGCTTTTTTTTTATACACTATGAACAAATCAAGAGACAACATAAGCACCCACATTCAATCTTACTGCCTGTATTTTGAATGAGATTTTCAGGTTTACAATTAATATGTGCCTTTCTGCTTCCTACAGCCAGTGGGCTTTCCAGATATGGTGACTGTACAGAAACAGATAAAACCTGACTGAAGGCGCTTCTGGCAAAATTAAGAAACATCGAGTGTGTCATTTGTTTTCTACTGGCATCTCTTAGAGTTACAGGGAAGGTTACATAATAAGCTAGCCAATGTTTGTAATAACCTTGTACCAGGAATCAAACATTAACAGCACATAGCAGCAGTGATGAAACCTTCATGGTGGAAGCACAGACCTGAGGCCGTAGAGCACCGTTCCGTCCGGGTGGAGGCGAATCATTCGATTCTTCACAGTAACGCCGTGCACAAAGGATTTCTTGTCGTTCAAGAAGTAAGTGTCAGGCACCCAAAGCTGATCTGCCACTCGGTTGTCAAGCGTGAGGTTGAGAGGTATGCCAGCATAAGCCAGCCTCTTATCTCTCCAGTACTGTTGAAAATACATAGTCAAAGTGTAATCCTGGTGAGGAAAAAAAAAGAGAAGTACAACAGTCAACCACACTTTGTGTAACTAGGAGAATAATTTCCCTTTTGATAGCTTATTCTCCTGTTTATTAAACTTAAATTTGATATTTTTAAATGTTTAATAAAAATTAAATATTTGTATCACTCAATACTTCATATCATCCAAGTATCACTCTACACTAAGGGGGCTTTTCAACTCCTATGAAATTCAGTAGGTATCAGTATCATTTGTCATGCTCCTGCATTTCTTTCATGTAGTTCCACTGACAACTGCCCAAAATTATCATATTTGTGGAATGATAAATGACACAATGGGTAAATACTGCCACCTTCCCCATTTTTAAAAATGACAGATAAATGGAAAAACATTTAAAGTATTTTGAAGCAGTATGAAAATTTCTGCCTGAAAAATAAGATGGAGGTATGTTGATTATACATGTACATTTGTGTGAGGCTGCATTTTGCAGTAACACAAATATTTTCTCATCAACAAACTACACTGATACTTTGAATAACAGTAAATTGTATTAAAGTCCCACAAATATCAATGTTTGGTTTTCATAATTTTGGCAGTTTTAAGGTTTATGGTGTCTACTACAAGCTGTGATCATTAATGTAAAAGCCTAAACATGGATAGAGAAGCTTAAGACAACAATTCAAAAATTCTTTATTTCATTTCAGAATTTGCTAACCTGACTTCTTCGTATTATAATAATGCTATATTGAAATGCTTTGAAAAGCTTAGCCGGTAGGCCCCATTCATTAGCTTCATGGTATTATAAAACATTAAAAAATGCCTGTGAACATTTTAAAGTTATGTACCAGCAAAACTGAAAAAATAAATCACACAAAATAAATGAGATCTTAAGTACAGGCCATTAAAACTCTGATTTTCAAATTACAGAAGTGCTCTAAACAATAAAACACTTAATGAGATTCTTCACAAAATACTGAGAAATTTATGTGATCTCTAAACTCATTTAAATATTTAGCAGCAGGTGTGCAAGCCACAGGATACCTGCATTTGCATCTAGTTCTACAAGCTGGTGATGCAAAACTCCTTAGGCTTGCCGCTTGTTTGGGAAAAGGATGCTCAAGATTTCCAAGCATGGCTGTTGGGAATGGTCCATTCTTGTAATGGGTTTCATGTGGACACAATCCAATTCCAGGCACTGCTCCTGCCCTGTTTCCCTTAAGCCCTCTGGTCTTTCCTTGAAATCATATGAAACTTGAGCCTGCCTTTCACACTCAGAGACTTTGCATTTTTGATTCAGTGATTCATTCTCTTTAATGAGGGAGCTGCTATGCTTTAAAGAAATCAAATTTAATTGCTTAGAAAAATAAATCATTATAGATATCAAGGAAAAACTATGGTCAGGCCATTACCCTCAGGGCAAGAGCCCAGCAGGGAATGCCGGCCGGCCAGGATAGCTCAGCGGGCGGCTCAGGCAACCTAGGCAAGCTATAGTGATTTGCAGCTCTTAGTGATAGTCAGCTCTTAGTGATTTCAGCTCTTTTAGCTTGCTAGGTGCCGCAGCAGACGCAGGGGAGAGAGATATGAGAAGCGCTGTATGGGTTCCGCAGGATTCTTTTATTCGGGTGTTCCCGAAGGGTCCAGTGACAGCTCTTCCGCCGAACCGGGCAGAATTAGGGGTTTTTATACCCTACAGGGGTTTTGAAAACTGTCCAATAGTAAGGGTCAGGGGAAAGTGACCTATGGATTTACAGGGAGATAAGCAGGGTCCGAAAGACGGAAGAGAGGGGCAGGGACATTAGCAGTCTCTATTGCCATGGCTAATGTGTCTGCTTTCCTGTTCCCTTCTGTAATGAGACCTGGGAGGTCAGTGTGTGACCTCACATGCATTATATAGTAAGGTTGTTTTCTGTGGGAAATTAAGCGTGTTAATGTGGAAATCAATTGGTATAACTTTGGATTGGAAACCTCTTTGAGAAGAGCATGTTCTGCTCTCATAGCTATGCCAGCAACATAAGCTGAATCTGTGACTAGATTAAAAGGTTCATCTTTGAATTTCTCAAAGGCTCTGACAACAGCTGCTAACTCCACAATCTGTGGAGATCCCTCCACTATTTTTATGTCATATTTCCAATTTTGGGTCTTAGGGTCTCTCCATGTCATTACCAACTTGCGGGATGACCCTGAGCCATCTGTAAAGATGGTTAGAGCTTTGAGAGGTGTCCTACTTTGGACTAATTTTGGGGTCAG
This sequence comes from Passer montanus, assembly GCF_014805655.1. NCBI lineage: Eukaryota > Metazoa > Chordata > Aves > Passeriformes > Passeridae > Passer > Passer montanus. The sequence continues at coordinate 22,463,228 of NW_024367707.1, forward strand.
ATGAAATGTTACATCACGATTAAAAAGCTTATGTTTTGGGATATGTACTGAAATTTGGCCTGTATAGCTATCTAAGGCATACTGGACACTCTCATTGGTCTGGAGCAAATGTTCCAGGTCCCCAGTGGTCATTGGCAAATATATGCATGTGAACTCACACCCTGCAAGGGCGCGGAGGCAAGTTCTAGCCTTTTTTATTAAATGTGCCATTATTTCTTGGAAGGTGGTAATTGTCTTTGTCGGTTGGTTATTTGTAAAGATGCATTCCAGGATTAGTAAAGGGTCTCGAAG